>NC_053171.1:65097298-65426769 GCF_016835505.1 Polypterus senegalus | reverse complement strand
CACTTTAAGCACCAACACTTTTTCAGTAAGTTACCTTTCTTGTAGAATTGTGCTTGCCTTCAAATAAAGAACTTTATATTGACCAGATTGTTAGTTAATTATTTACAAGTCAATATTGCCTATATGGACAGCATTTAAAAAAAACCAAATAAATAAATAAATAAAGTGAACGTGTAAAACTGTGGTGTTAATTGTGATGCGGTTGAACATTTGGGTGCACCTAACCTTTGTGCTGGTGCACCTAAGAAAAAAAGTTAGGCGCACCAGTGCAACCAGTGCAAAAAGTTAGTCTAGCGCCCTGCCAAACTAAAACTAACTACTATACTCACATTATTTCTTCCAATGAAGGCAACACCAAGTCATTGTTTTCACTGCTTAATAATATCACACAACCCCCGGATTCTTTACCTTCTCACCTTTACTCAACTGATTTTTGCAATTCCCTTATGTCCTTTTTTAATTAAACAATCCAGAAGATTCATCAGTCTCTCAGCATGGATTCCTCCAGTACTTCATTTGAATTTTACCCTCCAACTCACTTATTTTCCACTTTTCAGCTTCCTACTTTCTCAGAAATCTCAGATCTTGTCTGTAAGTCTAAGCAATCCACCTGTCAACTGGACCCTGTCCCTACAGTTCTGGTCAAAGCCTGCCTCCCCTCTCTGATCCCTCTTATTTCTGCTATAATCCATGCTTCTCTCACTACTGGTACTGTTCCTTCATCTTTTAAAACTGCTGCAATAACCCCAAAACTGAAAAAACCTGGTGCCGATACAACTAATTTCAGTAATTTTCGTCCTATTTCTAATACAATACAATTTATTTTTGTATCGCCCAAAATCACACAAGGAGCGCCACAATGGGCTTTAACAGGTCCTGCCTCTTGACAGCCCCCACAGTCTTGACTTTCTAAGAAGACAAGGAAAAACTCCCAAAAAAACCCAGTAGGGAAAAAAAATGGAAGAAACCTCGGGAAAGGCAGTTCAAAGAGAGACCCCTTTCCAGGTAGTTTGGGCGTGCAGTGGGTGTCAAAAAGAAGTGGGTCAATACAATACAATACAATACACAGAACAGAACAAATCCTCAATACAGTATAAAAATAAAAAATTTTAGAAATACGTAGCAGAATTTAACAGTGGATGACATCACATAATATGATATGGATTTGTTTAGAATCCTGGAGACCTCATCCATCAAGTTGCCTCCCCCATTTGGCCATTCTATGGCTGAAACAGTGTTGGGGCAGCCAATCCGATGAAAGGACCTCTCTTTCCCGTGATTCTTGCGATCCTACATCAGGTATCCTTCATTTCCAAAATATCTGAAAAAAATAGTGGCTATTCAACTTTTCTCGTTTATCTCAAAATAATCTGTATGAACAGCTCCAGTCTGGTTTTCGTCCCCTCCCCAGTACAGAAACGGCACTTATAAAAATGACTAACGACCTCCTTATGTCAGCTAATTGTGGTTTAATTACTATCCTCACTCTCCTTTATCTGAGTGCAGCCTTTGACACTATTTGTCACACTAATCTTCTCAATAGATTATCTTCAATTGGCATTACCCACACTCCACTAGATTAGTTCAGATCCTACCTCTCAGACCGCACTCAGTTTGTTCATCTTAAAACTTTCACATCCCAACCCACCACTGTTACTTTAGGTGTGCCCCTGGGGCCCCTCCTTTTCATTATTTACCTCCTTCCCCTTGTAAATATCTTTCATAAATATAACATTAGCTTCCACTCTTATGCTGATGACACCCAGCTCTATCTCACTAGCAAACTTACTGTTTCCTTTCCACCCGCCTCACTTACTGATTGCATAGCAGAAATCAAATCCAGGTTTTCTTCAAATTTTCTTAAATTAAATAGTGACAAAAGTGAGGTTCGCCTCATTGGTACAAAACCAACATTATCCAAAACTGATCATTTTTCATTTGTTATTAATCATTCCTCTGTCTCCCCTTCCCCACAGGTTAAGAGTCTGGATGTCATCCTTGACAGTACTTTATCCTTTCAGTCACACATTTATAACACCTCCCGGATTTCATATTTCCACTTGCACAACATTAATCATATTTGCCCCCCACCCCACCCCCACTCCCCATACCACTGCTATCCTCATTCATAGCCTTGTCACTTCTTGTCTGGATTATTATTATTATCTTATGTTGACTATTTATAGTTCCTTCAGAAAGTCTTCAGATGCCATCACATTTACCACATTTTGTTTTGTAGCATAATATAACATTGACATAAGTATTCAGACCCTTCAATTAGTTGAATCCCCTTTGGCAGTGACTCTAGCTTTACAAGCTTTACACTCCTAGATTTGGGGATTTTCTGCATTTCTTCTCTGCAGATTCTCTCAGGCTTGGTCAGGTTGGATGAAAACCAGCGGTGGGCAGCTATTTTCAGATCTTTCTAGAGATGTTCTTTTAGGTTCAAGCCCAGGCTCTGGCATGTCAACTTTGTGTGTAGGGTCATTGTTCTGTTGGAAGGTTAACCTTCAGTCTACTCTGAGGTCCAGAGCACTTTGGAGCAGGTTTTCATTAAGGATATCTCTGTGCTTTCTCCATTTGCTTCCACCACTGTGCTTCACTGTTGGAGTGGTATTGCACAGATGATAAATGTGGTGCCTAGTTTCCTCCAGACATGGCACTTAGAATTTAGGCCAGACAGTTCAATCTTAGTTTCATAAGAATCTTATTTCTCACAATCAGAGAGTCCTTTAGGTGCCAAACTCCAAGTGGGCTTTCATGTGTCTTTAATTGAGGAGAGGTTTCTGCCTGGCCATTCTGTCATGAAGCCCAGATGGCTGGAGTGTTGCAGTGGTGGTTGTTCTTCTAGAAGCTTCTCCATCTCCACAACTTGGATGAACTCTGCATGCTCAGTTTAGTCAGGTGGATAGCTGTAGGAAGCGTTGTGGATGTTCTAATCTTCTTCCATTTAAGAGTTATGAAGGCCACATTGCTGTTGGAAAACTTCAGTGTTGCAGGATTTTTTGTAACCTTCCCTTGATTTTTGCCTCGACACAATCCTGCGCCTAAGCTCAGCAGGCAATTCCTTACACAACAAGGCTTAGGTTTTGCTCAATTGTGAGACCTCATATAAACAGATGTGTGGTTTTCCTAATCGGTCCAGTCAGTTGAACTGACCACAAGTGGACTGCAAACAAGCTGTAGAAACATTTCAGCCATGGTCAATAGAATGGGAGGCATCTGAGCCACATTTCAAGCATCATAGCAAAGGGTCTGAATACGTGAATCAATGTGATATTTAGGTTCTTTATTACTACACTTGTGTCATCTTCTTATTTATAATACAGTTGCAAAGTTGTCTAAAATTCTATTTTTACTTTGTCACCCTAAGGTATTGAGTGTTGCTTGATGTGTGGAAAAACTGAATTTAAATGATTTTAACACTATCCTTCAACACAGGAACATGTGAAATAAGTGAAGGAGTCAGAATACATTCTGTAGGTACTGTATTTGCTCTTGGTGTTTTGTGCCTGACTTCTGAATGTTGAGCCTAAGGGAGCAGGACCTCCTAGCAGAGCAGTTGTATAACCACCCTCAGGCCTTTATTGATACTGGGATTAATTTACGTCCTGCTCTCATTTAAACTGTTCTTCTGTGAATTCTGGTCTAGGGTTTTTGGATATTTATTAAACATTCTGGAATTTTACCATTTTGAAATCATCCCCACCTCCTCTAACACACATGAGAAAATTATTGAAGATCATAAAGTCACTACTTGCAGCCTAAGAGTCAAACGAGTCACCAAGTGGGCGAGCACATGATCTCCTGATGTTGTAACACACGAGAAGACTAAGCTGATGCCTATTTGTTTCATTTACTTTATCGGAGCCATCACAGAAAGTGTGTTTAGTTTTAATTGTTTTTGTTTTATTTTTGTAATCCCATCACTGAATACAGATGAGCAGAAGCGGCCACTGAGGTGCTTGTGAAGCGTGTCCAGTGTTTTCTATTGAGATATATGGGTGCTTGTGCTCCTTTCAAGGCCGTGGTGCTCCTGGATATTCACCCAATTACCCACATGGGTTACCCAGCCCTGATGTAGTAGAAAATCTGGGCATGTAAGAATGTATTCTTTTAATGTTTTATCTTCACAAGGATTAAAATACTGTAATGCCTTCTTGTAATTGTAAAGGAATAAAACAATACAGAGGAAGTCTTTGATGTTAGAAACCATCTTTTAGTATATTTCTTTGTTTAACAGCCTCAATATCTATTCAAAGCTACACTCTCATAACTTCAGGAGTGTGACAGCAATCTCGCTTTAACTCTTTGACGTACAAATGCATATAACAACCTGTTTATTTAGACAAATGGCTTCTCTGCATTATGAATGCTCTCTTTTTGAAGAACTTTTTGAGTTGGGCTGGATGGTGCATTAAGACAGTGTGCTGCTGGCTCCCAGAATATTCTGATTAAAATATAAACTTGGTCCGAGTGGATCTCATAATCTCTTCCTTTAATGAATCTACAAAATCCCTAATCTATAGGAATTCCACAACTTCCATTGACTCCCTAGATCGGTCTGATGTCTGTTGCCCTACATACAATAGTTTTAAAGGGGTCACAGTGACATAACGCTTAAAAGTCACTCGCAGGCAGCACTTTTCATCATCATCCCAGTGAACACACACAGAAAGTATTCAGACCCCTTCACTTTCTGCACACTTTGTCGTGTTGCAGATTTGCCATTTTTGCCTATTTGTCTACAGTTAATAATCCATAATAACAAATGTAGCTTTACAAAGTTTTGCAAATTTATGAAAAATCAAAAACTGAAATCTTGCATTCCTAGAATTATTCAGACCCCTTGCTGTGGCCCTCCAAATTGTGCTCAGGTTCCTGCTGTTCTCTTTAATTCTTCTTGAGATGTTTCTAGAACTTGACTGGAGTTCACCTGTGGCAAATTGAACTGATTGGACATCATTTAGAAAGGCACCTGTCTACCTGTGTGTAGAAGTTCCCACAATTCACACTGCATGTCAGGACAAACTCCAAGACAAGAAGTCCAAGGAACTCTCTGTAGATCTCCACCACCAAAGTGTTGTTAGCTTTTAAAGTTTCCAGAAGCACAATGGCCTCAGTAATTGTGAAATGGAAGAAGTTTGGAATCACCAAGACTCTTTCTAGGGTTGGCTGTCTGCCCAAACTGAGTAACCTAGAAAGACGGGTCCTGGTCAGGGAGGTGACCAAGTGCCCAGTGGTCACTCTAACAGAGCTTTAGAAGTCCTTTGCTCAGAGGAAAGATCCTGTTGGAAGTATGACCATCTCAGCAGCACTCTGTCGATCAGGCATGTATTGTAGAATGGCTAGACTGACACAATGCATGTAAGGACTCCAAGACCATGAGGACAAACATTCTCTGTTCTGATAAAACAAAAATTGAACTCTTTGGGCAAAGCTTCAAGCACTATGTCTGGAAAAGACCAGGCACTAATCATCGCCTGTTTAATCCCACCTCTACAATGAAGCATGATGTTGGCAGCATCATGCTATTGGGGTGAAGAAATGGTGAGACTGGTTAGAATTGAGTGAAGGATGAATGTAGCCAAATACAGAGAGTTCCTTGAAGTAAACCTGCTGAGAGTGCACACAACCTCAGGCTGGGGCAACAATTCACTGTTCAGAAAGATAACGCTGAATGGCTTTCCTTGAGTGGCCCAGCCAAAGTCCACACTTAAATCCCATAGAACATGTGTGGAGAGACCTGAAGATGGCAGCTTACAAATGCTTGTTATCCAATCTAACAGACCTTCTCCAAATCCAGGCGTGCAAATCTTGTAGAGACTTATCAAGAAGACTCAAAGCTGGAATTACTGGCAAAGGGGCTTCAGCAAAGTCCTGAATTAAGGCTCTGAGTACTTCTGTGAAGGAGATATTTCAATTTTTGATTTTTAATAAATGTGTAAACCTTTCTGTAAACATGTTTTCACTTTGTTAGTATGGTACAAATGGCACATTTATCCATTTAGAATTAATAAAGCTGAAGGGGTCGTCAGATTTTCTGAAGACACTATGTGGGTGTGTGTGTATAATGTTTAATGTAATAAATGAATGCTGGCACTAGTGTTATATACTGTTCAGGCTTGAACAGTACACACTACTCATAGTTGGGTTCATTTTAAATAAATCAGCGAGTCACGGTTGCAGTGTTTTGAAAACATGGACTTCGGATGCCCTCATCTCACAAGCCTCAGATATATGCATCCCAGAGGAACGTCTTGTTTCCTTGATGGAATGAAGGCAGAAGTGAAATGAACAAAAGAAAAAAAAATGAAAAACACATGGGACTCGACCTTGGCGTGACTCTTAAACCCTGAAAATGGATCCTAGTACACCCAGCACTGATAGCGTTACGATGTCCTGCACAGTGTCCACCAAGTTTATTGCTCTATAAAATTTTCGGCTGGGAAAGAACACTAGAGCTTAGGGCTTCCAGTTTAACTGTGTTAGTAAATTGCTCAGATTTTTTCCCTACATCATGTTCTTCATAAATGGAGAATTTTATATTTATCAGCAGGACAGATGTTATTTAAACTATTGTGTCTTCCTGGGCTTTTAGCTTTAGTGTGCTTTTAATCCAGGGTTCACTGTCTTTTCCTTTTCTCACTGCAGTACCTTGGTAAATATTTAAATTACAGTGGAAAAATGCTTTGAACAGCAAAAAACTATATGAGGTTACAGTTTTTTAGATGAATACATTCATACACTGCACTTACTGGATATTAATTAAATAAAATATTATTCAAAGCAGCTCACTGAAATGGGTTGGAAAAGTTAGATTTTTGGATATACAGAATTCAGTTTTGCATTTTAATATGCATTTTGAAGCTGTTATTTGTTTTTATGTTTATTTTTTAAATACTTCCACACCAGCTGTTTTGTACCTTAGTTTGGATAATGGATATCGTCATTCTGTGTGTTTTTGCACAGCATTGGTCAAATTGTCTGCTCTGCCTGTTGTCATGTTATGTTGTTGCTCCCACTTTCAATCACCTCTATGTAAGATGGCGGTCACCACTTTCAGTATTCAAGTTTCTCAGTTCCTGAGTATGTTCTGGACGTGCAATTAAAGAAAAAAATTTTAGCTGTTAAAATTTCTTTTAAATGCCAGACAGAAGAGCTAGCAGTTTTGCTGTATCAAAATAGCCAAAGTTCACCTACTTTTGTAAGTAAACACTTCCCTGCTACAAAAACGAGGAAGGCAAAGTTATGATTTGGTTTTGTTTTACATTTTTTTTGTATCCTAATGTAGATGTTTTTCTAGACTGTTTTCTGCTCATTTAGGGTTTTGAAGAATGCAGAGCTGGATTTTGAACATTGTTTTCTCTTAAATCAATTTGGAGATTACTGTTCCACGAATGATGGCTTCATTGCCATGATGCGGTGACCCTTTGTTGGTGGAAACGTGTTTTGGGGTTTTGATCAGTGATATCTCCATTAAATCGGTGTAAAGGTCAGCAGTTAATATTTCCTGGTTATCCAAGTTTGCAGATAGAGACTTCAATTCATGGCAAATGTATGTTTGGGTGGCATTTTACTGGCAGTATATTTAGTGTTTTGAATTCTTTCACTTTGTTTTCTGGATTTTAAATTAGGCTTGATGACAGATCACACTAACTTTTGTTAACATACTTGGCAAACTTGTCATTTCCTGGTCTATCATCACTAAAAAGATTGCCTCATTCTTCTCCGTAATGGGAGGTGACATTGGACTGATGTCCCAGCCAGGATAGATGGCTTTTCCATCCTTTCCAAACTGCATGCTCGTCCAGTACGTCAGGTGTCAGTGTCCAAGTTGCCTGTACCCCCATGCACACATGGACGTACTGAGAACTACCAGTATAGTTTCATTTAGCAGCTAAAAGGGAGCTACCTTATTTTGAGGTACTTCCATGTGACCCAGAAGTGCTTCCTTCTTGTAATATTCTGGCACTGGCATAAACGTCCCAAAAATTCATATGTCAGCAATGCCACATCTCTCCCTGAATACTGGAATGAGACCAAGGATACGGGAGATGCGAGAAATTCAAAATAGCGGTATTGATGATGGCATCAGGGTAAAACAAAAATAACTATCATAACACACAAAAAGGGAGTTGAACAACAGAAGCGAGGATCTGAAGCCAGCACCCAAACACCTAAAGACCCTAACTGAGAGACTGAAGAAAAGGCACTAGAGCAAAATTACATAAAATAACCAGAAACGTTAATAAACAAGGAAGTAGTGGGGGGTTTAGAAAACAATAACAAAAAAATATTAGAGAACAAAGACACAGCCATAGCAGACTAGCATTCATCGCACCAGCCATTCTAATGCTTACCTGGAATCCATACACTGGCCATAGCCTCTCGTAACTGTGCTCGTGGGCCCACAGCTCCAGGTCGACACCTGAACAATAACATGCATGACAGATGTAGGGCAGCACTTGGACTACTGTAATATACAGAATCAGTGAGACCCTAGGATCCCAAATATCTTAACCTTTGGGGCCTCAAGAACTGTAATTTTGCAGACCACTGCCCTGTTTAAGAAAGCCTGCATACACCTCATTACTTTAAAAAATGAAAAACAAACATAAATTTTGACATTCCATTCTATCCATTTTTTAAACCTACTGTTTCCATAACAGGGTCGCAGCAGGCAAGACCACTTTCCTTATATGCAGATCTGCACTTATGTATGCACAAAAAGAAAACACCACATAAATGTCGATCTGAGAAGCCACACTCATCCAGGGAGCCATTTGGACAGCTTTCAAATGTCTCGGTCTACACAGACTTATCCATGTTGAGCCGTGCATGTGGTGTGGCGGGCAGAGTAACGTAGCGCCACAAACCCTGAGGTTGTGGGTTCAAATCCTGACACTGAATGACCCTAAGCAAGTCATTTCACCTGCCTGGGCTCCAATTGGAAAACCAAAGGAAATGTAACCAATTGTATCTCAAATGTTGGAAGTCAGCCAAGTAAGTAAATTTGGATGCTACAAACATATTGGAAGCAGAAACACAAATGTACATTGGATTGTGAGAGTATTTAGACTCCTTCACTTTTCTTGCATTTTATTTTGCAGTCTTCTGCTAAAATGATTTAAAAAAATTCTCACATCAAGAAACATTCAGTACCCTAGAATAACAAAAAGAAAACAGGATTTTAGATTTTTTTGCAAATCTGTCAAAAATAAAAAAGTGAAGTATCACACTGATGGAAGTATTCAGACCTTTTACTGAGACCCTTGAAATGCGGCTGTACAGTATTGATCATTATTGAGATGTTTCTACACTTTGTTTGGAGTCCACTTGTGGTCAGTTGATTGGATTGGACTAATTAGGAAAGACGCACTTCTGTCTGTAGAAAGCCCAAGGTGAGCAAAAACCAAGCAATGAGGTCAAAGAAACTGTCTACAGAGACAGAGATCTGGGAAAGGCCACAAAAATAAGTTCTGCAACACTGAAGGTTGTCAAGAGCACAGTGGCCTCCATAATTCGATCCTGAAAGCCATGACCCTTCCTATAGCTGTCTACCTAACCAAACTGAACAATCAGAGAGAATGGCCTAGAAAGGTGACCCAGAACCCAATGATCACTCCAGTTGAGCTCCAGAGAATATGTGTGAACATGGGAGAAACATCCAGAAAGACAACCATCACTGCAATACTCCATCGATCCGGGCAATATGACAGAGGAGCCAAACAGAGGCCTCTCCTCAGTAAAAGACACATGGAAGCCCCCTTGGAATTGCAGAAAGGTGGCTCAAAGACTCTCAAACTGTGAGAAATAAGATTCTCTGGCATGATGAAACCAAGATTAGCATCATGTCAAGAGAACAATACTTGCACAGTATCATTTTAGCGATGAAGCACTTTGTTAGCAGCATCATTCTATATAGTTAGCTTATCAGTGACAGAGACTGGGTTTGAGGGAAGACTGAGCAGAGCAAAACACAGAGATATCCTTAATGAAAGCCTTCTCAGAGTACTCTCAACCTCAGACTGGGTTGGAGGTTCACCTCCCAACAAGACAATGACCCTAAGGACAAAGCAAGGACAATACAGAAGTGGCTTGGGGACAACTCAGGGAGTGTCCTTGCATGGCCCAGCCAGAGACCAGACTTGAACCTAACCAAGCATTTCTAGAGAGACCTGAAAGTTGCTGTCCACCAATGATCACCAATGGTCACCATTCAGCCTGATAGAGCTGAAGGGGATCTGCAGAGAAGAATGGTAGGCTTATTGTGTCAAACCCAAGACATCTCCAGACTGGAATGGCTACCAAAGTAGCTTCAAGTGGGTACTGAGTAACAGGTTTGAATACTTGTGTCAATGGGATATTTCAGCTTTTTTTATTTTTAACAAATTCACTACAATTTTCAAAAATCCAATTTTTACTTTTACATTCCTGGAGAATTGAGTGTTGCTTGATGGAGGAAAAAGTGAATTGAAATGATTTCAACACAAGGCTTCAACATAACAAAATATGTAAGAAGTATGAATACTTCCTGATGGCTCTGTTTGTGTACATGTGGCAGCCACTGACTTCAAAATGCAGGAGGAAAACAATGCAGTTGTGCACATATGTGGGAGTCCTTACAGTCCTTGGACGCACACACACACATCCTTACAGCAGGTCAATTCGGGATGAAAATGACAACAAACTAGGCAGTGAAACCCAGGAAGACACAGACAGTGGGTATAAACTCCATAGCACTGGATCAGGATTCAAATCTAGGCCTCTGCAGAGTGTGAGCCAGCAGGGTAGGCAGCTGTAACACAGTGTGATATGCATATACATATACAGTATGATGGATAAACTGGATTAAGCAGGTTTGATAATAAATGGGTAGGTGGATGGATGGATGTGAATGATTATTATTTTCTTACTACTTGGATTGGTTTATGAAGGATAGTCAGCCATATGTGAAGTGTGGCACAGTTCCTCATTCAACTGGCATTCCATCCATTGGTCCTGTCTTGGGCATGAACTGTCAGATTAAACTCCAACCCTAAATGACCCTTTATGGGACTGCTGGTTTATCTTGTATTTCATTTACCATTTTATTTAATCCTTACCTTGTAGTAATTAGAGAAGTGTAATCTGTGAAAGGTATCAGAAGAAACCAAACAATGAAATGATACATTGACTAGATGTGTAATGGCCTGGCATTAGGCTGTGTAATTGTATTTGTCAAGCAATTACTTAATCTCCATCTCCTCTTGAACCCCAACATGACACCACAAAGTACTCCAGGCATTCAGCAACAACAAAATGCCCCTAGAGGCTGATTTATACTTCTGCGCCAGGCCTACACTTTCGAAAGCAGTTACAGTATACTGCTGTGTTGTGCCGCACTGCAGGCAAATGCTTAAATGCTAGTTGGTGGTGTTGGTAACAGGCAAGTAATGTAATGTTAGCTAATATGTGTGTGATGCATTGGATCCCATCTGATTCTCTTTTGTTGAGTTGTGCTAAGGTGTCATATAAATGTGTACATTTTCTAACTTCTTCGATAAGCCTTTCCTCAATTTCCTCCATGTTTGCTTCAGATTAGTGGAAGATAAATGGAAACACATTTCAGGAAATACAAAGTTACCAAACTGGCCAATCAAAGTCACTGAGGTTGGCATGGGGTCTGCATTTACACAATGCATAGTCACATTTTTGAGGAGGTGTACATCAGACCACAGTATAGACTCGACACAGAAGTATAAATCAGCCTAAAGGCTGGCAACACCAGTTTGAGTTGGAGAGCCTGTCGTACTTAACTGCTGCAGTTAATGGACCTCAGATTACATAACTAGGAATTGCAGGGGATAACCGATTACATGACTCCCTCATGACTTCTCAGCATGCTTTCAAAGCTCCACATCATGACAGCCAATTAATGCGCTACCTGACAGTGCCAGTGGCCGTTACAAATATTTTCCCAATATGGACAGTTCAGCTGCTATCTCAGCCTGTCTATTCGTTTTTCCATTCTGTCAAGAAACTGGACAGACATGTTGCTGTTGAATCTGCACGTTTCAAAATATCCGTTTTCTTTCTTCCTTGTAGCCACATTGTATGTATTGTTTTGTGCCTTAGAAGAGCTGGCCGTGCATATTGCTGGAGCACAAAACCATTTGATCATGGTTGAGAATCTTTAAGGACACACTGCCATTTTCATGGCAATATATTTTACACCACTCAGCTGACTTTCTTTGTTTTGAAAATGCCAGACTGACTTTAGGCTAAAACAGCCCCCACTATATTTTATATAGTGCCTTTCTCAACGCAAACATACAGCAATAAACAGGTGAAGTGGAAATGAGTATATCATGGCAGCACAGTGGCTGCCTCATCATTCTGGGGTCCTGAGTTCAAATGCTAGTCTCTCCACTGTCTGATTGGTTGTGCCCATTCAGTTCAGTAGGGTCTCCAAGATCCACTAGTATATTTGTTTTCAGGTACCACTTGATCTCATTAAAAAAGCTGTTATCAGTTTACTTGACTCCCATCTGTAGATGGTTATACACAGATAGTGGCCATGGTTACCACAAGTGTAAATGCAAAGGCCTGTCCACATGTAGACATGGAAGCTGGTTTGACTTTTGCACAGGGAAGGTCATCACATCTCTTTCCAGACACAGTTGAAACACTGGAGATGCCATTTTAATGCCAGGTGTAAATGTCATCTGATAAAAATATATTCGGATATAATCTAAATAATATAAAGATGCAGAACGCTCTCATGACAGGTATAAAGGGAGCCTCATTAGGTGGAATGCAATCCATGCTATAACCATGGTATTTAGAATAAAAATGTATAGCATGATGTGTCTTAGCACTCCAGGGATCTCAGTATGATTAACAGCCAAATGCTGAACACCTTCTCCCTGCTGAGTGGCAATTCTAAAATATCCAAATGTGGGTGCGTGGCTTTGAACTGATTGGTCTACTTGTGCCCACTGCTCCTGTTCATTTATCCCCAGACTGGTTCATTACAATGTCCTTTGTTATTAAAATATTTTTGCTGTAGAGTAATTACACATATTTGCACCTTATCACTAAAGCAGTTAAAGTACTATACAGTGGAAGGAGAAAAACACACTAATCCTTTGAAATTACCTGGTTTTGTGCTTTAAAATTTGAGCTGCTCTTCATGTAAGCCACAAGTATAAACAAACACAATATGGTTATGCTAGTAACACAAACAAATATAGTCTGTCATGTCTTTACTGACCACAATAGAGATTCACTGATCTTGAAATTGCCAACGATGCTGTGATCTTTGCTTCCGATATCTTTGCAAGAGGGTGAAGGCCCAAGTCTTTAGAGTCCTGGTGCTTCCCGTTTTGCTATATGGTTACGAGACATGGACGCTATCCAGTGATCTTAGATGAAGACTGGACTCCTTTGGTACTGTGTCTCTTCAGAGAATCCTTGGGTACCTTTGGTTTGACTTTGTATCAAATGAGCCATTGCTCATGGAGTCCCGAATGAGGCACATTACCTGCATTGTGAGGGAGCGTCTCTTAACAGCACTATGGCCATGTGGCGCGATTCCCCCAGGGAAAGGAAATGCCCACGTAACATCTGGCCGTGGAAGATAGATGGTAATTTCTGGAGGGTGGGACTGGATCATGTGTCTGCCTGGGGGGTTGCCAACCGGGATCCTGAGCTGTTTTGTTGCCCCAAAGGGTTTATTGTAAAATGCCTGGAGTGGCTAGGTTAAATTTAAAAACATATGGAAAATGCTTAACTGTAGAACAATTTCACATGGCAAATGCACATATACCATATCTGTGAAGAAATAACTTGGACTTGCAAAATAACAAACTTATCTTTTAATTCTTAGCCTCTTATCATCAACATATACAAACTAGCATGACTTTCGAATTGAATTTGAACATTGAGGGTGTTTGAGTCAGCGTGAGTGTGCTCATGAGGTTACTCTCAATTTCACTGCCTTGAGGAAGTCAGATTACACAACTTTGAATCGCATGGGATGACGGCTAGGATTCTATGAGTCCCTCACAGCCTATCCACACGGTTTCATATTTTCAAAGAACATAGAGCTCAATCCCAGTGCTGCCAGGATAGCAAGTCGTTCCCTATGACTCTGGACACCAGTGCTGTTGAAACAGACCTCTAACTCAACAATCAAATTATGCTCATTAATAAATGGCATTCATCTTACCATAAAGGTAGAAGAGCTCTTCTAGACCGGGTGCAGGAGGCTTTGTGTCGTTGCGGCCAAGTCGGACCTTTAAAAAAATAAATTAATTAAATTAGTGTTTGCTGTGAAAGGAAATATATAAAACAAAGATGACTTAATTTAAACAACAATTCATTTTCTGTAGCAGCTTCCACACAGCAAGAAAAGATCTTTACACAGTAACATTGAAAACACCTCAAAGCAATACAATCACACAGCTAATTGATACATGATAAAACGCAAAGAGAACATCAGCCAACAAAAATAAGAATAATAATACTGAACATGTAAATGTGGCTATTACAGGTAGTCATCAACTTACAACCTATGCGTCCTACAACCGTTCGACTTACGACCGCTACCGCGTTTCACGGACAAACGACAGTTTTCTCTATGCCAGCTCCGTATGCTGTGACTCATTCATCATGATCTCTGTTAATTACCTGCAACAGTTTCAACTACATTCAGTTACAATTGTCTTAAAATTACAGAAAAAAAGGCTATTGATCTCGACACAAAATGAAGGAGATCAAGCAGTATGAGGGAGAAAAGAAAGCGAATGCCTTTTTTTTGTGGCTTTGGCTATGATTCTAGATACACATCCTGACCTTTGTTTATTTAAGTTTAGTTTTCCCAATTGTGACCCCTGTCCGAATTTTGATCTGTCCATCTCCTGATTACATTTTCTCTCTCACAACTGCTGTCCCCCAGTGCAAGCTGTACAAGATTCAGGAGCCCATTTTGCTGGGCTTGTTAATATGTTGTGGCCACAGAAGTCACGTGTGATGAGGTCATCAGCACGATCCACATAAAGCTGGCATGGATTTTGGATAACTTGTAAAAGACTTATTGTGCACACCTACATAAGAGATTTTCTGTTTTTTGACTAGCCTAGGCTTTTTCAGTTCTGACTTTTGATTTATGTGTGGGCTTTGGTGAAGGATTGTTTGTCCTTCTGGTTTTGATGCTTGTGTGTTGTTTTGTTTGATGTTTATCTCCTGGTCCTATTTAAATGAGTTCTGGCACTTTATAAAATGAAGTTTGACTAAGTGCTATCAGTCATTTTTACTTCTTTTTTGAAAAGAAAAAAAAACACCTTTGGCAGTGGCCCATGTAAAAGACACAGTATAAGACTACATACAGTAACTATGTCTCCTTTATGGTTTCTTGAAAGTTGTAGTTGTTTATTAAATGTGTTGTTAGTGGCTTTATATAGCATTATGCCAAACAGTCACGTATAAAAGGCACTATATAAAATACACTTTAGTCTACTGGACAGTATGGACCCTCATTGCATTACTTGACCTTTATTGCTCAGAAGCAATGTTTCGTAATCTGGCTCATAAAGAGCTTTAGGACATTGGTCTGTGTGAAAGATGCTATATAAGACTCCATACCTATGGCTACTCTGTGTTTTGTTTGAACATTTTTCTTTCTTTCTTTTTTATTAAATGTTATAACCATAAAGTGAAATTCTTGTAAATATATTTAGTCGTTTTCTGTTTTCCGCAGCTCAGTGTGTTTTATAATCTCTTTTGTAAGAAAAGAAACATTCTTGGCAACAGTCTGTGTGAAAGACATGATAGACACTATATAAGTCCATAAAGGTTTCACTCCTGAATGTTTTGTTTTTACTAAATGAGTTTTTAACTGCTTGTCACTATGCTGCCTATGAAAGCAACTATAAAGGACCAGCCTTGACTTACTGGACTCTCAGTGCCATACCAATAAATAATGTTTTATAAACCAGTAGTGGTCTCTGCTAAACGGGCCTAAGTTTGCTGTTCTGCTGAATCTTGAGATGAATTCTCCAGAATTAAATGTCTACCTGTAAGCTTAACTGTTCAAGACAAGGTGATCCCACTGGAACTCTGTGTTCATTTTATGGCAATCACTGCTTCTGTTCACTGGGGGTAGTGGAGAGGATCTATAAAACAGCCTTCATGTGACCCCAGCAGAAACTGGAGGGACAACAAATAAAACTATGGGATATACCAAAGATGCATGGCAGGACCCCCCAGACCCATACAGCCTCTACAGTTAATTATACTTTAAGTTCTCTAAACAAATGAAGAAGCTATAAAATGCTGATTTATGGAAAGCTCCACAAAACAGACCCCTCACAGCCCAGCACTGGATACAGTTACAGCTTTCCCTGGCTGGCGCCAGCATTTCCCAGGGATTATCTAATGACAGGGTGTTTATGGGTGTTCGGTTTGAGCCTTGTCACAGTTTTTGTTCTTTAGGTCGGATTGCAGATGACGCTCCCTGCTTTCAGATGCTCTTTTCATTTTTTCAATCTCATTCTCTGCTGAAGAGTGAAAATGGGTCTTTCTGTGGGCAAAAAGAGCCAGTTGATTCAAGAGAGCAAGCCCCATGTGCTGTAAACAGACAGAGACACTTGAACCCACAGGATATGACAGGCAAAGGGAAAACATCTTATACACGTCATTTTGATTTCAGAACCAAAAGCTTGTTTATTAAGACTGAGAACAAGTAACCGCATAGATCCTGGACACGCACGTATGTTATGTGACAGACGGCTGGGATGTCTGCAGAAGGTGGAAGGACCGGGAAAGGACCAATGCATTCCCCGGGACACGAAAGGGCAACTGCCCTGGCTCGCAGGTGGGCCAGATGTTCAGAGCTGGGAAACTCCACCCGATTGGTGCACATGGCCACCACCAGGGTCCGCCCAGACATTCCCAGAGTCATGGACGGCAGCACTTCCACCACAACAGGGATGTGCTGCTAGGCCAGGAGGCAAATACACCCGGTGTGCTTCCTGGTGCTCAGGCAACACTTCCACCACACCCGGAAGTGCTGCTGGAAGATCGTCAAGAAGCACCTGGAGCACATCCGGGTACTGCATAAAAAGGGCCGCCTCACTCCAGTTGAGGAAATGGAGTTGGGAGGGAGCGAGACGAAACTTACAAGAGAGGAGTGGTGGCGGCAAGAATAGAAGAAGAGAAAAGGAAGGACTGTGAGTGATCGGTGTACTGTAATTGTAGAGGAAAATAAACGTGTGTATTTTGGACATAAGCTGCCTTAGTGTCTGTCCCTATCGAGGTTGGTTCTCACAGTTAGTAAAGAACATACCTATTAACAGTAACAATATCAGTGTCATGAAGTTTGATTTTGTGAAGCTCAATGCAAACATATAACTTAAGGAAAATAGTAACTGACAATTACCAATAGCCCACAAGTAACCAATAAAACACACTTAGGCGTATTTATCGGAACGGTGCAGAAACATTTAAAGTCAAGATGTTAAGTTCATGCATCTCTCAGCTTATTGATAAGAACTTTTACAAAATCTGGATTAACATGCTGTGTTTGGAATTGGGAAACAGTAACTTGTAGACAGATAGAATGAACTAACTAACTAACTTTATTTTTTTTACTGGGGGAAATTTGGCTTTTTACAGAAGCACTTTAAATAAATAAATATAGCAGAATGTCAGTTAACCAGCGCCCACAGGGATTGTTATATCCCAGATAAGTGTAGTTTCTGGTTGGCAAGTTTGCTTTTCACATATAACTTATCTTACGAATTCCTGATGCGTTTGCACATACAGGCACAGTTACATTCTCTTTATTTAGCTTGAACCCGTGAGCTACCTTTTCATTACCATCAGCCAAAGTACAATTGGGCAAACACTTCCTCATGAACCCAGTCTCATCTGCATTATAAATCTGCTTTGCAGTCAAGCCATTTTCTTCAACCAATTCACTAAACAAATTACGAAATGAAGCTGCAGCTTCAAACTCTGTTGATTTCTGCTCACCTGACAAGCCTAGCTTACAAATGCCATGGCGAAACTTGAATCAAGTAAACCAGCCACTTGAAAATGAACACTGACTCTCATAATTTTACATCCAAAAATGCCAACTGAATGTATTATAAGTTTAAGCTTACAATTCTGCAAAATCTATTTTATTTTAAGAATTATTTCTTCGATTTTTTGCTGGTTGCTTGAGTTCCGGTTAAATGCGTCTAAACACACTATGGCAGGGGTGGGCAAAGTCATTCCTGGGGGGCCACAGTGGCCGTGGGTTTTTGTTCCAACCCAGTCACTTAATTAGAAAACAATCCTTGCCAAGAATTACATTTCATGGCTTGTTAGTGCTGCAGTGGGCTGGCGCCCCGCCCGGGTTTGTTTCCTGCCTTGCGCCCTGTGTTGGCTGGAATTGGCTCCAGCAGACCCCTGTGACCCTGTAGTTAGAATATAGTGAGTTGAATAATTGATGGATGGCTTGTTAGTGCTTTAACTCTGCTATGTCAAGTCATTCTCATATCCTAGATTTTTTTTTCCATTCTAAGGATATCATCCAAATACTTTGAAGTGTGAAACGGATGGGTAATTCTCAATCCTTGACCTTTTTCTCTTCTCTTCCTTCCAAATATTTAATTAAACCAAATAGTGCACGATAAATGCACACAGGTGTAAAGGGTAACAAGCAAAATTGATAACTGCTGGTTTCTTTTGTCATTTGCATCTTAATGCTAATAAGGAGCAATTAAAAACCGAGAATGCAGCTGTTTAAGACTTAAATAAGCAATAAGGGTTCAAAATCTTAATAAGGGAGACAACTAAAGTGAAGCAGAAGTGTTACTTGAGCAATAAGTGCTTCTTAATAAGCAATTGGGTTGGAATAAAAACCTGCAGCCACTGTGGCCCTCCAGGAATAACTTTGCCCACCCCTGCACTATGGTCTGAACATACACCAGAATGAATAAAAAGGAAGAAAAAAGGAATCATCTGGTAGAGAATGTCTGTCCATGTTCTGTCAGTTATCCAAGTCTAGCAGTCTGAACACAGATGGCCTAGATTTCCCTCTTCCCTGCCACCTGCTCCAACTCCTACAGGAGGGATACTGTGGTGTTCCCAGACCAGTAAAAAGATGTAATCTGTCTAGCGTGTCCTGGGTCTGCACTGAGGTCTCCCCCTGGTCGGACATACCCAAAACATCAGGGTGGTGTCCAGGAGACATTCTAGTCAGATGCCCGAAACACCTAAAGTGCCTCCTTATGATGCAGAGGAGCAACAACTCTACTTTGAGGTCCTCTTGAATGTCTGTACTCTGCACCCTGTCTCTAAGGCTAAGACCAGACACCCAGTGGAGGAAGCTCATTTCTGTTGCTTCTGTCCGCATTCTAATTCTTTCAGGCACTACCCAAAGCTTGGGACCATAAGTGAGGGCAGGTAAGCAGGTTGACCACTAAATTGAGAGCTTTGCCTTTTTAGTTCAGCTATCTCTTTGTCATGACTGACCAGTACAGTGTCTACATAAATACTGACACCACTCCAGTCTGCCTGTCAGTCTCTTGCTTCCACTCCCCCTCCCTACACTTGTGAACAAGACCCTGAGATACTTAAACTCCTCCACTTGAGGCAGTACCTCTTCCCCAACCTGGAGAACCACTCCTCCCTTTTCCAGCTAAGAACCATGGCCTCAGACTTGGAGTTGCTGATTCACACTTGGCCAAAAGACCTTCCAAGTGCGTGTCTGAGCTCACAGTCCAATAAAGCCAAAGCAGAGATGTGATCCTGAGGTCACCAAACTGTACACCAAGGTTATTATAGTTTTGCCTTTTTATATTAGTTTTTATTTCTATATTTTTTCTGACCTTACTTGGAAATTCAGTTTAGTTTTAGTTTTCCTTCATCATGTATTTTTAGTTTTAGTTTAGTTTTTATTTCACAAAGACATTTCTATTTTATTTTTATATATATTAGTTTCAGTTATAGTTTTAGTAATTATGGCATAGAGTGCCTAGTTTTGTGTCACAGTCAGACAGAACTGTACACTTAACAGATTTGGATATGAGTTTAATGTTAGTGGAAGCTTACTATACTGCCTGGTTTACTATCCGGTTTTGTTTTTGTCTGATAAAAACAAGCATAATCAAAACTTGACACTGAATATGAACGATTTTACACAATTTTATAATTAAAAAAAAAAATTTCTTGAAAATCACAGGGGCTTAGGAAGAACAGGGCTCTTAGACTTGAATCAGTGTGCAGACCCCACTTAGCTATATTGAGGGAAACAAAGAACAACAAGCTTGCAGTGTCAAGGTTAGGGGTGGTGAGTCTTGAATAGCCCACCATAAGAACAGTAAACCCATAACGAGCATGGCAAGAGCAGGTAATAAGAGTATGGACAGGCACAAAACAACAGAGACAGCGTCTGATATCAAGAACAACATATACATTATCTTAACCTGTTTATCCAGACTAGGATTGCAGGAAACCTGGAGCCTACTGCAGCAGGTTTGGATGCAAGGCAGGAAAAATCCCTGGTATGCAATATGTATGATATGGCTGATGTTAAAAACAAAAAGAATATGATATTTCAACTATCTATTTTGAGAGAGAGAGAAAAAAAACATTGAAAAAAGGGAGACAAGTATTTTAAAATATAATTCTGCTAATGAATTACTTTCACAATATCAGGTATTTTGAGTTGTGAATATATATTAAAAATTATAAATTTAATAAATATGGAATAAATACAAAAACCCATTAGTAGTTTTTCATCACTTGTCAGGCTCTACCTTTGTTTGCATCGCTTCATTGTTAAATGATGTTTTAAAGCAAAAGTGATTGGTCAGTAGCAATATGCTGATCTTGTATGATGACCAAGTCAGTATCTCGATTAGTGGCATTTTATTTTCAAAAACCGGGAGTGGTCTCCCCTCAACTTTCTTGTATACTCAGATATGGGGATGGATATTTGAAGAGTAAACCGCAAGACAATGACTATATTTTTATATTATGTACATTAAGGAACCATCAACAACAAATCAAATTAATAATATATTGATCAATTATTATAAAAGTAGAGTTGAATAAATCAGACTCTGCAGCATAAATAAAAAAATAAAAAACATCGAGTATGTGTTCAGGTAAAGTACCACTTCCGGGTGATGGATTTGGCCCAAAAGTTAATTGAGATCTGCAATTATGGTGTAACAACCACATGCCAAACTTCATCCATCTATCTAGTTGCGTTTTTGAGTTATCGTGTATAGGCTACATACAGACACACGCACACACAATTCCAAAAAACAGTATTGTTGGACACTGGTTAGTCTATAACGTTAAGATTCATCTAAATATCAAGGTCGATTTTTTTCATGATTACTATACCTTCTCTATACTCCGTATATGAGAAAGTAAAAACGATTTCTCCTGTGCGAAGTGGCAGGTGAATTGCTGTCAACCAAAAGCAGACACCTGATCACTCGTGATTTTTCTATCCAAATGGTAAACATTTTGTTGACCGGCACATTCTAATTTCAGCCATTTGAATTACATCTTGACATACAACAAGCACAAAGAAAGGCGGCACACAAACCGCTTTCTATTTGTCACGCTTTACGCACCCGCACTCAGCTCGTTCTGTCACCGCAAATGCTGTGTGAACAGCCGCCGTTCACTGGATGAATATGTGCGGGCGGCTCGTGGTGGATGACTCTGTTTTAGAGTTAAAAGAGTTAAAAGGTTTAAAGACTATCGGTAAGAATATTCATTCAAAAATGAAAACTAAAAATATTTTAGTAAATTATGTTTATTTCAGTTAGTCTTTCCAGCTACTTTAATAGTTTCGTTTAGTTTTAGTTTTTCATTTCAGTTTTGTTAATTATTTTATTTCAGTTTACGAAAATGTTTTTTTAATAATAGTTTCAGTTTTGATTTTAGTTTTCGTTAACTATAATAACCTTGCTGTACACCCTCCATTGTTTAGCTGCACTTAGAAATTCTATCCATAATTCCAAACAGAATCGGGGACAGAAGAGTTCCACACTCACCAGGGAAATGAGTCTGACTTGCTGCCAGCAATGCGAACAAAGCTCTCACTCCGGATTTAATAGTGCGCAACAGCTGGCCCAGCAGGGAATTTCTACTCTACAAAATATGGAATTAAATTCTTGGCCCCTCCTCAACGAATCCTAATGTTATATCTCACCTTTCACAGCAGTCCCCTTTTTGAATCATGCTCCAAAGCAAACCATAACAGTGTCTGCTGACGATACTCACATAGCTTTCAAACAGGGTGCAGTCGTCCTTGTCGTCATTGGAGCAGTACATCGGTCTGTGACCCATCGTTATAATCCACGGTCTCTCTCTCCGGTTCTCTGGCTTGTTTGCTTCCTGCAAGAGCAGACTGATACTAAGCATGAAATATAGTGTGTATGGTTTATGCTGCATGCAGAATGAAGAAAGTTAAAGACGGGCTTTGTCCACACTACCCAGTCTTAGTATAACGCTTTTAAGAATTTGCTCAGTGTGTAACGTCTTGCCTGTTGAAGGAGGCTGAGTTGCCTCGAAAGCTTGCATATTGTAATCTTTTTAGTTAGCCAATAAAAGGTGTCATTTTGCTTGGCTTTTCTCAGTGTGTAAGTAAGACTAATGATTGTGATTAGATTAGGACTAAAATGTGAGAGAGCAGAAAGCTTCTTTTTAATAAATTAAATATCATATGTTTAGATTAGAATTAATTCAGCAGGCATAACTAAAATATGACTGGAATTAAAGCGTAAATGAGTTTTAATACTAATTCAAACATTGGTGGTATCATAAGTATTCTCTGGAAGAAACTGTTATGAACTGTCATAGGTCAAATAAATTAATACCAATTAAAGATGGTTACCTTAAGGTCCTTTTCAAGCCATTGGTATTGTCTGAAAAGCAAATTCAACCCGTAATCCAGGTAAAAATAAACTTCGGTGGAAAACGAAATGATGTGTGCAGGTCCAACATTCCAGCTGTAGAGCAGGGAATTAAAAAAACACAAATTTCACTCTTTCCCTCCATGAGGTCTCAGGTTCATCTCCCACCATAACTGTCTAACTATTGGGCTGATGGTGAAGCTTTGAACGTTGACTGTTTGTTATCTTTACTTGGGTGCATTCATTGCAAGGCAGAGCATTTAGATTTGCTGCAGAATCAAACTTAAGTAACTGGGAATTCACAAATTACCAGCAAGAAAGTTAAATGAGCTGCTACACTAAGAAAGCTGCTCTAAAGTATCTTCTTGTATGTTCAAACAATTATCGCTGAGCAGTTATTAAAGACACCTCTTTAGCATACAATAGAAAAATGAATTACCCAACATGCATGACTGGCTTTGGTGACCATGAGGAAGAATGCCACCAGCCACCACTGCAAGTATAACACAATGCTGTGGGTACTGTGACGTCATGAGGAAGTATCAGAGAAATTGAACAGTATGGGCAGGAGCTGGTTCAACAAAACTTCTCAGTCTTATTCAGTCTTATATCTTGTACCTAAGTCTCTGTATGAAATGTCCTGACACTGCACTCTATGTGGAAGAAACTAGACAAACAGTTTGTCATCAGCCACTCAAGTGCATTGCTTAGCACTAAGTGCTGCCAGGACAGACTCCATCTCCCCATGACCTGGTAATGGAAGAAGGTGGTTTGGAAAATGAGTGACTGAATCAGTGAATGGCCTGTCCAAATGTGTTTTCTAATGCCTCTTTTTGCTCAGAGACCCTCTGTATTGCCCATGTTTACACAAACGCCTACTTCATAAAGCCCACATTAAAGCATGAGAGTACTGTGGTCACCTTTGGAATTTAGCCCACCATGCAAAACTCAGCAATGTTCCCTTACCTGTACCAAAGGCTTTCAGTGTCTCCTGGCATGCTGAAACGGTTCCTGTAGTTTGAGAAATTGCTGCAAAAACAAAAAAGGAAGTGGAGGAAATGATGAGAGAAATGAAACTGAAATAGCAGAGCTTAACATCATCTGGCAGGCAGTGGCCTGTCTCACAATAACATTTTCATCATGAAGCTTGCCCAGTCTGGGAGCAACATAACTGCTAAGGACCACTAAGACACAACACTGCATGGTGGCCTCTGAAGATTGCTGGACAACTGCCCACCCTATATGGCACGCTTAGTTGAGGAGCAAAGTTTTGGTCCAAGTCTGGGGGAAGAGCGGCGGCCTGTGAGCTGTGTGTAAGCAATGACAACGGTGGAAGTTGAATCTTTTCAGTTTAAGTAATGTGGCCCCACCTCTTAGAGAACTCCCTCAAAATACATAGGAACATTACACAGACTAAGAAAATACAGCAGATGGTTAATAAAAATTGCATTAACATAAATACTCAATGATGAAAAAAAAGGACACATCAATTTGAACCTCACCCAGGGGAGAAACTCTGGCTGAAATATAATGGACTTCTATGCTGTGTATGACTACTATAGCACCGCTCTGAATTCCAATTCCCTTTAAAGAGAACGTCAATCAAGGCATCCTCCCGTTAGCCCCATGCGGTCCTGCTGACTGCTGGGAATTGATGATTTCTTGGCATTGGGCTCATTCCAATAATGGACTTATTTGTTGAATAATCATAAACAGCAACACTGTACCCTAAGAGCCCAGTGATACTGATGACTTCACATTGCTGTTTTTATGGACCACAGCAAGCAACAAAACAACAAGTAGGAACAGGACCCAGACATGGCCACACTAATAGTACCACAGTATCAGCAGTGCGCTGTCACAGTCTTTATCATCAGTGAGGTGATGTGCCAGGCTGTCAGGTACTAACACCTGTATGGAGCCCAATTTATTTGTTTCCTAACAAAGTTTCTGCCTCCTTTCTCAAATTGTGCTGATTTAAAGGATGTGCTTTTCATTACTTGTAGGATGCGCTTCTGTCTCTACAAAAGTTTACTTCATGAAGCCTGTAATCAAAATGTAACCATCCAAAACTGACAATCTAAACTGAGAATATTTAAATAAAAATGACAGATATCGCAGTCTTGACCTAGCATTAGTGTGGCTATGGCAGACTGGTTTCTCATCCGGGGTGGCTACTGCCTGTTGCTTGGACACATTCAAATTCCTGTCAGCCCTGTACGGTTGATAAAATGGATGTATTTTGAAAGGTGAGCCAATTGCTAGTACTGAAAATGAAAACAGAAGACGAGAAGGACTCCCCTGTGTGCTTTTCAGAAAGAACAGGGACCCAAGCCACTCTGTGTCCACTGCTGGGACCATTCTCTGCTCCCTTTCTCAGAGTTTATTTTTTCTTGAAGTATTCAAAAATTTTGCTCCTTTGTTAGTGTTGTAAACTTGAACTTTCTGGGAAGGAAACCTGGCGTAATCCAGTACAACAGTAGTATTTCACAAAACTTGCTGAGCTCTTGGGTTCCATTTTCATATGATTACTTCCTCCTTGAAAGCCATGTTATGCAAACAGCTCTCCATCTGATCTGAAGTCGAAATGGCAGGATGCACGGTGAGGTAAACACAGCGCTGGTATTTCCTGCCCATGTAACAAATCAATTTATTGAGCCCGGCTGTTTGTCGCCCAGCAGAGTCAAACTGCACAGAACAGAGTGCTTTCAGAGGACTTGCACGGTCGGCCCTTTCCTTAGCAGGGCTGAAGTCTCTCCAGGGCACAGGTGTTCATTAATGTATTTATCTTGGAACTCGTTTCACTAGATTTTATGAAAATACATTTAAGGGGAAGTTTGGAGCTATGGCAACAAACTGGTGAACTATATACGGTGTGTATTGCTGTACTTCCCCAGTTATGATAAACAGCAGAACTGTTGTGTCTCCTCAGATTTCCCCTGGTGTGGAGCACCATCATCATCATCACTGTTTTAACAGCCATTTCACAAGTTTATCCAGGTTAGCTGGTTGTACCCCCATAAATCTTTTCCCTCCAGTCTTCATGGTCCTGTGCATTTTGTGGTATGAGACGCATACTTTTCATGTCGTCTGACACCATCCCTCTTGGCCTCATCCCCTTCATCTCCATGTCAGTGCAAGTCTTCATCCCCTGCCTTTTGCTCCACATGCCCTTACTACCTAAGGCTGTGTCTCCTCCACAACAATTATTTCTCCTAACTCAGCATTTCTTTTCTTTTATGCTAAGACGCTCCACACATCTTTATGATCATCCTCATCCCTGTTCTTTCTGGCTTTACTTCATGTTCTGCCTTCATCAGCCATGTCTCACTCCCTTATGCTCCTCCTCACACAGCTTTTATAAACTTCACTCTTCAATGCCAGCAAGGCTTCTGGAATCTTCACCCTAGGACTGCTGTGCCTACATGAGGAGATGAGAGAGAATATGGTGATAAAATAAAAATGTGTGGGTAGGAAGTTAAAGGTCAAGAAGCATTTTGGAGACCCCACACCCTTTTTTACCATGTCTGGTACTTACAGTCACAATACCAGACTAAATCCTTATCTGAAAGTGCAGTGGTGTTAGGATTGGTGATGAAACACATTTTCCCAATAAAAGAACAACTCTCAATATGTCTGTTCAGTTGCTATATGTCTGTAATATAAACCAATGGCACACCACAAACATTTGTAATAATAAAATGCACTACATTTGTCATTCCTACAGATGGCACATCAGAAACATTCATATTAATGAATTTTATTATGTTTGTGATGCTCCATCTGTTAAAAAGATAAATGCAATGCATTTTATTACTACCCAGATTACAATATACATTCCAGTAGATAAGTGGTTTTCAAACTTTTTTATGTTGGCAGAGACCCATTCTTTTCATATCCTTTTCATCTGACACCATTCCTCTTGGCATCATCCCCTTCATCCCCATATGAACATTTTTCTGTGCTGTGAGGGCTGGGTCCCACCTTCGAGTTGCTCTCCGTGCAAGAGTGGGAGTTGGGGGTATGGGGTTTGTGGTCATTACATCCATAATATTTGCAGCGCACACCATAACAGAACTATATTGGAAACAGTGACGCCGAGGTCTAGGTTGATTACTTGGATTTCAACCCAACATAGACTGATAGCCCTGCAAGTTTGCTTACAAATCAACTGATGTATTGAGCAGTGAATTTGTTTGATGCCTTTTTTTAAACCTGATAGTTGCATATTTGAGTCTCATTGTGCTAAAGCTCTAAGGCAGAGTTTCTTAAACTTTGGGTCGCAGGTTGTCAGTGGTGGTCAGTGTTGGATTTAATGTGAATGGCTTGCGAATCATTTGCAAATTGAGTCACATTGGGGTGCCGCTACAGGTTGATTAAGCAATCGTTGTTGCTCTGCCATTTTTTCTTGATCCTGAAATTAGACTACTGGTGGTGATTCTCCAAGTGGGGCGCACTCAAACAATTGTCCTTAAATCTTCAAAGGGGACCAAGGTTGGGTTGCAACAAAAAAGCTGAAGAAGTCCTGCTCTGAAGAGTTGTGGCATTTATTCTCTGAGACTTTCCTTCATGTCCAGAGATACAATGATCAACAGAAATATTTGAGAACATTCAGTTTGAAAACAAACGTAGAAGCCCGGGCACCGGACACCCACTGACAGTTTGTACAGATCTTCTTTAAAAGACACACAGTGTTAAGCAGCCATCCAAAAAGTGCTAACCATCAACAAAAAACATTCTTAGTTCAAATCTGCCTCTCACGTTTTGCATTCTCCATAATTATGATGTTTAAACAAACATCTTATTTATTTTTTTTTATTGCTCTCCTACCTGTCCACAGGATACCAGATTGCTAAACATCATTGAAGGAGGGAGCAGAATGAAAAAACACAGAAGCAAACTATACAGATGGAACAAGAACATGTCGTGTAAAAAAAGTCATCATGTGGGCAAGATGCAACCCACCCAGTATTAAAGCAGATATGACAGAAATAATGGTGACCTCAAGTGAGCGTACTGTAATGGCGGTGCTGCATGCGTGCACGCTTTGAAAAATGTCACAACTTGAGCAGCACAGCTTTGTAGTTCTGATTATGTTTACCTGTTATGATTGACATTCTTATTTAATTTTTATTTCATATTTTGTAACCTCTCTGGACAATCTTTGTTTTTTTTTTATCTCAAGGAATTAATTTCTGTTTTCAGTTGTGTGGCAGGCTGTGTGACGTGTGACTGAAATTGTTGGTTCATATCTCATTACTGACACTGTGTGACCCTGAACAATTCACTTCACCTCTCTGTGTTATAATTTTGGAAAAAAACACAAAAGAAATGTAACCAATTGTATCCCAGATGTTGAAAGTCACCACGGATAAAGGTGTCAGCCAAATCAGTTCATGTAATTATTTTCTTTCTATTACTGTTTATAGATTATTGCTTCAAGGTGCCATTTTCTTTTGCTGTTCTAGCCAATTTCTATTGTAGTCCTCCTACACTGGAGTGTCATAACCTTTGATGTTTAGGGGCTTCTCATCCTGACTTGAATCATTCTTTTCAATTTTGGATTACATAGAACTTATGCTAGCAACTTCTTTATTATTGTACTTCTAGCTTTTCAATCCTCAGCCTTGTCATTTAAAGCTTTGATTTTCATATTACAGTTACAGTTTGGTGAAAGATCGGTTGTCTTTTTGGAATGTGTCTTTACTATGTCACCTTCTTCCAGTCTGTCCCCGGAGAGTTTATTTCTTAAGGAATTGTGTGGAAGACTTCAAGTCTTGGATGACATTAAATTTTCTTGAATGTAAAGAAAACCGAGCTTGTGATGTATGAACTCCATAGTGCCTACGATTGTAATCTTGGTCCACTAGCACCAAGGTGGCCAGGGTGGACAGAAAAAGGCCACCACCACAGAGAAACCGGAAAAAGAAACAGAAGAGAGAGTAGGGGTCAGTATGGATTTTAGAGCCACCATGAATAGTTATTATGATGAATTGAACATACAGAGTATAAGGATTAAGTTAAAGTGAAGTTATAAAAAGGCCATGTTAAAGTAATGTGTTTTCAGCAGTGTTTTAAAGTGCTCCACTGTATCAGCCCGGTGAATTCCTATTGGCAGGCTATTCCAGATTTTAGGTGCATAACAGCAGAAGGCCGCCTCACCACTTCTTTTAAGTTTTGCTCTTGGAATTCTAAGGAGACACTCATTTGAGGATCTGAGGTTACGATTTGGAATATAAGGTGTCAGACATTCCGATATATAAGATGGGGCGAGATTATTTAAGGCTTTATAAATCATCAGCACAATCCTGAATGACACTGGTAACCAGTGTAGTGACATCAAAACTGGAGAGATGTGCTTGGATTTTCTTTTCCTAGTTTGGATTCTAGCAGCTGCATTCTGCACTGGTTGCAAACGATTTATGTCTTTTTTGGGTAGTCCTGAGAGGAGTGCATTACAGTAATCTAGTCGATTGAAAACAAACGTGTGAACTAATTTCTCAGCATCTTTCAGCGATAGAAGAGGTCTAACTTTAGCTATGTTTCTTAAGTGAAAAAATGCTGTCCTAATGATCTGATTAATATGCGATTTAAAATTCAGATTACAGTCAACAATTACCCCTAAGCTTTTTACCTCTTGACTTTTAATTCTAATGTATCCAGGTTATTTCTAATAGCCTCATTGTATCCATTATTGCCAAATAATGCCTCCCTGCTTTGTCCTCCAGTCCTTTAAGGGCTGTTTACAGTGCAATTGTTTGTTTTTAAGGACCTAAATGGGTTAGCACCTACCTATCTCTCCAACCGTTTACACTTTTGTACTTCATCTCACCAATTTATGTCATCTGATCAGAAACTCTTAGTGGTGCCAAGGGCTCAACTAAAACTTAAAGATGACCGTATTGTTGCAACAGCCGCCCCAAGACTTTGGAACAAACTAATTGTTCAAGTCAGGTCTGCCACAACTATGGCTATTTTTCAATCCAGTCTGAAAACAAATCTTTTCTTTTTGGCTTTTAATTAGGTTTGATTCTTTTGTTTAACTTTATCCTGCCTTAGAATGTACTGTAGCTCTTGTTACCTCATTTATTCTAATTTACAGATATAAATAAACTACACTGAACTAGACTACTCTGCTTTGGCTTACAGCATACCGCTCCGTTCTTTCACTACGGCTCTGGCTACACGTCCTAAGCTTTGTTTGTTTCGTTTTCGTCTTCCAGGTTGCAATTCCTGCTTGAATTCAGACCAGTCAATGTCTTCTTTTGATTTCATTCTTCATTAAAACTGTTGTTGCCCTGCACTAGCCGGAGGCCTGCAACCCAAAGAGGGTTACATAAAGCAAAGCAGCATGGCTAACATTAATTTGAGATCTTATGAACATTTACATAGAGTTTTCTCTTATATTGACAAATAAAACATTCAAAAATAGTAGCAACTGATAGCTTTGTGGTTATTGGGATTTTCCCTTAGATGGAAAAACCAAAACCACAAAAATTCTCCAAAACACACTGATAGTAAACCAGCTTAAAAACACTTTTATTTGTTAATAATAATTAGTGATAATCACTGCAAAGTTATGATAATAATTATTTGAATCATTACAAGATTATGATAATCATTCAACACAATTTATCAAGCCAGACAATAAAGTGTGGCAGATGACCACAGGAGACCTCAGAGATGGCTGACGACCACCAAGAGCAGATGAGCTGTCAGCTTCCTCCCGTTGTCGGCACAGGACATTTCTTTTTATAATTGTCTCACTGGCCTGACCTGATAATAGCACAACTGGCAGAACGTTGTCAAGATAAGTGCTGCTCACAGGAGTCATGCTTACTCAACAGTTTTCATTTCAACTTGTTCCACCTCAGATTACAGAGAAAAACAAAGAACTGTCACTGTTATGTGACCTTTGGTGTCACTCTGAACGTTATGAATTTATACTTTGAGGCCCAAATGGTTTTTACAGAAAATATCACAACTAAGCAGTGCAACTTAACACCAAAATAAAACCTGATTATGGCCCGTATTGCATAAAAAGTTGGCAGAGTTTTATGTATTTGAAATATTGTTTGCCATCTGAGAAATCAGTTCCACTACATGGGAACTGCTGACCTCATAATTCTTGACACATTCAGTAGTTACACTTTTCTGTTTTTATTTTCCTTAGTCTTTCCCAAAGGGAAAGCTACAAAATTCTGCTAAAGTAAAAGCTACTGAACATGAAAAAGCCATTCGTACAGTTAGGTGCTTCATTCGTTTTTCCATAGGAATCACATGAAGCAAAAATCTTCACTTGGATAAATGATATCTAAGACCACCCATACAACCATCATTCAGTCCGCACAATCCATTTCAAGCAGCCTCAGATGCAAGGCAGAGGTAAACTTGTATCTTTCCAGGCCTTTACTATTTTCAGTGCTTCACATTTTCCATCCTGAATGTCCTTTGCCTTTTTCTCAGCCAGTTACTTTGGGTGCTGATTCTTCTGTTTGCAGTGAAGAAGCTTTCTTGACTCATTGGGTTCATAGCTGGGGAACTTGATGAGAACGCGGCATGCCCTTTTACTCCAGTGATGCACCTGCTTCCTCACAACTCATGCAGGTGGGTCTTGTGTTGTGCCAAATATACAGATTTGGATTTGCACGTGAAATCAAAAGCTTTTTTTTTAAATGAATCTTGGTTAACTTTCATCTGTCGACCTCCACTAGTTTTGCTGCCGATAAATACATAGCTGCTGTCACTAACAAGGAGTAATAATACTGTACACTACAGATTTTGTTAACCAAACAAGACAGTCCTAAACACATCAAGGGAGTCAGAATTCCGAATGGTGGTGGGGAACACATTTCACCAGCTAAGAGCAACATATGAAAAGAGTCTAGGCTGAGATCTGATAGCAGGCAGAGGAGGCATCACCAGACACCATTCATCAGCAGACCTGAGTGGTTGAAAAGGAGCACAGGACCTCAGAAGTGTCTCCATATAAATAGATGCTGAGCCACTGACTGTAGGCGGACTTCAAGGATTTGAACATGTGCCACCACAAGAACCCAGTGTAGTGATCTGACAAGAGGAGTGATATGTGCGCACCTCGGCGGGTTGAACGCCAGACATGCCATCAGCATTTTGAACCATCTGTAGCCTCTTGTTGATACATGCTGGTACATCAGGCAGTGGTGAGCTGCAGTAGCCCAAAAGTGACAAGACCAAAAACTGGATTAGGAGTTGTGCTGCACACTCTGTCAGATACGTTCTGATCTTGCAGATATTTTAGAGTGAATTGACCATTCTTTAGATTCTGTATTGGGACTTCTGGGATTGTCAATTGCTTGAATTGTATGCATTTAGTGCACTTAGGAGTTTCACAGTGACTTTTTGTAAAATCAACCTTTATTTTGGAAAGTTCGGGCATTTGCCATTGTATATAGCTGGGATTTGATGGTAAATCCACCCCTAGTAGGCCTTTTACTGTTTCAGGACTCTCAGTTCATAACACAGATGCATTATTAAGTTTTTGAGGGCATTTTTCCATTCTTGATCTTGGTCTTCAGCCGGAAAAGGGTGGAATGCCCTCTCAGGGTTGGGGGAGAGATCCTGCCCCAAGTGGAGGAGTTCAAGTATCTTGGGGTCTTGTTCAGGAGTGAGAGAAGAATGGACCGTGAAATCGACAGGCGGATCGGTGCGGCATCCGCAGTGATGCGGGCTCTGCATCGGTCTGTCGTGGTGAAAAAAGAGCTGAGCCGTAAGGCAAAGCTCTCAATTTACCAGTCGATCTACGTTCCTACCCTTACCTATGGTCATCAGCTATGGGTAGTGACCGAAAGAACGAGATCGCGAATACAAACAGCTGAAATGAGTTTCCTCCGCATCTTTTCCTTAAAGATGGGGTGAGAAGCTCAGTCATCCAGGAGGGGCTCAGAGTAGAGCCGCTACTCCTCCGCATCAAGAGGAGTCAGATGACGTGGCTCGGGCATCTGATCAGGATGCCTCCTGGACGCCTCCCTGGTGAGGTGTTCCGGGCACGTCCAACCGGGTGGAGGCCCCGGGGAAGACCCAGGACACGGTGGAGGGACTATGTCTCCCTGCTGGCCTGGGAACGCCTTGGGATTCTCCCAGAAGAGCTAGAAGAAGTGGCCGCCGGGGAGAGGGAAGTCTGGGCCTCTCTGCTCAAGCTGCTGCTCCCGCAACCCAACCCCGGATAAGCGGAAGAGGATGGATGGATGGATGGATGTTTTTATTATTTTGCCATTGCAGTCTTGATTGCATGAGGCTGCATTTTACCTCCTGTTTCACATCTGTAGATGCTTTCTAATCATAGCATTTCAATTCATGATGTAACAGATGCTTGCTTATTTAATACCTAAGAATCTGAAGGAATCTGTCTATCCTTTAACTAAACATTGATATATTAACATGTTTTTATTTCTTTTGTTTTTTTTCACGTGAGGATTCTGTTTCTGAGGCTTACATATTGTTCAAAAATTGAAAGGAACATTTAATCATCACAGTCTAACACCAAGTCATTGACGCTTCAGGGATATCAGTCTGTCCTGTTAAGAAGCACAAGCGATTGTGAATCAACTTCACCTGCTCTGGTGCAAATGACAAGTGACAACAGGTGCACTGGAGAGGCAACAGCAAGACAACCACCAAAAAGGAAATGATGGCCACAGGCAATTGCTGTCTCCTTATCCTTCCTGACTAGCTCTTCTCTAGTTTTGTGTTTTGCTAGTGTCCTCGTCACTACTGGTAGCGTGAGGTGATACCTGCAACTGATTCAAGGTTACACAGGTAGTCCAGCTCTTCCAGGATGGGACATCCATATGTGCTATCTCAAGAAGGTCTCAAGAGCATGGAAGAGCTATAAGGAGACAGGCCATTAAACAAGGAAAGCAGGACAGGGCCATAGAAGGGTGTCTACCCAGCAACAGGACTGGTATCTGCTCCTTTGTGCAAGAAGTAACAGGAGAAGCACTGCACTTACAAAAGAAATCTTTTAATCAAAAAAATGAATGAGATTTGGAATCTAGAGCTCCAGAAACCTCCAAAACAAATGTTCAACCTTGTAAATTGATAAATGAACACCTGTAAATAATTAGTAATGAGCCTAATTGAGAACAGTCGTGAGTGACACTATAAACTCATAGCTGTCACAACTTCCGTTATCTCCTGATGGATATACAACATGCTGAAATTTCTCTTAGTGTAATTAGTTGTTTTTTTTCTAAATAGGCCTTAGGTGGGCTAATTTGGAGTGCTCTGTGCAGTACAATCACACAGGACAGGCTAAATAGGTGGGATACATAGTCCAATAGTCAAAAGATACAGGCAAATCAAGTCAATTCTGATAGCGAGTTTAGTCACAGTTAGCCTGATGTAAAAACAGAGATACGGTGAAATATCCCATCATTCTTCACAGTGTCAAATCTCTTGAGTACTGTATAGTCTTGCCACACAATCAAACAAGATTATTCGGAAGGCTTCTAGCCTGTAAAATCACATAGTGTGAACCTGCCGTTGATCAGCTATCAGTCCAAATGAGTCATTAAATCTAGGAGGTCACTTAATGTCCCAATGTCGCAACATGTGAGAAAATCATTCCTCGTCAGGTTTGAGAGGTCAAGTGAGCTCATTCAGGGTTAAAGTTCCCACTGACAAATTAGGCAGCAATTCCATGGATGTATGAGAAGGAGGACACATTAGCTGAGTTGTGGAAAAAGCACCAACATTTTATGATGTTTCTTCTATTAAACATCATGAAATAGTGAAGAACATTGAGTAGCTGCTACAATTTTATGGTAGCATTTCATGTTTATGCTTTTAATTGATCAGCATAAGTAATGTATTCCAGCACTAAACGTTACACACTGGTCAAGTGAATTCTGGTAATGAGCTTAGCTCCATGTTTGGCTGCTGTAAAAACAGTGAAATATCCCATCATCCTTCATGTTGTCACATTGCATAAGTAAGGTAAAGTCCTGCCCAGTGGTCTGGTCATGCAGTCTTTCAGGAAATTGTCCTAAAGGTCTCAGACCTTTCATTGAGCCCACAAAATCACATACTGCATGTCTTCCTCTGAGTCATTAAGTGTTAGAGAGCACCAAAATTCTGAGAAGTTCTTACAGTGTAAGCCCACAGTTAATAATTATGTTATTAATGTAGAGGATCTCATGTTAGTTCTGGTTGAAATTACTACATATGACTACATAGCAAAAATCTGCCTTTACTTCATTCTGCTGCCACTAATTCTAATAATATCAATTAGATGATTTCATTTCAATCTTAGATTATCTAGTTGTGGGAAGCATGGTGAAGAAGCAGTTACCGATGCTGCCTCACACCTCCAAGGTCCTGGACTTGAGTCCCCATTCAATCAGTGGTGTTGATGCAGCTTACTGGAGTCTGCATGGCTGATCTGCCACCCCTCAGAGACACATTTCTTTTACATTAACTGGCATCTCTAAACTGCGGGTGTGCCATGTGTTGGTGTGGCCACCTTTTATATCACTGCTTCATTCTGTATCTGTGCTTTGTCTTCATGGCACACTAAAATCTAAAATGGATGAAGTCATGTTCCATGCCAGCAGCAGAACCTGGACTTAACCTGCTAAAGTTACATTTTTCCTTGTTTTAAGTGTCATAAAATTAGTGAGTTTATGATGGACAATCAAATTATTTTGCATTGATTTCGTCTATAAACTTTGACAGCTTAGCGATACTCTCCATTATGAATTTATTTCACACGACAGATAAAATAAAGCAAATTAAAAACCTGCGCAGGTGACAGAGAGCAGAGGCAGGTGTGCCGATGTTAAGCGATAAGAGAGGACACCATTTTATTGATATTAATTTCACCTGCGCCGTGTCCTTCAGCACCTGTAGCACTAACACAGTGTTCTCTTCATTTGCCCAGAAAGGTGATGAGGACTGCACATCATGTCTTGCCTTCAGTGGGGACAAATAACAAAGGGGTCTTGTGTCCCATTTATTATGCACGGCAGGGTGTTGAGCTGCAAATATTGCACAAACTTCATTTTTAATAAATCTGTTCAGTGGTTCATCCATCTGCTCACTGAATTAGTTTAATTTGTTTATAGGCCGGCCTGTTCTGGTGGCATCAGGCCCACTCTTCTGCAAGATGCTGATCTGCACATTTTAGGTTATCATGGAGGTACAGAGTGTGAAGTGGGCTGGAAAAAAGAGTTATGGGAAATTGATAAATCGTTTAAAAAAGTGACTTGTGACTTTATGTGGTATAATGTACAGTGGTGTGAAAAACTATTTGCCCCCTTCCTGATTTCTTATTCTTTTGCATGTTTGTCACACAAAATGTTTCTGATCATCAAACACATTTAACCATTAGTCAAATATAACACAAGTAAACACAAAATGCAGTTTTTAAATGATTGTTTTATTATTTAGGAGAAAACAATCCAAACCTACATGGCCCTGTGTGAAAAAGTAATTGCCCCCTTGTTAAAAAATAACCTAACTGAGTTCAATTTCCGTAGCCACATCCAGGCCTGATAACTGCCACACCTGTTTCAAACACGAAATCACTTAAATAGGAGCTGCCTGACACAGAGTAGACCAAAAGCACCTCAAAAGCTAGACATCATGCCAAGATCCAAAGAAATTCAGGAACAAATGAGAACAGAAGTAATTGAGATCTATCAGTCTGGTAAAGGTTATAAAGCCATTTCTAAAGCTTTGGGAGTCCAGCGAACCACAGTGAGAGCCATTATCCACAAATGGCAAAAACATGGAACAGTGGTGAACCTTCCCAGGAGTGGCGGCCGACCAAAATTACCCCAAGAGCGCAGAGACGACTCATCTGAGAGGTCACAAAAGACCCCAGGACAACATCTAAAGAACTGCAGGCCTCACTTGCCTCAAATAAGGTCAGTGTTCACGACTCCACCATAAGAAAGAGACTGGGCAAAAACAGCCTGCATGGCAGATTTCCAAGACGCAAACCACTGTTAAGTAAAAAGAACATTAGGGCTCGTCTCAATTTTGCTAAGAAACATCTCAATGATTGCCAAGACTTCTGGGAAAATACCTTGTGGACTGATGAGACAAAAGTTGAACTTTTTGGAAGGCAAATGTCCCGTTACATCTGGCGTAAAAGGAACACAGCATTTCAGAAAAAGAACATCATACCAACAGTAAAATATGGTGGTGGTAGTATGATGGTCTGGGGTTGTTTTGCTGCTTCAGGACCTGGAAGGCTTGCTGTGATAGATGGAACCATGAATTCTACTGTCTACCAAAAAATCCTGAAGGAGAATGTCCAGCCATCTGTTCGTCAACTCAAGTTGAAGCGATCTTGGGTGCTGCAACAGGACAATGACCCAAAACACACCAGCAAATCCACCTCTGAATGGCTGAAGAAAAACAAAATGAAGACTTTGGAGTGGCCTAGTCAAAGTCCTGACCTGAATCCAATTGAGATGCTATGGCATGACCTTAAAAAGGCGGTTCATGCTAGAAAACCCTCAAATAAAGCTGAATTATAACAATTCTGCAAAGATGAGTGGGCCAAAATTCCTCCAGAGCGCTGTAAAAGACTCATTGCAAGTTATCGCAACGCTTGATTGCAGTTATTGCTGCTAAGGGTGGCCCAACCAGTTATTAGGTTCAGGAGGCAATTACTTTTTCACACAGGGCCATGTAGGTTTGGATTTTTTTTTCTCCCTAAATAATAAAAGCCATCATTTAAAAACTGCATTTTGTGTTTACTTGTGTTATATATATTTGACTAATGGTTAAATGTGTTTGACGACCAGAAACATTTTGTGTAACAAACATGCAAAAGAATAAGAAATCAGGAAGGGGGCAAAAAGTTTTTCACACCACTGTATCTCTTAATCTTTCAGAACAACATGTTCTGTAACATTTAGAATCCAGAACTAGCAACCCTGAACTCAAGGATTATGCTGGTATATGACGTGTACATTCTTTATTGTAGAGTTAACAGCCACACATTTCTGGAATGTAGGAGGACGACCAGAGTGACAAAGTCACACAGACATGAGGAGATCATGCAAACCCAGTCTGCTGGAGTTGAGCTATCATTCCATTACATATGAAACAGATATACTGTGACATTCTCACAGACACTTAATCAAGTTCAGGATCATGGGGGGCTATAGGCTATCCTAGGTGATGTCCAAATTACTACATTTCATTTAAAAACGCAGATGGTGTTTTTAACCTCCAAAAAAAGAAGACTTTTGAAAATTCTCTCCAGAGATGTGTACTTCTGAAAATGCGAGAGGTGAAAACAGAGAGTTTTGAAAATGCAAACTCTTAGATTTGTTTGGGCTTACTACCCAGCCCTTCCCTGATTGGATCCCAGTCATTACATCATCTCATTCTGATTGGTCACCCGTCACAGAAGAAAACCCTATTCCAACACAGAAGACATAGAGCAGTCGCTTTCCTATATGAATCTAAATTGTGTTTTGTATAGTTTAAATGCTGCCTACCTATGCAAATACAAATACTTTACCGATAGCTACAGTTTTCAGACTATAGTAAATCCTGTGACTTGACAGCGCTACCAGCCATCCAAATATTTTTACTGAACAGCACATGCCCAGTATAGCTTATATATATAAGCTATACTGTGTATATATATATATATATATATATATATATATATATATATATATATATATATATATATATGTGGACGCTGGCCGGACACAGACAGATGGACAACATAGTTCCACCCAACACACTGTTTATTTACAACTATATACAAATTTTCGTGCACTCACAACCCCAGTGCCTCCTGCACCGATTCCCCCAATGTCCAGGCCACACAGTCCTGTGTCTCTCTTTCTCCTGGCCGCCTCCAGTCCTCACTCCAGCTCCATCCTCTTCCACCCGACTTCCGCTAATGACTGGAGTGAGGCAGCCCCTTTTATAGGAACCCGGATGGGCTTCAGCTGCTTCCTGGCAATCAGTCCTAGCCACACCCCAGTGTGGCGGAAGTGCCGGCTGCGCACCCGAAGCCGTCCGGGTGTCCCCTGTCGTCTTCCCCCCAGCACTTCCTGGTGTGGCGGAAGTGCTGGGCTCTAGGGTTCCTCAGGCACCTGGGCGCCGCCTGGTGGTGGCCACGGGCCCCTACAGGGTTGGGCTTCCAAGCCCTGTACCCGAGGCCCCCAACATAACCAGGACGGACGCCCCCTCGCGGTCTGGAGGAGGCACAAGCCCTCCTCTGGTCCTCCTGGGCATCCTGGCCGGGCTCCACAATATATATATATATATATATATATATATATATATGCTATGTCATATGCATTTCAGTTGTTTTTGTGGGGAAAAAAGAGAGAATTTCATAAACAATGTGAAAATGGTTGTATTTACCACTGATGTCATCCCACGCACACTACACAAAAGCCTACAGACATTACATATAAACAAATACACAGACGCAGAAAACTACACAAAGGAGCCATTTTAAATACATGTCACATAGTGCAGAAAGTCCATAACCCAAACGCAATCCCCTAAAGCAGTGTTTCTCAACCTTTCTGGTAGAATGACACACTTTTTTTAAGTGTGCTGCATGACCATGAAAGCAGAGCAGGTGAGGGTTCCTCCTTGGTATATCAAGTGCAATCGTCGAACTGCAAAAACCACTCGCAACCCAGTGTCATTATAAACAATACCAACTCACAACACACAGGCAGTAGCCCGCAACCCTAAAAATAATCATGAGCCAGTGGATGAGAAACACTATGCTAAAACACTTACCATATATACTCGTGGATAAGTTCTCCCACGGATAAGTCAGGACTTGATTTCACCCTATAATTTCTGGTATTTTATAATGTTGGTCGTATGAGTCAAATGCAGAAAACTCACGCTATTGGTCCAAGAGATTATGATATGCTAACACCCACCTGAGAGAGTAACCATGGAGCACACTACCCTTTTTTTCTGTGTGGACGCAGCAATGCGCTGTATCAGCGTATGTTCCTAACCTCACTCTCTCTATAGTGCTTACGTGACTCCACAGTAATACCCAAACTATTCTGAAGCAACGTTTGCACCAATTTGTGTTTTTTGTATCTCACACCCTCACACACCTTTATCATAAGAGCATCCCTTATCTATGATGGAGCATTCAATCAGAAGAAAATACGAAGCTGGTTTTAAATTAAAAGTCATTGAAGTGGTAAAAGACATTGGTAACTGCGCTGCTGCAACAAAATTCAATGCATCTGAGAAATTGATGTGAGATTGGAGGAGGCAAGAAGATGTAAAAAAAAATTAAGTGTCATATTTTTGAACAGGCGTATAAGTCGGGGTCTGATTTCATGGTGGATTTTTCGGGTTTCAAGACCCAACTTATACGTGAGTATATACGGTAAACACACACAACATAAACGTTTCCTATGTTTTGGTCTAGGCCCACTATAGGCAGTAGCAATTGGACTATCCCACAATAAATTTGGAATGATAACAATAATAATACATTTTCTTTATTTAGAGCCTTTCCTGTGCACAGTGCAGTTATGTTGCATGGACGTCAGTTCTTATCAATAAGCAATCAGCTTGTTAATTGTCAAACTACAAGCAGGCCTCCTTTCCTAAACAAGGGTTCCTTTTGTTTGAATTACAGACCCACATCCCCCAGGACACGCTTACTAGGTAAAATGTTGAATCCAAATTGGCCATGAATGTGTGAGTGGACTCTAAGATGTACTGGTGCCCCACTCAGAGCTCATTCCTGCTTTGCAATACTACTAGGGCTATGGCCACACTACTACATTTCATTTAAAAAGGTATTTTTAAACTGGAAAGATCTCTGTCAACACTAGCATTTTCTCATTGTTTTGATCATTTCTAGTAAGTATTGTAGTTGTTTGTTTTATTGCTGCATACATCTTGATGCTGTCCATATAGAATAGATGTGATCAGGTGTATTGTTGGTGTTGTTTAATGAATTTGATAATGGGTTTAGAGCGACAAACAACCAGAGGGGGCTAAGGGAGTCTCACTGGACGATGCCTTATCTTCTTTGTAATGAGTCTGTGTGTATGGAGGTATTGTTGATACGTCCAAGTTGTGTTGTTCTCCAGCGTCCCATTAGTGTTTGTAGGCAGTATACAAGTACTGGGTTTATCTTGTATAAGCTTATTATTATTATTATTATTATTATTATTATTATTATTATTCTCTGACACTCTAATGTGCAGCTCTCAGACCTGTTATTAGCTTGACACCTAAGTCACCATCTTTTGACCAGCAGGGGCTTAAATGACCTTTGTGGTTAAACTGGTGACAGACGTTGCTATGGGTTCCTGTTATTTTCAGTGCAGCAGCATATAGCCTCACACCCAGCAGCCACAACTGCTGGCCACATGCAGTCAGCTGCTTTCGACCTCTGAATAACGGCTCAATGCTGCCATCTAGTGTTAGACATGGTCATACAGCCACAATGCTGCCTGACCGTCCTTGCTTATGATAATTTAACAATATGAAATGCATGTCACGGCTTGTTTCTAATGCTAAAACAAAACATAGATAAAAAAAAAATATTAATTTAAAAAAATATGTTACAAAAATAACAAACTAAAATGCAAGTTCACTGCATGCTGCTTGGCCTTAACTGACTGAAAAACATTAACGTACCACACATGCGGACCCTGATAGAATATTAGTCCTTAGTTTATCACTTTATTGTTCTATAAAGTCTCTGCACCAAATATGAAGAAAAGAATACAACAAAATGAAGTAATGGACAATTTACAACTGCCCATCCTGGGTTATTCTTTGCCTTCCCTAATGCTGCTGGGTTAGGCTCCAGGTCATCATCACCCTAAAAATGGATTATAGTGGTTCAGGTGACAATTCACTACACAAAGTTAGAATTCTGGTGGTATGATTTCTAGTTTCTCTGGCGCCATGATAAGGTCAGGGCTGTAACTGTGATCCAAGGTGCAGAACAAACCTGGCGGCTGATGTGGACCTTCAAGTGTAAAGCATCAATGGTTCATAAGCAGCACAGCCAACAATTACATCTTTTTTCTGCTACATTGTTACAAACTGGCTCTTTTGCATATGGAATTTGTGTGATTAGTTTCTTACCCTTTTGTGTTTGGCGAGTGGGAGATTTTGTAACAGTCTAAAATGATGAAAAAGCATTCATGAAATGAAATGATAGCCTCTCTTACTTAACAAATGCAACTTTTGCAACAGCTTATTTAAAAGATATAATAAAGTATCTTTCAAAAAATTAAACAAACTTGAAATATGTATTACAGCTGCCTCTCTGGTTGTGTTACACGTTTTGAATATTAGGGATCATTTCTGGATCGGCGCCTCATGCAATTTTCACTTCTGGGCATTTTTTTTGACACGTCTTACGATGCAAACCAGGATGTTCTTGGGGTCTTCAGGAGTTTTGGGTCTCTCGACAGCAGACCTTCTCGCCCAGTTTACCCCACCAGGGTTGATCTAGTCCTGCTTTCTCCCCCATGGAACTCCTCTCCTAATCCACAGCGGCCTCTGTTGCTCTTTTACGGCTGTTCTCTTGTCAGGCCCATAGATGCCAAGATGGTAAGCGTCTTGCTGAAGGACTGGCCAGTGAACCCTCTGCAGTCTCCTTCAATCAGCTCGCACCTCATCCACCTCTCATTTTCCCTGCACTGCTCCTCCAGCACTTCATATCTTGCTCTCTTCCCTTCACTGGCCTCTTGGATATGATCCTCCCATAGAACAATAAGCTCTATACAGTAAATATGACCTGCTTGGAGGGTTTGGAAAGCAGGACAATGTCTGGTCTTAACGATGTTGCTGCAACTTCTTCTGGTAACTTGAGTCGATTGTCTAAATGAACCTTCAGTTCCCAGTTCAGTGCAGTGGCCAGCAGATGTGCAGAGCAGAGTGTGCTGTTGCTGGCTTCTCCCTTGCTGTAATAAAGGTGACAGTCCTCAATGGTGTTGGGTGATGGCACTGCTTATGGTGACTACTATGGCCCCCAGTATGTGCTTGTGCTGCCACCAGTATCTCCTTTCCCTCAGAAATGTCTTGGAGCAACAAAAGATAGGTGATTTTCTCTGGGCAAAGCAGGCACGTTGGTTTCTCCACCGTTCCCCAGCAGAACAGGTTGGAAGGACTTGTTAAAACATTGCAGACAGCCTGGAGCAAGGACCTCAAGCTATGGGGCCCAACCTTCCAAAGCTTATTTTATGAGTCTTTGTGCTCCACCGCATGTTCTGATCTATTTCAGGCTCCCTGTTGTCGCATACCATTGCCCAAAAATCCTTTTGCACTAGTGACCTCCTTTCCTTCATCTGTGCCTTATTGTAGTGCAAAAACATTTTTTTGCATTATTAGATTTTTTTTAGGTTACTGTGCATTGTTTTGGTTATGGACACCAGCATTTTCAGATTCCAGTCACTGGGACCTACAGTATCTCCAGGTTGCCAGAAGGCACATCGCTTTATGTGATTACTTTATATTCTAGCATGAGCTTTTCTTCCAAGATTAGGATAAATACTAAAAAAAAAAAATTTTTATGCCTCTTTTTCAGCATTCTGATTCTGAACTTCTAGCTTTTATTCACACTTCCTGCTTAGCATTTTGGTTTTGATGATGGATCTAAAGGCTTTTTTTGGTTACTAATTTTTGTAGTTTCATTTTGCATTTCATCTCCTGGTCTATTTTAAAATTCCCATTGCTCGGTTCTCTGGCAGTATACAGGCACAGAGCAGAAGGAATACAACAGCTAGCAGAGATGAAGAGGGATGATGGATATGGCATTAGACTGAAGAAGGCAAGGAATCTAACCATGATTTTTTTAAAAATCGTCAAAGATCTAACATCTAATGAAATTGTAATGGAGTAAATGGTCTAATGTTGTTAGTAGTGTAGTGACCAGAAAAAGTTCAGGGCTGTTGTTTTAATGTCTCTAATGTTCAGGGTGCCTTTGACACGTGGTGAGTTATCTTGGTTGTTATGCACAGTAAAAGCGCAGATTTTTTGTCGTTGTTTGCTCCTAGGCTTTGTGTATGGATGCACACTAAAAGCACTCCGTACTCTGAGCTACAGCAGTGACCTGTTAAGCAGCATCTTTTTCATTAAATTCAATGCAAATGTATTGCTGAATAATTCTGAATAACGTTTAGTTAATTATTAAAGCCTTCCTGATGGATATCTTTGTCGTGGACCAGTTTTTTATCCACAACAGTAAGTTTGTTGGTTTTGCTAAGCAAATGTGAACATCATGAGTATTGGCAACTCAGTGGCAAGTGCTAGAGACTTTGAACTCAAGCTATAGTGATCAAGTTACGTCACATCAGGCTTGAGCTGGCATTCTAAGTATAAGTAGAGAGAGCATTCACTCAGTATGTGTAACTTGTGGAGAAAAAACAACAGAGGACAAGAGAACTGTGGTATTTCACACCAGCCAAGCAAAAGCTGTATGTGGGGTGACAACAAAATCAACAATTTGTAATGTCAACACTCTGCGATTTTTCAGGTAAGGAGGGCAGACGTTTCAAAGTAAGGTAGCCATTTAAGGTAAGGAAGACAGCATTTGAGGTGTCAGGGTCTCACGAGAGGGGCGCTGTGTTAATGTTGATTAGCACATGCAAGTGAGAATTTCACTGGACTCTGTACTCGTGACAGTAATAACCCAGTAAACCAATAAGAAGAGTGTAATAAAATACAGAACTTCATTTTATCTAATAGTATGCACAGATTAGCTTACCTGATACAGTATTGGTGGTGTTTGGTACTGAATCTCTGTAGATCAATATTGTTACATTATATTTACCAATCCAACTATTGAGGCCAATATACAGTATATGATTATTTAAAATATATGTATGTTTGTATTCAGGTGCAACTAGGAAAACAAACCCCTTAAAAAAATAAAAAAACAAAGTAAACATTCAAAGACACAGAATATATACAAATATGCCTTAAATCCCACTAAGTGTATATCTCATGCTACTCTACTTGTGTAAATGCAAAATAAAAGGAAAAAACGGGTCAGCAAATTAAAGAATGAAATCAATTAAAGATAACAAAGACAGACTGATTGAGAAACTGGTTGGAATAAAAACCTGCAGCTACTGGGGGCTCTGAGGGCTGAACATTGAGAATCAGTGCTCTAAATCACCCCAGTCTGAAATCACTCACAGTTTAACACTGGGGTTAAACTTTTTCCATTCCACTCAAGGCAGCTTAGCCACCATATCACACCTTTGTCATCGGGAATGTGTGGTTTTTAGTGAGTTTCATCACATCACTGATCATCCTCCCACTCCCTACTAAACTTGTCACCTCAGCCAGTACCCCTTATTTGGGCTTCCCCTTATTCACAGCTAACCTACAATGTGGGCCTATCATCCAAGGTGTATTTATTCATTTACTTGTTTTTTGAAACCTGTTTTTAAGTAATGGGTTATCGGTAGCTTTTTTAATTAGAAACACACCTGATGAAGACTATACAGCTGAAATGGCATGTCTCCAAATAACAAACCAGGCATGTGAAGCAGAGGAAGAACCAAAAAGGTAATACAGTATTGTACCAGAAACTGACTGCAGCACCCTGAGACTGCAGAATTCATAGCCATATGCTATAGAGTAGTGCCACTTGCCAAAGTAAGGAATACATACACTTCTCTGAAGAGCCTTCCCATCCTCCCTTCCTCCTTCTTAAGTAGAACTGCATGCCGCGGCTTGTTGTTCTGTTCTCCGCAGGCCCACCGTGTGGTCTGAGTGAAACCAGAGCAGACCGCTGTGGAGAACGGAACACCAGGACGCAACCCATATTTGGGTTATGTAATGTCAGGGCAATTACCATGACTTCTATTAGACTAGGGGGGTGCAGGGGACTGAGGGAGGAGGGGGGCTTGCTCATGGGAGGTGGTAGCCAAACATAACAGACTACCACTTCTATCTCAAGTTGCAAATTCCTCTACACGCAAACTGAAAACAGAACGTGTTTGTGTGATTTTCAGATGGCATTTCAGTTAGATGGGGAACGTGTGGCTCAGAAATACATATTTGACGCATATTTTCCAGAAATGAAGGACTGCTTTGAACCTAGTGGCAATAACATTAGCAGTGTGAAATAAATAAATGTAAACCGTGAGGCAAAGAGTAGTGGAGTCCCCAGACCAATAAAGTCCCCAGCTTTGGACACTGGCTCACTTACATGGTGTGACAAATGGATTCAGTGACCAACTCTTGGTTATCATGATTCTGTGTATCCAATCACATTTTTATCTCTGCCTCTTCCTTGAACCACTACTGTTGTGCAGCTCCATGGACTTGAGTTCTGCTCCGGTCAGTATGGAACATTTTACTCATGTCTTTGCAGACTTTAATTTTAGAATTAAAATTAGAAGTATGACGCTATTTTTTTCTCCGACCATGCCCCTTTGATCATGAAGCTTAAATCATAATGCCCCACATATTCATCTTGCAGCTGGTATCTTAACCCACTTTTATCAGCAGACACAACTATATAGAATTTATATCCAAGCCAATCATTTTTTTTAGAGACAAATACAACCTTAGAGGTCTCTGCAGGAGCACTCTGGGAAACTCTGAAAGCTTTCTTAAGAGAACAGATTATCTCATATTTTTCCCACAAAAATAAATTGGAAACCAAGAAGGCATCAGAGCTAATTATGCTAAATATGCCAGGTATCCAAATGAGGCACTTGATAGGAAAAGACAGGCTTTGCATTCAGAACTCAGCCTCTTGACAACAAAAGAAACAGAACAACTCATTTTTAAATTACGACATCGTTACTATGAACATGGAGAGAAGGATAATAAGATCTTAGTTCAACAAATCCACAAGTTTGCAATGCAATAGCAGTAATCATCAACACAGACGGAGATAGAATCATTGGCCATAAAAATATAATACACACACATTTAGAGACTACTATAAGTCCTTATATTCTACTCAGTTTAAAGGAGACAAAACACAGCCTAATGTGTTTTTGGATGCATTACAGATACCACAACAGTGCAGAGGAAATGGATAAACCTCTGGCACTCTCAGAATTTCTAGACACTATAAACGCACTTCAGAGTGGGAAAGCAGAAGGCCTTGATGGCTACCCTGCCGAATTTTACTGAAACAATTCAATTAAGTTTGCTCCCCTTTTATTAGCCACATTTACAGAAGCTAGAGACAATAAAATTCTGCCTCAAACTTTTCACCAAGCATTCATTTCCATCTTTCCTAAGAAAAATAAGGACTTATTACATACAGACCAATCTCACTTTGAAATAATAATGTTAAGATTCTCTCCAAAGTCCTAGCTAGAAGGACTGAGAAAGTGCTCCCTTTGGTGATATCACAAGACCAAACTGGATTTATTAAAGGCAGACACTTAGCTTCCAATCTTCGACGCCTGTTTAATGTAATATATTCACTCACAAAGTCTAATACCCTGGAGATATTATTATCGTTTGATGTAGAAAAAGCATTTGATGTGGTTGAATGGGACTACCTTTTTACTGCATTGGAGAAATTTGGGTTTGGCCTGAACATATGTGCATGGATCAAACTACTGTATACCAGTCCAGAAGCTTCAGTTTGTATTAACAGCATTATTTCAGACTACTTCAAACTAGAACGTGATACTAGACAAAGATGCCCCGTCACCTCTGCTATTTGCAATCTCCATTGAGCCACTGGCAGTTCACTGTTGAAATGCTTATGAGATAAAAGGGGATTATCAGAGAAGGACTTGAACAGAAAAATTCTCTATATGCAGATGATAAGGTACTGTATAATGTATATCAGCTCCACAATAAACTTTGCCTGCATCCTAATAGCACTAGCAGAATTTCAAAAGATTTCTGGACTCAAAATTTATTTGAATAAAAGTGTGCTCTTTCCAGTGAATTCTCAAGCACACAATATTAGATTGGACACCTTCCCTTTTATCATTGCAGATCAGTTTAAATACCTAGGGTTAAACATCACAAGTAAACATAAAGCTCTTTATCAACAAGTTTTTGCTGTCTGCATGGAAAAACTTAAGCAAGACTTGCATAGATGGTCTACCCTTCATCTCACTTTAGCAGGAAGAATTAACGTTGTCAAGATGAATATCCTTCCTAAGCTTTTTTTTTATTCCAAAGCATTCCCATATACATTAAGAAATCATTTTTTAAGAAGTTAGATTCAGTCATAACCTCATTTATTTGGAATTCAAAACATCCACGTATCCAAAGATAGACCCTACAAAGACCTAAGGCAGTTGGTGGCATGGCTCTACCTAACATTCAATTTTATTACTGGGCAGCAAATGTACAAAATATGAATACCTGGACATTGACACAAATAGATGAAGATACACAGGCTTGGTCCACAAAAAAAATAAAATCCTGCAGTACTTCTTATATTCCTCACTTTGTATCCCAGTAAATTCGTTATCGCCTATATACTAACAACCCAGTTGTGCTTCATTCACTCAGAATATAGAAGCAATGTAGGAAGTATTTTAAGATAGAGAAGCTATTATCTGTTGCATCTCTGCACGATAACCACCTTTTTCCACCTTCTCAAACATACATGGTCTTTAATGTTTAAAAAATGTATGGGTTTAAATCAGTTAGATATTTATATATAGATAATGTCTTTGCATCTTACAAACAATTACACTCCAAATGTAACTTTCCATCAACACATTTCTTTCACTACCTCGAAATTAGAAACTTTGTTTAACAAAACCTGCTCAACTTTCTTCACCTCCCGCCTACTTCTACTCTAAAAAATATTGATCAGTCTTGAGGACTCAGACAGCATTTCTATAATATATAAAAACATTTTAAAATTTCAGACAATGAGTGAAAGGCAGCCACGCACAGAATTCACTCAAGCTCCATATGCACAAAGCACACAATTATTCAACTTAAAATCTTTTATCGAGCACATCCATCTTGTTTAAAATTGTCCAAAATATTTCCAGGGCAAGATACAACTTGCGAACGTTGCAGTTGAGCTCCAGCCTCATTGGGCCACATTTTGTGGGCATGCACCAAATGAACATCTTTCTGGACAAAAATCTTTAAATGCCTATCAGACATCCTTGGTGTCACAATTCCTCCTAACCCATTAACAGCTGTGTTTGGTGGACTCCCAGATGGGCTTAAAGTGGAGAAGGACAAACAAACTGTAATTGTCTTTACTTCACTACTAGCATGTAGACTTATCTAACCCACCTCTGTTAAGTCAGTGGATAACTGAATTATATATTATCTGTAATTGATAAAAATCAAATTTTCACTTAGAGGATCTGTGCAAATGTTTTTTGAAACCTGGACAAAGGTTCTAATCAATAACTTTTAGAATAAGCATTTAAACTGAGGAAATTGATTTTCTCTCCTTTTTTTTCTTCCTACTCTTAAAGTTTTACTCTGTCTCTTTCCCATAGGTGGGGATTGATTTGAACTTAGTTTTATCAATTGTGACTTGCTTGTATGGAATGTTACATGCTTTTAATACAATAATTTTAGAATTCTGAATTTCCACTTAGAAAGACAACTCAACTACTTAAAAGTTGTCACATTTGATTATTATGAAACTTTGAAATACAGTGGATTTAATTTGGCCCTTTTCACAACAGAAGAAGACAGTAATATTAAAGTGTAAACAAATCTCTGCAAAAGTGGTCTAAATTAATTACAAATATAAGACACAAAATAATTGATCACCTAAGTATTCACCCTCTTCAAGTCAGTTCTTAGTAGATCAGCCATGACAGCCTTGAGTGAGTGTGTACAGGTCTGTCTGTCACTCTCAGGTTTACACACATGCTCTCTTCCACTTTTCTTCATTCTTCTTTGCTAAACTGCTCAAGTTCTATCACGTGTCATGAAGAACGTGAGTGAACAGTCTTTGTCAAGTTCAGCCACAAGTTCTCAGTTGGGTGGAGATATGGAGTCTGAATCTGCCCTTCCAGGACACTAACATTGTTGTTTTTAAATCATTACTGAGTAACTTTGGTTTGATGATTGTGGTTATTGTCTTGTTGGAAAACAAATATTGAAAAGTGCAGGTTTCTTGCAGACTCCATAAGGTTTTCCTCTAGGATTTCACTGGGTTTTGCTGTATTTATTTTATCTTCACAAGCCTTCCAGGGCCGTATGCAGAGAAGCATTCCTAAAGCCTGATGCTACCACCACCCTGCTTCACAGTGAGGATACCGCTACTGGAGAAGTAACGAAAAACCCAAATTACTTGTAATCAATTTAGATGACATTGAAGAGATCTGTATTTTAGTTTGACATTAACAAGTCTTCTTCTGTTGGCCATCATCAAAGAAGACAAATGAAATTCAATGGGATTTAATGAAGAATAGCAATAAAATGTGAAAACTTCCAAGTTTATAAATAGTTTTATAGACAGTGCATCTTTATTGGACAACAGCGTCTGGGGTCTCTGGTTACTGAAAAACTCCAGTTTTTGTTAGTGACTATTTTGTTTTCTGACTCCTTCCAGCATTTTTGTTTTTCTCTCATTTATCTTGTAATAACCAAAGTACCCAGCGTCGCCAGTATAAATAAGCAAGAGAAAGCTGTCTTTTGGAAATGCAACATGGGTAAACACAACCAATGAGACACAATCTGTAATCCTGAGAGGCAAATTGTTATCCAAACTGATTGAAAAGAAAAAGAAAAAGCTGGATGTACTTGTGGTCTCAGATGACTCTGCTTTGGCCGCTACAAAACTTTGTCAGAGCCAATGATTGAACCCTCACCTCAACCCCCTGAGCACTTCAGCTGCCTGGTGGGTCGGTGTTGTTTTTTGAGTTGCCCTCCTCCCATTATAGCCCCTCTTACAAATGCAACACATAGCCTAAACTATATGTTGGACCAACAGCAAGGCAAATGCTAATTTTTTGAAAATCATTTTTGTGTGTGATTAGCGAACAAACAAACAGACATTTAAATTGACTTATTAATTTATTTATATAGATTAGTGAAACATGGGGACCTTTTGTCCTCAAAGAAATGGGAATTGAAAGGGCTGACGCTCACTAATATAAGGATATTCTTGATTGTGAATTCTGAATGCACAGGCGCCATGTCATGCAGGAGCAGTGACAGAGGATCATATGGACACATAAGATAAGGAACTGCTGATACTGTGTATGTGTTGTGTGGTCCTCAAATTAAAGGGAATGGAAAACGTGGTAAGAGGTGTTGTAATGTAGAAGCCAAAAATAAAAGAAATATTTTATGAACAAAACAAAAGAGCATTGAAAATGAAAGGCAAACCTGTGCAGGAATGTGATAAAACATTCAACCAAAAAGCTTGAAGTACTGTGCCTTATAATCTATTATCACATGGTTTCTTCTTCATCAATTTGCATTGGCATTAGGGCTGTTGAATGGAATAGATAGATAGATAGACAGACAGACAGACAGACAGACAGACGGACAGATAGATAGATAGATAGATAGATAGATAGATAGATAGATAGATAGATAGATAGATAGATAGATAGATAGATAGATAGATAGATAGATAGACCTTTATTTGTACCAAGGGCAAATATGGATTTTTAGAGGAGCTTAATAAATTAATTCTATGGTCTGAGGAATAACTAAGGAATAAGAGTCTGCTCTGCCCTTTTAGTTCCTCTGTGTTATGAGACCAGTCCAGCCTGTCACTAATGTGAATCCCTAAGTACTTGTAGGAGTGGATCACCTCTACATCTACTCCTTGAATAGTGACCGGACATGGGGTCTCTTTGGTGTAATGAAAGTCCATAAGCAGTTCCTTGGTTTTGCTGATGTTAAGATGCAGACAATTGCTCCCAGAAACAAGGTTCTCCCCCTGCCTTCTCTCCTCTGTCTCATCCCCCTTAATGATAAACCCCATAAGTGTAGAATCATCTGAGAACTTCTGCAAGTGACATGACCTGGTGTTATATTTATAGTCGGAGGTGTACAGAGTGAAGTTCCTTGTGGTGCTCCAGTGCTGCTCACACAGTCCACGAGTCTCACAAACTGGGTTTGCCTGACAGATAGTCCATTATCAGAACACCATAGGCTCTTCCACCGGCATATCTATGAGTTGACCCTTTAACAGGGATGGCTGATGATATTGAAGGCACTGGAGAAATTGAAAAACATCATCCACACAGTGCTGCCTGCTTTGTCCAGGTGAGAATTACTGGAGCCTCCTAAATAGACAAGGATATATTTATGGATTTTTAGACCACAGAAGTGTTTGTTTAAGTGTTTCGTCTGAATGGGTATGTACGCTGTCTGTGTGTGGTGTTTGCTTTTCTTCACCCTCAACTCATTTGATTCTGTCCATTATGCACCATGTCCTGGGGGATTTTCAATAGAGACTCCTGTGGATACATAACATATGAAACTCTTTTATACCAGCTGTGCCATGCGTGTGTGTTTGTGGCCACGCATTTCCTGTCAGGTAATGCTCACTGCCACATCTTCAGTGGCCATGAGAAGGACCTGAAGCCCAATTTGGGGGCTGCCATGAGCAGGACTTTCAATTCATAGGCCATGTTGCGGGTATCATGGTATATATGACATGGTATATATATGGTATAAGCTTCAAAGGTGAGTTTTTCCATGACAGGCCGACAACTCTTAGCATTTTATATAAAGTAGATTTGAATCCATTTTCATATTTTGTTTGAAATGTAATGTGCCTTGCATCAATAACCCATGTGAAAGATACTTTATAAAAGCATTGACTAATTTACATGTTAAATTCCAAAAGACTGTGTGCAAACAGAAATTTGTTTCCAGCTTTCAAAGAGCCAATCAGATACCTGAATAGTGTCAATGTTCAGGGAGGCTTGATACATGGTCATAACTCAACATTTTTACCCTAAATCCAATCAAGTGTCAAGATAGGTCAAAAGCACTGGATAAAGGGCTGGAAAGAACTGCTCACAGGGTGGGCAGGACCCACTTGCGTACACTCACACTGGGGCCAATCAGAAACCGCCTGATAACCTAAACAGTGTGTTCATGGGGATCTGAGGGGAAAAAAGAGAACACTGGGAGGAAAAAAGCACACACACCCAGAAAGTAGACATCTATAATGCTTAATCTGTGACATATACCAGACCAGTGCTCCTTTAAGTGCTGTGAGAATTAACTCATAAATGATCTCTCAAGAAATTTGTGTTTCTGGATACTCACTAGGCTTGCTCGTGATTTCCAGGGCACGTCATATAAGGAACATAAGCAGCTATAGACTGAATCTGCCGCATGAATTCATCTCCAATTCTCGCATTGTCCTGAATGGTGAAGACAAAAAAAAGATACAAAGATTGAACATTGAACAGTCTTAAAGAGCTCACATGAAAAAGAACAACAGTAGCAAATGTACAGTAAATGCTTATGTACAGTTTGCAGTCACACTGGTGAGCAGAGTCTGTCACCTCCGGGGTCTGGTGTAAAAATGGCACAAGGGAAGGAGATGGAGGTTGGCGCAGTGGCTCCCACCCTAGCCGGTAGACCTTGAACAAATGAAGGATGTATAACGTCATCAAAACACTGCATCCAACCTGAAAGGGCACAGCACCAGGACCAAGTTGTCACTTAGACCAGCTCTGGCAATATCCATGCTCATGTCTGTAATTCCTATGTTCCTATCTTGCTATAAATGCGAACAACCAACTTCATTAAATGGGGTGCCCCAACCGTTCTTCCAGCTTCTTTATTTTTGGCCATACAGCATCTTTACAATATGATCGGTTTTCATTGGCAGTGCACAGTCTGTTTGCATTCCATGACTCATACAGGAGTTCAGTATAATTAAGTAAAATGCAGGCTGGATTCCTTGGAGATCTCATGTGGAAAAAATGTGGTGTACTTTGAATTGGTCGCCATCTGTTACATTGGCTTTCCTAAGTTCACTCATTTTTTTTTTATATTTTACATCAATTCTGTCATAAAGATGTGCAAATCAGAAACCATGGGTGACACTGGAGGTACGTGCACTGTTAAAAGCCTGTAATGCTGCCTTTAGATCAGATGACAAGGTAGACCACAGGACATCCAGGGCAAACCTATCTTGGGGCATCACAGCAGCCAAGTAACGGCATGGCAAGAAATGCATAACCACATAGTCACAACCATCATACCCATGCCAAAGAAGTCCTCTGTCTCTTGCCTTAATTCCTATCACCCTATAGCACTCCCACTTGTCATCATGAAGAGACTAGTGATGGGCCACCTGAAAGCCAGACTTCCCACATCCCATGACTCCCTCCAGTTTGCCTATCGCTTGAACAGTTCCACTGACAATGCCATATCATCCACTCTTCTTCTGGCTCTGTCTTATCTGAACAAAAGAGACACATTGTAGACTTTAAGGTCAACATGCAGCACCATCATCCCTTAGAAGATCATAGGGAAGACTAGAGGGCTTCAACCCCTGCTCGCTTCACTCGCCAACTTCCCAGCCTGTGTCTCTGCCACTCACGTATGTGGATTTCACTTTTACCAACAAACAAATCTTTTAATTTTCACACATACGCCTCTTCATTGGAAAGAAACACTACTTTTCCCTGATGGCAACGCAAATTAGATGATCTACAAGTCTCCGACTTAAATTTTAAAGCCAAACAATATCTACATACTTCTGTCATATCAACTATGTCCATATTTTTCACTGTTCTGTTATTTCACCAAGTAATAATTTCTGTTTGTTAGCACAAATGCAATCTTTACTATCAGTTTTTTGAGACTTTTAGTACTTTCATAATCTCTAACCTGCTCTGCATGTGTATTGTGCCAACATTTTTGAACCTCTTTATGACATTCTACTTTGTCTTCTGCTCTTTCTCATTTATTTCCGACCCTGCTTGGAGCTGAGAGTGCCGGAACTGTATCGACAATTGCTTTCACACGAATAAGAAGTGATTGGACCGTGGGCGTGGTTGTAAATGTTTGAGAGAGATAATTTCAGGTCTCGCAAGAGATAATTTCTCGTCTCGTGGGACTTGAATTTATCTCAGAGAAAGTGTCGTCCCAATATTTCCTTTTATAATAGAGAGATGAGTCTGCTAGGCTGCAACACTTTCCGATACAAAGGGATTCAGTATTTCCTGACACAGAAACCTCTGACAGTCCCAATCAATTTAATAATCATCTTCTGTATGTATGTACATGTATAATCAGACCACTTCTGCTCAGTCTGCTGATTCAAAATTGTATGGCTGTGTACAGCTCTAACACTATCATTAAGTTCATGTGGATGACACAACGATGGCATAGCAATGGAGATGAATCAGCTTACAGAAAGAAGATATGATGACTGGTGGACTGTTGACTTCAGGAAAGCCCATGCTGTCCACATCCCACTGCACACTGAGAGCTCTACAGTGGACTTGGTCAAGAGCACCACATTCCTTGGTGTGCACCTGCTAGCTGACTTTACTTGGTATATTTATTTTTTATTAACACCACCTCCATAGCCAAGAAGGTGCAGCAGTGTCTACACTTCCTTCGACAGCTGAGAAAAGCAAGCCTACATTGTCCCATTCTCACCATATTTTACAAGGGCACCCTCAACAGTGTTCTGACCAGCTGCATCACCATCTGGTTTGGGAACTGTAATGTTTCTGACCGCAGGGTCCAACAGCGGGGACTGCACACTACAGAAAATATTGTTGGTACCACTCTGCCCTCCATTAAAGACATCCTTGTAAAGTGTTGCATCTGTAAAGCCTACAGACCACTCACACCCAACTCAGGGTCTCTTTGTCCCATTTCCATCTGGCAGAAAGTACTGTAGCATCTAAACCAGCTCTGTCAGGTTCTGCAGCAGCTTATACCTCTTGGTTGTCTGGACTCTGAACTCTGTGCTGCCCCCACCCCCTACCCTCAGATCTGCTTCTAGCTGATTATTTATATGTAGTGCGTTTGTTGCACTTGTTACAACTGTTGTTTTTTTATTATTAAATATTGCTATTATTAAATTATTATGATCTATTTACTTGCCATTTATTTAGTTATTTAGTTAGTCCTCTACCTGTTTTGCACTTGTCCTCTGTTTCTGTATATGTTGCACCGTGGTGGCTGAATGTTATTTTGTACCACTGTATGCTGCAATACAGCATATGGGTGGTATGACAATAAAGCCACTTCACTTGAAACATCAGTACAGGAGGCCCTGTCCTGTGTGTGTGTGTGTGTGTGTGTGTGTGCGTGTACGTGTGTGTGTGTGTTCGACACACGCATGTCTCACAGTAGTCTGTATTACTGTGGCAGTAATCATGGGGAAGACAAGCCCTCAGATGCCTGAGACAGATCATTAGTGTGGTCCCAATTAGCAGCAGTGTTTCTGTAGCTTAGCAGGGTCTTGCAGAGCTATGCAGAGGAAAAAGGATTTCAAATGGCATGGATGTGTGCACAATGCTCCATACCAGCAAATAAATGGCCTGCACAGTACAGATGGGCATTTCAAATACTGAAGCGTTGGCTTAGCCTGATGAATACTCAGATGCTTGACTACTAAACATCTCCTTTATCCACCTCATGTTATGTTTCCTTCATTTCCACCTGCCTGAGCACTTAAAAGGTACAAAGAACTTAGCAATAATGGATGTATTACTGTCCAGTTATATTATTTAGATGATATATCTACTTATAAACTAATATACTATATGTCTGTATGTACAGAATTGTTATGTCATTGTAATGTTCATAAATATGAGTACATCTCTATGATAGTCAGTGTGACTTTCTATGCTGTGGTGTGCTGGTAACGTCACTTCAAGAGAGGCCCACCGATTCAACAAGCTACTTATAAGGGCAACTTCAGTTATGGGCACACACTGGACCCCTTGCAGGTCATAGTGGAGGAGAAAAAGAAGACAAAACAGAGTGTCATTATGAACAATGCTGCACATCCTCTCTCTAACACACTAATGCTGAGGACTTTCAGAGAATAACTTCTTAAGCAGAAGTGAGTCAAGAAACACTCCTGGGGCTCCTTCCTATACTTTGGCATATATTTTTCTAATGTTTTGATTTTTAAAATAAGAAACCCATGATACCACTCATTCATTCATTCATTCTTTTCATTCATTGTCAAACCCATCTGATCTTGTTTGGAAATAGGTGTGTAGGATCTTACGGTTGATCTTTAGCTTACATAAACTGTTCTAAATAAATCAAGATACAATATTACAATCTATATATAATTCTGAAGTGTTCTCTAAATCAGAATTTTGCAAAAATATGAAGGTTTTTTCTTTGTTATTCTCTTCTAATGGTGTCACCCAGTGCCCCCCACTCGAAAGTACCCACATGGTGTCCACACACTGTATTGTTTAACAACAGAATGAGCAACTCTCTGCTAAGGAGCTCTGTTCGTCAAGTTCCTCAGGGTCCTGCGTGGGTCTTAATTGGCCTTGGTTACCGTACTGGGTGACACTAAACCCTAGTGATGCCACTGCACCTAATGCAGGATGTTCTTTCACTGCCTGCTGCCTGTGTTGTCACCTGTCATGCAAGTAAATATGTCATCGTATGGCCTACCCATGACAGTAACTGTAGGCTTGAGGTTGTCATACTCTGATTTACCGAATTTCTCTGGGTTGGGGTTGATTTATGAAGACTCCAGTTTCCCGCTTTTGGTCTAGATTACCAAGCTCATTGTTGCACAAATGTGAGGGGCCAGGAAACAGCTTACTATCTACTAAGAATGTGAACTTCAGAATGTCAGACATACCTCTTCCATGTCGTAGGCAAAATCACCTGTAAAACAGAGAATACTTCATCAGTTTTGGTTTTGAAGCCCTGTAAATGTTAAAACAAAATTTGATTTATCAGCAGAATTTAACTAACAGTTGTCAAGGTTTTTCTGCAGATTCATGATAGAGAACATGGTATTTTAATAAACATCAACACTATGAACAGTTTAATCCAGTGAACAGAATTTTTTGCAGAATTCAGACAGACATTCAAGAATTGATAATGGAATGTAATTTTGTATTTTTATTTAAAATTTTCTTTATAAAATGTATCACACAAATACAGAATAATGGACAGAATGGTAGACACTCATTCAAATGTTTGTGTTTATAAGCTAAACTAATGTTAATGTATTGGCTTTGCTAGACTAGTAGATCTCATTAAATCGTGTGCTTCAATAAGTTTGAAAACGGGAATGACACCCAGAAAGAACAATTGAGAATTTTATATACTGTAGATGGTAAAATTGTATTTTACTCTTCAGTCTACACTGTTTTTAAACATTTCATGTAAGCTACGTATTGATTGTAAGATCCTACGCACTTATTTTGGAACAGGATTAAGTAGGTTTGACAGTGAATGAAAAGAATAAATGAATAACTGAGTGGTATTATGTGTTTCTTATTTTAAAAATTAAGACATTAGAAAAATTGTGATGAGAACATGCCATTCAATCTAATAAGCCCTTCCACCTTATTCACTTCCAAAATAACATCAAGAACTGAAGGACCCCAAAGTCCTGCACTCCACCACACTACTTGGTCATCTCTACCATTTGTTCAAAGTCTGCCCTTAATAAGTTTCCAACAGTGCCCACGTGTTCTTGTTGCAGCATTTATTATAAAGTCCCAACTGAAATCCACTGTACTAATTCCTTTCATAATTTTAAACACTTCAATCACATATCCTCCTAATGTCTGTTTGTTTAAACTGAAGGTTCAACTCCTTCAGTCTCTCCTCATAACTCATTCCAGGATCAGCTTTCTCTGGACTCCCTCTAGTGCAGCTGTGTCTTTTTTGTAATTTGGAGACCATAAGCATACACATCACTTCAGGTGAGGCCTAACTAGCATGTTATATAACTTAAGTGTAACCTCCTTAGACTTGTACTTCACACATTGGGGGCACTATATAACCTAACAGTCTGTTAGCCTTCTTCATTGTTTCTGATAGTGGCCCCTGTGACTGTTAGGTCCTTCTCATAAGGTGTACTTTCAAGTTTCAGACCCTCCATTGTGTATTCAAATCTAACATTGTTTTTTACTTCTGACATGTTGCACTTAACATTTACTGACATTAAATCTCATCTGCCACAAATCTGGCCAAGCCTGTTTGCTGCCAGGTCCCTCTGTAATAATTTAGCTGTTTCTACATCACCTGGCCTTTCACCAAGCTTGGTGTCCTCTGCAAACTTCACCAGCTTATTGATTTTAGTCTTGTCCAGATCATTTATGTAAATTACACTGACCCCTGAGTGACACCATTTTTAACATCAGAACATTTATAAGTTAAGCGTCAGGAATTGTTTTTTTTTAATTTTCAGTTAAAGTTCTTTTTTATGCCTTCCTTGTGTAATTTAAAGTAGGTTTCACATGTCTATCATGTTTATTATGTTCTGTATATAGTATTTCAGTATCATGCAGTTTATATTCAGTGCAATGTCACGTGATCCCCTATGTTCATTGCTCTTGTAGGTGCTTCCCCAAGAGATGGGACCACCTGCCTACCTCCATGTGGAACTGCCCCCTGCCCCTATAAAGGCTTAGGAGACCCACAGGTCAAAAGTTGTTCGTTTCATCTTTTAAGCGTGATGTGGTGACCTTTCTTGTGTCTTCTCATCATTAAAATAATTTGGCTCCAGATAAGTTAAATAAAAAGCTCATAAACTATCGTGTGTACATCATTGAGTATTAGATTAGCAAGAATCAAGTACTTCTTGAATAAAATGAATATATTTATAATTACACCTCAAGAATTAGGAATAACTAGAAGACTGTGAAAAACACCTGTAAAAGTATGTTATCGTCTGCACCAAGTCCCAGTGGACTGCGTGCCTGGCATCTAAAGCTAAGGCTGCTCAGTTTGGCCAGATGATCGTATCCACCAACAGTGTAAATGTGACTAACCCCTTTGTCCCTGCAGTTTCTCAACAGTACAGTGAGTGCAGGTAACGTTGTTGCCATATTTACTAAATGTAGTGTTGTGGTTTGGGGTGCTGGAGGGTAAAATGAATATCACATTTACATACAACACATACAGAGTGGTCTAAAGTATAAAAGTGTAAGTTCATTTTCTGCCTAGCCTCCCCCATGTCTACACGTATTTATATTGGAGTGCATTTGAAAAACAGTTAAAATACTGTTGTGAATACACTTTGTTTAGAATTTTTTGAAAACAATTTTTTTGAGTTGCTTTGATGGGATCCTGAACACATTCATGACATTCGTTTTTTGTTTTGTTTTCATTTTGATATACTTGATATCAGTGGCAGCAAACTTAAAAAAACACTTCATAGCTCAGGAAAAAGTAAAGAAAAAACACATACACAAACTGTAATGTTGCCTACACACAGAGTGCTTCAAGTTGTGTGAAAAGCGGTATATAAATGTAAAGAATTATTATTATTATTATTATTATTAGTAGTAGTAGTAGTAGTAGTAGTAGTAGTAGCATAGTCAGAAATGTATTAGTGGGTGAGCATACATGAAACTTGGTGGGTGAATAAAATTTCACCCAGATAAGACGGTTTATAGGAGTTGACCACCAGCAGCCAAACGAGGGGAATCCTCTAATAAATCCCTGCTCAGTAATGCACATAATGTTGGAAGATGCAGGCACACAAATTCAAAGACTCAGCCATCTGGGTATGGCCTTACAATAATGACAAAAAACAAAACAAAAAAAATGTAACTGGCATGAGAACACCCAGACTATAGACACCAATAATAGCCTACAGTGAACAACACTGTCAAGTGAATATTTTTCTTTCTGTGGAGCTCTTGCTCAGTTAAACGTTCTTAACCTGCATGACCTTAACAAACAGTAGGCCTATTACTAAAGCACACTAAGTGAATAAAACACATAATGTATAAAAAGAAAACACAAAGTCTTTGCATGTTTTGTAATTATACAGGATGGTGTTTGGTACTACAGTACAACATGAATTATTTAAAAATGTACAGTTACTACATCAGATTGACTATAAGTATAATAATGTCAATAGCATGATATACTGGAAATCATTCTCAGAGGATTTCAGAAATTGCATTTATTGTCAAAATTATGATAAAACACAATATTTTGGACATGTCTATAATATACAGTAGCTCAAGGCCACTGTCATCATTATTTTTCTTTAACATTTAACCAGATGCTAAGGCACACAAGTTTGTTCACATTCTCAGATGCCAGAGTAAAGCTCTTTTTGTGCACAATATGACTAAGAAAATAAAAGGCAGCTGCACAATGTAGTATAGAACAAGAGTATCACAGATTGAATTTGAAAAGCTTTCAAAAATAACAGACTACCTGAATCACAATATCCCAAGTCTGTTGTCGGGTTGTATGCAAATAATTTTTGTTGTTTGCACTTATTAATATTTGGTTTCTATTTTATGAAATGAATAACATTACTTAGCACAATATTGAATTGCTTCTGTGATTACTTGTCATAAATATTTTGAATTTTTATAGTTGCAGGAGCTGTAGAATGCCTAGTAAAGGGAGGCCCTATGTTATCAAGGTGACAGTTGTTACATTACAGGTTTAGCTACCATAGCGTTTTCAACTTTTTTAATGCATGGTTTGGAGAAGTGATCACTTACATAAAATAACATTAAAAACTCAGGAAGTTAAAAATCTCAGGAACTGATCACCTTGCAAATAACACACACAAAGACCTGCCCTTTCTGTATTCATAGTTAGCTTACCATTTGTCATAACAAGAGCTAGAAAAAGTCAGTGTGTAAGCTCATCCTCGATCACTTGCCTTCTGCTGAATGCTTAAGTCAGATCAGTCCTGTCCAAGTTCCTTTATCAACTTTTTTTCAAGTGAACAATTTCTGAAGGGGTGTTACATTAAAAAAATAACAAAATTTTCTTTAGTTTCTGATGTTGTCATCAATGTTGTGATCACTCATCTGTAGTTATATAACATTAAAGTTGGGTGTGAACTGTGAGCCATTGATGTCAACTTGACATAGTCCGTCAATGATTGTTGAATCACATTAGATTAAAAAAAACCTCAAACAATACTAATTTGCTGCCAATAAATGTGGGAGTGTTTGGGGTGCAGGGAACTACGTCCCTGGAAACATCTGAAAGCAACCAATTAAAGGGCAGCATCAGGTCACCTGCTTGACAAAAGATCAATGACTTACATGGACTCTCATTTGGCTGTCATCCTTGAATCTGGAGATATAGGAATTCACACAGTTTTTTTTATTCAAACTGAAATTAAATAAATGCAAGTCAGGACCAATTTTTAATGGATGTTGACCTGCGCTGACACCAGGCACGTTGTGCAAATAAACAAATTTATTTCAAATGAGCTAATTAATTTAAGTAGAATTTTTTAAATATATTAGTGCAAAAGGAGAGACAGGAAAAAGCCATAAGAAGTGACCTTCTAACAATTTACGTAACTGATACCCATCAGCTTGACCCTTGTGACCTCAACCCTGGCCGTCTCATCTTAGGGAGTCAGATTCAGGAGGCAGTAGGCAGAATTCACTTGGAAGATGAGAAGGAGAGAAAGACTGTCTACTTTGTGTATTGTTGGGATATTTTGACAGTGTTCATTATTGGTTGGTATTGGAGGAAATAAAACCCTTTATTTTTAAGAAAGGAGTTGTGTTGGGTGCTACTGTGTCTGCAGTTTGGGGCTTAGTGGTGCCTCCTTCTGGTTACAATGGTATTACAACTTTTTTCTATGTTTACTCGTTATGAATGAAGATTTTGTTTTGGTTTGACAAAAGATTGCTTTGCTTTTCTGGTTTTGTCTTGGCTTGTTAACTGACATACGTTTGATCTCCTGGGGCCTCATGTATAAAACTATGTGTGGATCTGATATGTGCACATCAAAAAACAAGGAAAATGTGTTGTGTACGCCAAAAAAAAAAAGATTTATAAAACCTGGCCTATGCACATTTCTACGCAATTTACCCCTCATGAATCGCAATCTCCTTCTAAATATGCGTAAGTGAACATGCTTCAAACACCACCCTGAACCATTCATATATGGAGCATCAACTTCACACATCTGCAGTCGCGAAGCTGCAGAACTTCATTGCCTCCCACCTAATGCATCGGGACTCTGCCACCTGCACTGAAGAGAGTCTGGCTGTGCTCCACAACTGAGGGAGCAAGATCATGTTTGGCATTATAACGCCTCTCCTCTGTGTTCTGGGGTCAGGAAAGGCATTTGCTTCATTTATATTATTGTGTAATGTAGAAAACATAATTGAGAAAATAACTGACATCTTACCAATGTGTAAAATGAAGTCATACATGCCAATCTGGGCATCCTTCTGTAGCCGAGCCAAAGACTGAGGATTTTCATTGCCCAAATCTCCAAAAAGTGCAAACCTGGGGCTCCAGTTGTTGCCTTCCTTAATGGTGTTGAAGAAGAGGATCTCACTCCAGCCCTCCTCACTGCCACAGTGATAAACTGTAAGGAAAAACAATTTATAAAAACAATTTTATATACAGTAGGATAGGACATATTCTTTGACTGTAGTGGTGCCCCTGCTTCTTTTCAACATTGTATATTGCTGAAACACTGGAATCCTGTGTCAATATTTTGAATTTTATAGATTAACTTTGTAGCTTGAGTATTAAAGACATTTCTAAACTACAGTAATCAATGCTCTTTGAGTCCATGGATGCAGATACTGCTTTTTAACACAAAAAAAAATATATATATATATATATATATATATACAGTGGAACCTTTAGATACGATCACCTCTGTATACGAGAAATTCAAGATAAGAGGAAAGTATGAGCGAAAAATTCGGATCTAAATACGAGCTTTGGCTCGCGTAACGAGCCACGAGCCAGGCTGTGGTTATGCGTGACGCGTTTCCTGATCCGCCTCGACTCGGGAGTTCACCCAAGCTGACGCTGCCAGCCCGTCAGCTCACTCAGTGTTCATTGTTTTCCCGCAGCGTGAGGATCTATGTGTTTGTGCGTTTGTGATTCCATTGTTTCGATGTAGCTGTTCGCTGTATAAGCGTATCCAAAAATATCACAGACATGCAGATGGAGAATAGGAGATGATTGCCCTCAAGAGGAGAGAGAGAGAGAGAGAGAGAGAGAGGGGCGCGCGCAAGCGAGCGAGATAAGGAGAGAGAGGTGTGCGCGAGCAAGCGAGAGAGATAAGGAGAGAGAGAGAGACGCATGCGCGAGCGAGCAAGAGAGATAAGGAGAGAGAGAGAGGCGCGCACGAGTGAGCGAGAGATATAAGGAGAGAGAGAGAGACGCGTGCGCAAGTGAGAGAGATAAGGACAGAGAGATGCGCACGAGAGAAGAACCATCAGCTCAGTTATGCTCACATGACGCTCAGCAGACAAAGTGTATCCATACTACTTGTATTGCAAGACATCGCTCGTTTTATCAAGTCAAAATTAATTAAAAAATTTAGCTTGTCTTGCAAAACACTCGTAAACCAAGGTTCCACTTGTATATATTATTAGTTTTATTTGTTAGGAAAATTGACTTTAATGTTGATATTTTTGGGGGTGCAGAACGGATTAACTGGATTTCCATTATTTTCAACTAGCAGAATACCCACGCTTCGCAGCGGAGAAGTAGTGTGTTAAAGAAGTTATGAAAAAGAAAAGCAAACATTTTAAAAATAACGTAAGATGATTGTTAATGTAATTGTGTTGTCATTGATATGAGTGTTGTTGTCATATCTATCTATTTATATTATATATATATATATATATATATATATATATATATATATATATATATATATATATATATATATATATAGCAAAATACCTGCGATTGACAGCGGAGAAGTAAAAAGAAAAGGAAACATTTTAATAATAACGTAACATGATTGACAATGTAATTGTTTTGTCATTGTCATGAGTGTTGCTGGCATATATATATATATATATATATATACACACACAGACACATATATAAACATATATATACATATAAACATATATATAAATACTAGCAAAATACCCGCGCTTCGCAGCGGAGAAGTAGTGTGTTAAAGAAGCAATGAAAAGAAAAGGAAACATTTTGAAAATAACGTAACCTGATTGTCAATGTAATTGTTTTGTCACTGTTGTGAGTGATGAGTGTTGTTGTCATATATATATATATTTACACACACACACATAAACATATATATATATATATATACATATCTATACATATACACATATATACATACATATATATCTACATATATACACACACATATATACACACATATACATACATACACACACATATATACACACAAATACATATATATATATATACATATATACACACACACATATATAAACATATATATACATATACATACATATCTACATATATACACACACAGCTATTTCAGATCAGTGCAATACGCTGTTTGTTAAAACGGTTGACTCCCGCTCTTACGTGCAATAACAAATCAAATCATTCAGTTTTCTTTGCTCATATGTCATTTTAGAGCTTCTTTTTTTGGCCACAGGTTCGTTTCTGTTTGCTGTGAGGTTCTGTGTTGTGGAGATTCTCAGGATGGATTGCAGGTGCTCATCAGTGAGGCGACTCCTGTGTGCTGTTTTGTTAGTCTTTATCACTGAGAAGAGCTTCTCACACAGATATGTGCTACCAAACATGCACAAGGTTCGAGCCGCATGTAGACGGACTTTTTTTGTTCATCAAAGTCACCAAAGCGCCGTGCAAACTCAGTGCGCAGTGCGCTCAGTTTATCAGCAAAGTGCGATTTGGGAACACCGTAGTGACGACTTGGTTTAACAGTACTTGGCAACAGGGAAAGTGGGGCAAGGTGAACTGGTGCATTTGTGTCTCCCATAAAAGCAGCTTCACTTGAAATCACTTTGTGATTGTGCACGGGTTAAAACGTCCGCTGAAGTGTCAGATTCTTATTTAATTATGCTGTTTTCTGTATCTTCTGAATTGCATTCAGGTTACCCTGATGCAAGGCAGCTGAAGCGCTGCATTATGGGATCTGTAGTTTATTGTGTTACCAGCGCTTCATATACCGGGCTTTAATAACAATAATACAGTATATAAAATGATCTCGGGCGGATATAATTACACACGGGCGGATGTGGCCCGCCCTTGAGTTTGACACATATGGACTAAATAGAACTTGAAAAGATATGTTTTTCAAATGTGATCGCGCAATTCAGATAGAGTTGACGCACTACAGCCTGCATGCCTCAATGAGTCATCCTCCCCTCGCTCTTACTTTTTTACCGTTCATCTAATGAATACACTGAGTATGGCTTTACCAAAACAATCATTGATGGCGAATAAAGTATCCATTATTCGAGTATGTAGGCGGGATATATATATATACATATATATATATACCAGCGTATCGCAGCGAGAAGTAGTGTGTTAAAAAGGTAGAAAAAGAAAAGGGAACATTTTAAAAATAACGTAACATGACTGTCAATATACAGTATTTGTTTTGTGAGTGTTACTGAGTGTTGCTGTCATCAAGGATTTGATTATCATTATTTCTTTCAATCAGGTTCGTATTTGTAGGATGTGTTGTGTTCAAGTTACATTCCGTGTTTGTCAATCGTTGTAAAGATGACAGGTTTCATTCATCGATTCGTTTCTTACTGCATCAATAAACAGCTCGTCTTCTTCTTTATCTGAGACCTGACACACTGCATGCACGGGTTTTTACACTGTCTTCCTTTAGCGGGACATTGACTTTTTCCACCGTGTGCTTTGTTTCCGCAGTAGCTGGATTTATGAATATGCTTATCAGGCGCTTCATATTTTTGCTGCCTTTTCAATTGTGTAATTCGGTTTTGTTCAGCGCTCTTTGGAACTGTTGCTTTTTATCTGTGCACTGCGTCAGTTCACGTGAGCCGCTCGGTGTACATGCATCGAAGGTTCCCAGCTGTGCTGGTGCCATCTCGTGCTATGTCCGTGGCTGTATTTAATGTTACCTTAGTCCTGGCACTTAAAACTTTCTCTCGCAGTTTTGCTGAGTTTGTGTCAAACACCACCCTGACCATCTCATCTTCCTCTCCATAAGCACAGTCCTTCACCCGTGAATATTTACCCGTGGCAGTTTGCTATTGGATTGCGCTGACGGACGGCCTTATATGGGCAGGCACTAAATTACAAGCCAGCGCAGCCTGTCTATGAACTTAATTTAAAGTGTAGGTTTACATCGTGCTTTGTTTCCGAAGTAGCAGAACTCATGAATATGGTTGTATATGTCACTCGCTCACTTCTTATTGTTTCGCTGCCTTCTCAATTATATAATGCATGTTTTCTTAAGCGCTTTTTTGAGCTCTTCCTGGTTTTCTATGTACTGCGTGATTACGTGGGAGGCGTGATGATGTCACACGAAACTCCGCCCCGGCGTTGAAGCTCATCTCCATTACAGTAAATGGAGAAAAACTGCTTCCAGTTATGACCATTACGCGTAGAATTTCGATATAAAACCTGCCCAACTTTTGTAAGGAAGCTGTAAGGAATGAACCTGCCAAATTTCAGCCTTCCACCCACACGGGAAGTTGGAGAATTAGTGATGAGTCAGTGAGTGAGTCAGTGAGTCAGTGAGTGAGTGAGTGAGTGAGTGAGGGCTTTGCCTTTTATTAGTATAGATAGGGAAGTTTGTTCTAGATACGAGAAATTCGCTATACAAGCTCAGTGCTGGAACGAATTAAACTCGTATCTCGAGGTTCCACTGTATATTTATATATATACACTAGCAAAATACCTGCGCTTCGCAGTGGAGAAGTAGTGTGTTAAAGAAGTTATGAAAAAGAAAAGGAAACATTTTAAAAATAAGGTAACATGATTGTCAATGTAATTGTTTTGTCACTTTTATGAGTGTTACTGTCATCAAGGATTTGATTATCATTATTTCTTTCAATCAGGTTCGTATTTGGAGGACGTGTTGTGTTGAAGCTACATTCCGTGTTTGTCAACCGTTGTAAAGATAACAGGTTTCATTCATCGAAGTGTTCACTACCCAAATCAGTACTCATGAATCTAAGATGTTTAACAGGCATTCCCGGTATTAAGTTGTGGATTTGCCTGCAAATATTTTGCGGCAGCGGGTCTTTGAACTTTTGGAATTGCCTGCGAGTATTTAGCAGCAGCGTCTCTATTAACTTGTGGATCTGCCTGTAAGTATTTAGCGGCAGCGTGTCTATGAACTTGTGGATTTGCCTGCGAGTATTTAGGGACAGCGTGTCTATTAACTTGTGGATTTTTTTGCGAGTATTTGGCGGCAGCGTCACAAAGTTTTTTCCGTCTAGCTGCAACAGAAAATGTACCACGACATCTGACATGCCTCCTTTTTACTGTTTTCTCACAGCTTGGATTGCTGCTGTCATAATCGGTTTGAGTTTCATGGTTTGTATCAATTATGTTAGTATTTGCAGGACTTGTGTTGAAGTGACATTCGGCATCTGTCAAGCGTTGTAAGCATACAACCGGTTTCATTGATAACTTCACATCCAGCTTTTGAGAGTTGAAACATTCATAAACATCAAAGTGTCCACTACTTGAATCGTCACCTGTGAATCTAAGATGTTTAAAAGGCATTGGCGGTTCTCCAAAGGTGTAAAATATTTGGCCATTTCAGTAGACTTGAAAGCGACAACCAAACAATTCAGCGGCAGCCATCAACTCACATGCAGAACCATAGGAGAAGGCTTAAGCATTTTACTCTTACAGTGCCCCTGTGTAGTATAATTATCTCCTCTACCGTCATCAGTCCACACTTTGAACCTGTCCCAGTCATTCAATACATAAGACACAATATTCCTCCAGATATCAAGATTGAGCCTGATATGGCCATGCAATATGTAACACAGAGAATGTAAAAGGCAGGCGGCATCTCCGGGCATGGAAACTACTCGGTAAGTGACAGTTATTTGATCGATGGTGATCACCTCAATAGACATGTTAATGGGGGTACGGTTGGAACGGTAAAAGAAATGGGTACCTGAACAATATAAACTAAGTCTAAAAAACCTACACAATAACTATAAGTGTAATAAACGAACAATAAAACAGCAGAGAAGCCATGGATTAAATAAAAAGGCAGCAGTTATCAGCAAGGAGACATGAATACCGTGGCGAAGCAAGGAAGGGAATGAACAGACCAGAGCGACGAACGGCCTTATATGGGCAGGTAGCCAATTACATGGGAGGCGTGGGGATGGGGGACGCAATATAGGCAGTCAGCCAACTTCATGGGAAGCGTGGGGATGGGGGATGCAACTCCGCCTTACACGGTGACCGAGCTGCAGGCTATGGACATATACAGTATATGTACGTAAGTAGGATTCAGTTATGACCGTTACACATAGAATTTCGAAATGAAACCTACTTAACTTTTGTAAGTAACCTGTAAGGAATGAGCCAGCCAAATTTCAGCCTTCTACCTACACGGGAAGTAGGAGAATTAGTGATGAGTGAGTCAGTGAGGGCTTTGCCTTTTATTAGTATACTAGCAAAATACCTGTGCTTCACAGTGGAGAAGTAGTGTGTTAAACAAGTTATGAAAAAGAAAAGGAAACATTTTAAAAATAACGTAACATGATTCTCAATGTAATTGTTTTGTCACTGAGTGTTGCTGTCATAGATATATATATATATACACACACACACACACACACACAAACATATATATAATATACATATATACATATATATATATACATACATATACACACATACATACACATACACACATATACATATATACATACTAGCAGAATACCCGCGCTTCGCAGCGGAGAAGTAGTGTTTTAAAGAAGGTACGAAAAGAAAAGGAAAAATTTTAAAAATAACGTAACATGATTGTTAATGTAATTGTTTTGTCATTGATATGAGTGTTGTTCTCATATCTATCTATCTATATATATCTCTATCTATCTATCTATCTATCTATATATATATATATATATATATATATATATATATATATATATATATATATATATATATATATATATATATATATATATATAGCAAAATACCAGCTTGCAGCGGAGAAGTAGTGTGTTAAAGAAGGAAAGAGAAAGAAAAGGAAACATTTTGAAAATAACGTAACATGATTGTCAATGTAATTGTTTTGTCACTGTTATGAGTGTCACTGTGATATATATATATAGCAAAATACCAGCTTGCGATGTCATGTGTTAAAGAAGTTATGAAAAAGAAAAGGAAACATTTTAAAAATAATGTAACATGATTGTCAAAGTAATTGTTTTGTGTATTTGGTTGCAGCGTCACAAAGTTGTTTTCGGTAGCTGCATCAGAAAATGTACCACGACGTCTGACACGCCTCCTTTTTACTGTTTTCTCACAGCTTGGATTGCTGCTGTCATATATATATACACACACACACACACACATACATACATATATATATAATATACATATATATATATACACATACATATCTTCATATCTACATATCTATATACATATCTACACACACAAATTATATATATGTGTGTATGTATGTATGTATGTATGTGTGTGTGTGTGTGTGTGTGTGTGTGTGTGTGTATATATATATATATATAATCTAGATAGGGGTGTGTGTGATATATATATATATATACACATACATACATATATATACACATACATATACTTGTGTGTATGTTTGTATGTGTCTATATGTGTGTGTATAGCTTTGGTCACTGAGTGCAAGGGAAAAATAATGAAATATAGTCTATAAGTTATTAAACAGTAAAACATTAACGTTTTAAGAAGTACAGGTACATTGAGCACTACTGGAGTGGTTGGGTAAACTACATTTTAAAGACTGTGTAACAAAACAGGTAAGTAACTAACAGCAGCTAAAATGTATATGGATCATCTCGGTAGTAGATCCCTTTTGAAAGGCGCTACACGACGCTGTGGTATAGAAATTACATTTTCTATGTGAGCGTTCAAATTTGTGCCTCTGGTAATGTGCCTTACCGGCAATTAAAGAAAATTATTTTGTGTCCTCTGCCGTGTTAAGAGAGAAAGGCTTTGGTTTGGGATAAAAGGAAAAAGGTGTAAAGAAAGGAAAGTTGCCTTTTTCTTTTATATAGTATAGAGAGATGTGTTCGCTGGCGTTATGATCGCCTTTTGGGGACAGTCGCGTGGGTCTTGTGTAGACTGGTGAGACGTCCCGCCATTAATCGGCTGTGATGGCACTGTGAGTCCTCCACTCGTATGCGTGTGTTCATAATCCGAGCTGAGGACCTGATAATCGTATACGTGCAAAAGAAAGTGTGAATCGCCTTAATATTATTTTGCCGTGGTGTAGAAAAGGGGTCCCGTGTTTGCACTTGTCTGGGCTATAGCTCAGGGGAGGATGAAAAAAATTAAAAGTGCTCACTTTGACTTAAGGCAGAAGCGCAGTCAGCGTCTCAAAGGCCGGCACAGCTATGCACGCGCTGGCTGCTCGACTTTTGCTGGGCAGGAGACCCCTTTTGTACACACGTTCATGATATCAAAAGTCTCAGCGCTCTTTGGAGGTAATTCATATATTATATATATAGCAAAATACCCGCCTGCAGCGAGAAGTAGTGTGTTAAAGAAGTAATGAAAAAGAAAAGGAAACATTTTAATAATAACGTAACATGATTGACATTGTCATGAGTGTTGCTATCATATATATTCCTGCCTAAATAAGTCACCCTCGCTTGCTTACTTTTTACCGCTCATTTAATCATGGCTAGTGGCGGAAAAATTATAAAATGGAAGGAGGATGGCTTTACCAAAACAATTATTGATGGCGAATCGATTATTCATAAAGCTTGAATTGGTGATCTGTTTTTCTGTGTTAACCTCATATTTTTTCATACTTCTTCTCAAACTAAGGTGGTGCGAGGGTAAAATGAATCGGGATGCGCTGATCAATGTAATCGGTGTACCAGGAAATCATGCATTGACAAAAGCTCCCTTTGCTTGTAATGCAAAGTGTGATTAAATGCATTATTTTTCAACGTTATGGAGCACATGCATCGAAGCTTCTCAGCTGTGCTTGTGCTAAGAAAAGGAAAGATTTTAAAAATAACGTAACACGATTGTCAATGTGACCTTTTGTAAGTAGTGCCTGGAGGATTCAGTGTGTTGAAACTCTAGAGACAGCATGTGTATTAACTTGTGGATTTTTCTGTGAGTATTTGGTGGCAGTGTGACGGTTGCTTGGATGACGGCGTTAGCTGAGCTCAGCTCAGAGTGAAATGAGGTGGGAGGGGAGATGATGACGTGACTCCCCACCGCCTTAACTGTCAATCCCCACAAACACAGTCTCTCGAATTTGCATAAGCACACCCTTCACCTACAATTTTAACTTAGTTACAAAGTGATCAAAACTCTCGTTTATATCCTGCGTCCTATCATTAAACTTGTATCCTGCATTACCTGTGGGCATGTGAAACGCCAGCGTAGCCTGTCTATGAACTTAATTTAAAGTTTAGGTTTACACCTTGCTTTCTTTCCGAGGTAGCAGCACTCATGAATATGGTAGTATATGCCACTCGCTCGCTTCTTATTGTTTCGCTGCCTTCTCAATTATATAATGCATGTTTTCTTAAGCGCTTTTTGGAGGTCTTCCTGGTTTTCTACGCACGTTGACAGTCAGTTCACGTGATTACGTGGGAGGCGTGATGATGTCACACGAAACTCCGCCCCGTCTTTGCAGCTCTACTCCATTACAGTTAATGGAGAAAAATACCTTCCAGTTATGACCATTAGGCGTAGAATTTCGAAATGAAACCTGTCCAGCTTTTGTAAGTAAGCTGTAAGGAATGAGCCTGCCAAATTTCAGCCTTCTACCTACACGGGAAGTTGGAGAATTAGTGATGAGTGAGTGAGTGAGTGAGTGAGTGAGTGAGTGAGTGAGGGCTTTGCCTTTTATTAGTATAGATGCACATACATATATATATACACACATATATATACATATATATACATATCTACATATATATACATATCTACATATACATATATATATACATATCTACTATATATATACTGTATATAGCAAAATCCCCGCGCTTCGCAGCCGCTAAGTACTGCTTTAAAATTTTTATTAAGAAGAAAAGAAAACCTTTTTAAACTGCAGGAAAATATACCAATAACTATTTGTTAAGGATTTCTTTGTATACTATGTTGTCAGTTCAGCACTCCAGTTGTAGTATGTCGAAGCTGTGCGCGCTTACTCTTGAGAATGCAACGTATAGTTGTCCAGGAGAAAAGCAATCTTGCCTCAAATTAATGGCAACCTTTTGTAGGGTCTGTCCCTGAGACTTATTAATTGTCATCACGAAGCAGAGCCTTACTGGAAATTGGAGGCATTTGAATTGAAATGGGAGATCAGAGGGTATAACGGGGATGCGAGGAATACATTCAGAGTGCGGAGAAACTCTAGAGACAGCGTGTGTATTAACTTGTGGATTTTTCTGTGAGTATTTGGTGGCAGCGTGACAAAGTCGCTTCCACAAGACCACGTCAGGTGCAGAGCTCAGCTCGGAGCGAAATGAAGTGAATGAAATGAGGTGAATGGGAGGGGAGATGATGACGTGACTCCCCTACCCGCCTTAACTGTCAGTCCCTCCAAAAAACACAGTCTTTCGGAATTTGCATAAGCACAGTCCTTCACCAGCAATTTTAACTTAGTTACAAAATGATCAAAACTCTCGTTTATACCCTTCGTCCTCTCATTAAACTTGTATCTTGCGAATATCGTATTAGTCGTGGGCATGACAAACGCTAGCGGCAGCCTGTCTATGAACTTAATTTAAACTTTAGGTTTACAACGTGCTTTGTTTCCGAAGTAGCTTCACTCATGAATATGCTTGTATGCGTCACTCGCTTCATATTCTTTTCCTACCTTCTCAATTGTGTAATGCGTTTTTTGAACAGGTTTGATTCATCGAAGTGATCACTCATACTGCGTTGAGTCAGTTCACGTGAGCCGCTCTCTTGTGTGATCTTGCGATGTCCACGCCATTATTTAATGTTAGCTAAGACCAAGCAGTTAAAAGTTTCTCGCTACAGCAATTTTAACTCGGTTACAAAGTGATCCAAAGTCTCGTTTATACCTCGTGTCTTCTCATTAAACTTGCATCTCGCGAATATGGTATTCATCGTAGGCATGACAAACGGCAGCGGGAGCGTGTCTATAAACTTAATTTAAACTTACAGTTTACACCGTGCTTTGTTTCTGCAGTAGCTGCACTTATGAATATGCGTCACTCGCTTCATATTCTTTTGCTGCCTTCTCAATTGTGTAATGTGTTTTTTCTTCAGCGCTCTTTGGAGCTCTTTCTTGTTTTCTACATACTGCGTTCACAGTCAGTTCACGTGATTACGTGGGAGGCGTGATGATGCGAGACGTAACTCCGCCTCCCTCGGCCATCGAGCTGCAGTCTATTATAGTATGTGGATAAAAATAGGTTCCAGTTATGACCATTACACGTAGAATTTTGAAATGAAACCTGCCCACTTTTGTAAGTAAGGTGTAAGGAATAAGCCTGCCAAATTTCAGCCTTCTACCTACATGAGAAGTTGGAGAATTAGTGATGAGTGAGTCAGTGAGTTAGTGAGTGAGTGAGTCAGTCAGTCAGTGAGGGCTTTGCCTTTTATTAGTATATATCTATATATATTATAAAAGAAAATCTTTAGACGAGACAAGACTATTGCCAAGAGATTTTTTCAAGTCCTGTCATTCTCTCATTTGTGTGAATGCTTTTGTCAGACACAGTTCCTGTGCTCTCAGCTCTTATAAATTGTTTATGTTTTCCTCACTTTAGGTTTCCAATAAAAGAAGACTTATGTCCAACTCTTATTGAAGAATTTCGTCCTGAAGGGATATCGACAGAAGAAATGAGTACACAGGCAATCCTACCACCAAGAAACGATGAAGTCAAACAAATTAACCCCAAAGTTGTCAATTGGTTACACGGCAAATTGGTTAAATGCGTATCAATAGACTATGCTGAAACAGTTGGTGGTAATTGTGTGGAAGATGAAAACATCAACTTATATCCCATAGAATATCTACAACCGTTAACACCGTCTGGTCTTCCACTGGCCAAATTACTGTTGAAAGAAGGATGTATCATAATGTTATTGCGTAATTTTTGTATGAGCGATGGGCTATGCAATAGGACAAGATTAGTTGTATTCAAAATTGTTCAAACAATTTTGACATGTAAAATTTTAACAGGTGACAAGAAAGGTAATGTAGTACATCTTCCGCGGATAAAATTAGGTACCAAAGGGGATCTTGATATGCCATTCATATTAAAATGTTTACAGTTTCCCATCACAATAGCTTTGGCTATGACAATTAGCAAATCACAGGGATAAACATTTGAAAAAATTCGGTTTATTTATTAGAGAGAAAGAAACGATATTCACTCATGGGCAGGTATATGTTGCGTTGTCACAATGTAATTCCAAGCACAGAATCAAAATTCAATTTGATATTGACGAAAAGTTAATTCCAAATATTGTTTTACTGATGTTTTACAGTAAAAGTGTTAATTTAAAAAGTATTTACATGTTAATTTCAAAGCCTAACAGAACAAAAACGTATAACACAACGAATACCCCTAATGCAGCATGAAACATAATTTTCTGTCAATTTATTACATTTTACTATTTTTTACTATGGTTAATTACTCGCTGTAATGTAAAATAGTTAGGTCTATTATGCATATGTAACAATTCCCGTGAAAATAAAAATGTGTTTATATTGTACATCTGCTTCCCCATATGCAAGCGGCAGAGCAGTGAAGTGGCTTGCGCGTAGCACATGTGCAGGGGTTGGCGACCAAAGCACCCTAGTATGTATTATTATAATATATATTGTGGCAGATGGCTGGGGGCTGTGCCCAGCCGGGACGCCGAGAAGGACCGGGAGAGATACTATGCCTCCCCCGGACCACAAAAGGTCAGCCACTGCGGGTGCTCATGCGCCACTTCCGCAACACCGGGAAGTGCCACAGGAAGGTCATCGGGAGGTTCCTGGAGCACATCCGGCTGGACATAAAAGAGGCCACCTCTCTCCAGTCGTCAGCTGGAGTCAGGTGGAAGAGGACGAAATTCAGAGGAGAGGAGTGGAGGCAGCGAAGAGAGGACAGCATTATTGAGAGGCCTGGACTGAGGTTGTTTGGTGCAGGGGCACTGGGTTGTGTGCGGGACTGTTACTCACTCTAAATTGTAAATAAACATGTGTGTATTTGTCTGCCTGTCTGTGTCGAGGCTGGTCTCCACACTATCTATCTATCTACTGTGTATATATATATATATATATATATATATATCCATCCATCCATTATCCAACCCGCTATATCCTACCTACAGGGTCACACCCACACACCAAGCACCTAACCTGCATATCTTTAGACTGTGGGAGGAAACTGGAGCACCCAGAGGAAACCCTCCCAGGCATATTTATATATATATATATATATATACTGTAGAGAGAGAGAGAGAGAATTTTTAAAATGTACATACCAAAAACTGTTCTTTTTTTTTTCTTTTAGCAAACAAAGTAACAAATAACAAATAACAACAGTCTCAATTATAGACAAAAGATTACAGATGCGGAGTTTACACAAAGAAGATGAAATGTGATTAGCTGCTTACACAGGCACAATATTGTCATTTTCTAGGCCATCTGTAGCTGTAGATATAGATTATTAATTAGTTACTGCATATGTACATGTGTTCTTGCTATGTAGTAATGTGTGCTTTTGTGTTTTATTGTATTTGAATTATTTTTCATGTTTTTATGTAATTTTTGTTATGTTTCTCTATAATTTAGTACTTGTGCCCTGTAACTTTAAATGTTCTAATATTTCTTGTTATTTGTGGGTGGGGCCTCAGGAGGTAGGGCCATCCTGACATCACCACTCCTGAGACCTCCCTCTCGAGGCCCACTGCCTGAGGAAATTTCAACACCGTTAATCTATGATAAAATAAAACAGTAATGTCTGTGTTTGTGCCCACTCCATCTGACCAATCTGATAAGCTAGTTTGGCTTTGGTGTGATTGCTTAGTTTGGCTTTTGTGACGAGATTGAAAGAGGAAGTGCAAGTGACACACAAAGGAGGCACACTGAGAGTGTCTCCTTCAACGATGGGAAGTATAAAAGTGGACAGGAGAGAAGAAGGGCACTGTGAAAATAATGACAGAGTCTAAGTAGCAGGCTTTATGGGATTGTGCTCAAGAGAAGGCGTGGCAGTCGAGAGATGTTCAGACACACAGTACTGAAGAATGGTGCAAGAGACTACAAATATTTTTAAACTATTTTATTACCTATTATTCAACAAGTAGCCTGGCTAAAGAAATATAAAGTTACTTCACAGAAAGGGGTGATTCTGTAAGGCAGTAAGGAAACCATTGTGTTTTTTTTATCATCATGATAGTGACGTCTTTGTCTAGTTTTCATGCCTGTGGTCAGATTGTTTACTGTTGTCAGTCAGGTGATCTGCACCAGCCATATCTCTGCGTGTATTTAACATGCTGGTGCTATTAGTTTTGACCCAAAAATAACTTGCAAAATAACCATGTCTTTTATTTAGCAAAGCCTAAAAAAGTGTTCTGTTTAGACTGTGCATCATTTCTTTCCGTTATTCGACTTCTATATTTTATTTGTTTCTTGACTTTTAACCTCATGCCTCAGGCTTTTCTCTTCTTAAAATTCATCCCTCTGCTACTAGCAGCACCATTCAGCAGCAAGCAGGCCTGACTGAAAGGTAAAGAAGAGGAAACAGTAAAGTTTGGGTCTATGGACTGGTCTCCAACTGGCAGTGCAGGGGCTTCCACCAGGAGGGTCATCAGAGTAAAAATGTGGGACAGAGGGTGATATTGAAGCTACATAATGCTGAGTTTGCAGACGATCTCACAACCCATTTTATAAATCCCTGCTAAGCCGCTCATACCTAATGATTCCCATACAGTGAAGGTGAACAGAAAAGCAGCTGCAGAGCTTTAGCTGGGAGACCATCATGCATCTCTTTGCGCTCTGAATTTTGGCAAAGGAGAAATATTTAAATAGCTTAAAATTCAAGCCATAAGGTTTCAATTTCAGAGTAAATGAACTGTGATGTGCTGCCTGCCTGACTACAGCCTGAGCTTATGTGGGCTATGAAGCAAAACCATTAGCCCCACAGTGTTTATTTTAAAAAGAAGCACTGCATTTATTCACAACAGGCCAGTCAGCCGAAAGCATGCTTTCATTTTGGGCTCTCGCGCTGTGAGGACACTGTATGGTATTGGCTTCATCTATTTGGTTAATGATCATTCAGGCATTTGAACTGTGACATTAAAACTTGCCAATTACTTTGTACCATGTGTTTTATAGAGAGAGTTCTGAAAGAGCCTTTGCCACAATTTGACCACTGCAATCTTCCACAATGGAAATTAACAAATTCAGAACATTTTAGGTTTAAAAGGGGATAACAGCCCTTTGCGCATGTCCTCATTGGGCCAAGCAAATCCAACAAGCTATGCGTCCAAAAAAAAAAAAATAACAGTACAGTAACAGATTCAAGTTCTCCACAAGTGTAGTTGTAGTCTTTTTCATACATAGAACAAAATTTTAATGAAAATTAACAAAATTTAATGGTTGCTCCATTTGGTAGTTTTTAGATCACCTCGACTAAACAGCAGACAACTGTTCCACACTTGTAGATCTATTAAAGGGCACCACCTTTGATGAAGTTGGAATATTCTTGCAATGGTTTGCAACCAGCTGAAGAACAAACTGTTCCTGTTCTTTGTCCTTTGTCAGTATGTCATTGCACTTTTCAATGAGACGTATTCCTCTTTTAGCTGCAGCATTCACTACCATCATGACAGTTAAAAATTAATATAAATATAAAATTAATTGAAGATTGGATCATCTTTCCACTGCTCTGGTGGTTTCTTGAGAAACAACTGTCAGTTTGAGACGTCAAGGAATGTCTTGTAATGGTGGCCACTGCAGGCTTTGCACCACTTTTTCCTTTGTTTATGCTGAGACTGTCATCAAAAAGGGCTAAGAAAGAACAGAGCCAAGAGTAGTGACCCATCTCCCAACAGTACCACCTGGCAGCACCTGTGGGACCCAAAAGCGTAGCCCTACAGAACCACAACTCCCATGCTGCCCTGCAGTTGTCCAAACAGGGGCTCAACAGAAAGGATGCTACCCTCCAGTGCATGAGCACAGGAAGCAGCCTCACAGTGCCACTCACTCACCCTGGCCTTCCAGCTGAGAAAGGATACATTAGCCATCCAGGTCGGAATGCCCCCACAGGGGCCTTACATTTTACTGCCTTCCCTGCTGGGTAAGGAAATCTCATCCATTCCAGCCAGGACACCAGTTCAGGTACGTCTTCCAGTTGCTTGGCTAGGACCATTTCCTGTGTCAGCCCTCTGTCCAGGTATGGGAATGGGGACCACCTCCATCAGGATGCCTGTCCCTGATTATCCGAGGTAATGTGGACCAATGCTACCTTGGATAGCTGTCAACTCAGTTAAAACAAAATAGCGTTTTACTGGCAACATGGCACAGATAAGATGGGGGGCTGATACAGAGCAAGGTCAGCTGATGTCACCAGGAAGGGCACCATTCAGTATTGAGAGACCAGTGCAGCGTGGCTGACTAAATGGAACTCTCCATTTAGCTCATGCTGCAAAGCACGGCTGAGTGAAAAAGTGGGTTTGCAACTCACCACTGGAAATTCACCATAGCGCAAATCTTCAAACTGAGCTGCTTTGTGGTGTCATTCCAAAACAATTCATTTGGCGATAAGGGTGGGATTTGCACTGTGGGTGGGTATAGCATAGTGGCAATGCTGCACAGAGAAGGTGGAAGCCTGACACAAAAAGAGATTAGCTGATGTCACTAGGGAATCGCGCCGCTCACAGTGATCAGAGGCAGGTTTTCGATGGCTGAGGGATGGGCCTATCCATTTAGCTAATGTGGCAGAGTGCTCTCCTCTAAGCCAGAAAACACTGATTCAGTTCCCTCCAGCAGTTCTCCGCAATGCTTTGAAATGTATAAACACAAAAATCCCAAGTAAACCAAACAGCAGAGCATGTGTACATGGCCAACACTGGTGAAACACTGACAATAACCGAGGGGTGAGTGAGACCCACCCACATTCCCACAGTCTCCGCCTCCTTGAACAATCACTTGGTGAAGTCTAGTATTTACACACTCAGTAACAGTATTCATGGCAAAACATTTATGAACTGTAAAGAAAGTAGTGTGTAACACTTACAGCGTTGCCTAGGATAATGTGGAACCTCGGGAATTTGGGGTGTGGATAATTGGGGTTCTACTGCATATATAAAATTACATATGCTGACTGACAAGATATTCTTGGCTACTTGCAGACTAACAACAGATTAATGATTTTCACTCATACATAAATCGTAGGGCTCTGAGATCCAAAAGAATATTCAAGTTAATTTAAATGTGAAAAAAATCTGAAAGGACCACAATGATGACAGGCATTCAATAAGGTGGAAATGGCCATGGAGTACTGAGGTTACAGAACTGCGCAAATGGTGGCATGTCTGACTGCGAGACTGCATGATGATATGAGTCCCAGATGATGTTGATGTTTTATTTATCATTTCATATACAAAAATAATGCATATATCAACACTACACACTTACTACAATAAAATCATCTCTTAACATAGGAAAAATATTTTTATCCATTGTTTCAAAAGTTTCAAGATATTCAGAATGTTTGGTATTGCCATTATTGGCTTCTTTTTTTTATGATGAGTATTTATTTTATTTATTCTTTTGTTTGTTTTTATTGACGCAACACATAAGCGCACCATTGCTGTCTTCGGCTGATTACATTTCCTTTAAGACCTTCTTCATATGATTAGCTTAATGAGTCACTTGACAAAATTGACTCTGCACATTTTTCTATAGAGGAACCAAGAGGGGATATGTGGAGACATTTTGGGAGAGCAGTAGTACTAGGGTGTTGTACCGTGTTAGCCATTATGAATGTAAAGAAAAGTCAAGCAAAATGACACCTTTTATTAGCTAACTAAAAAGATTACAATATGAAAGCTTTCGAGGCAACTCAAGGCCCTTCTTCAGGTAAGATGTAAGAACAGTAGAATTTCATGCCAGATAAGGGGAAGTGCAATGCTGTCTTCATAACAAATTCTAGCAGAAAGGTCAAATCCAATGCAGATGGACTTACTGTATATGTCGACTACATCGATTACGTGAAAGCATTTGACAGAGTTCAACCCAAAACGCTAGCAGAGGTGTTGAATCTGCTAGACATTGATGGGAAAGAATTAGAATTAATCACAAATTTGCATTGAGATCAGTGTGTAACAATATGTATTGTCAGAACAATCACGATTGGGTAGAAATAAAACACGGGGTATGACAAGACTGTATTCTATCACCAAATCTTTTCTCACTTTACATTAGAGATGATTATGTGGGAAATCAAAATGCTTGAAGGAGATAAAGTGAGAAAAGGGCTTGACAATTAACCAGGAGAAGATCTCCTGCATGGACTTCTCAAAATCAAAAGATACACCAACCTGCAATGTTATAGTCAAAGGTGAAAAGACTGAGCAAGTTGAAGACTAACTACTAACTAATGGGAAGTGCAAGAAGGAAATTAATCGGAGGATAGAGATTGAAGGAAGCACCTTTCGAAGCATGGAGTAGGTTTTGATAACAGGATCAATTAGTATACTCACTTAAGTTCCATCTAATGAAAAGCTACATCCGGTTGACACTTTGACATGGGAGTGAAAGGTGGATTATCACCAAGAACGTAATACATATCGCATGGGTCGAGAGAGTCTCCAGTCATGAAGTTTTACAAGCGGCAAATGTGTAAAGATGTTTAATTAGAACAATTGTAACAAGTGAGATTTGGCTTTTAGGGTACACCTTGAGGAAGAACAAGTTAGAGATATTAGTCCTGAGAGGTTGTATAAATGGCAGAGGGAGACAAAGATTAACCTTACTTAGACTGGATGGTTGATGGTTGTGGTAAAGTACGGAATATCAGCATTATGAAGTTTTGTTAAGATAGACAGGAGAATCAGTTTGTTTTCCAGCATTTGACTCGGCACTCACATTAGACTGGATCCTTTAAGATTGTCTCTGTCTACCCATCATTGTTTTTTATTAATTCACATGTCCAACTGCTTTCTTCATCATTGCTCACTAGCTGTCTCAGTCCATGATTGGTTTATTGCTTAAATCTTAGAGCACAGGATTCATCTTTTTAAAATGAATTTGGCAGATTGTAACTACAAAGTCTACAATGTCACTCATGACACACTCACTCAAGGGTGTCATTCTTCACACTCACAAGTCAATGCTTTTGTTGCATGGTGTACTAATAAAATGTATTGAATTTTTCATTCCAACACTTGGTATGTACAACCAACACTTCAACCTAATAAAGAAATGTTAAAATAGAAAAACAGGAAATAAAAAGGCCAATAGAGGAATCACTAATCCTCATGACACATGACTGTTATATTGATGGTCTGACCATAGGGGTTGTGAGGGACCAATGGGTGCCCCTGTCAGAATGGGTCCTGCTCCCTTGCCTGGCTAGGAGACCCTGGGAAAAGAAAGACAATTGGGAAGCAGTGATATTCACCTGCTGTAACAAGACAGGGGCACAGGAAGATGCTGCAGCATCAGCCACACTGGATTTGGTGTCCCAGCAAACCTGGAAGGACACACTGATTGGGCTTGTGTACTGGGAACACTGGGACTGGACATGAGTGCCTGCTATTGGCAGAGCATTCCCCTGTACACCAGGTGACAGCATTCCATCTGGAGGACTCCAGCATGGACACCCGCAGGGCAGCATGGGAGTTGTGGTCCCAGGGGTCTGTCCTGTCTGGTTCTGTGGGGGCCGCCATGGAGAGCTGTGGAATACTGACAGCATAAGGACAGATGGGGCATGCCAGACCCAGAAGTGTTGTCCAGGGTAATAAATTCAGCACCAGAAGTATTCCCAGGTCTGGAGATAAAAGTGAGCCCTCCACTCGACGCACCAGTCTGAGTTGGAGTTGGACATGGAGGAGGGAGTGGAACAGAGAAAGGAAAGTGTTGTGCAGAAGATATCATTGCCATTAAAACACTTTAACTGAACTTGGGAAGTTGTGGTTCAATTGTGTCTGGGGGTTGGGGGTGCTGATATGCCTCCCTGGAGGCCACAGGGTCTCAAACTCATGTCCTGAGAGGGCCAGCATGTCCCATTTATTGCTGTTATTGAAAACTGTTATTTATTTACAAAATTCATTCCTCCACTAATTTTGCTGCATACAGGATAGCAGAGCACCAGAATGTTTAATTTTCTTGAATGAAAGTCTGAGTCCCTGAATCATTCTTTATTTCCTATATTTTTTCTATTTACATATTTCTTAATTAAGTTATAGTGTCAGTTTCTCTCTTGCTACAGTTATACAACATTTAGTATAGAATTATCAAGAGCAGCACTCATGTTTGCGATGTGCCTTCTGTTGGAATGAAAAATGGAATGCATTTTATTGCTATGTGCATTAAAAAATAAATTCCACCAGGTAGTGCATTGGAATCATTAACACTGAATACGCCTAACAGATTGTATCAGCTTCTATAAGACAGATTTGGGATTTTAAATTTATCACTCCAGCCAATAAGTAAATGCTATTAGTACCATCCTGATAACTTTGTTATCTATATTACAACAAAAAATAAAATGGTTTGCACAGTGCTACCCTTAATTACTGTTATTATTGTAATGGCACTGCAGCTGGCACTGAAGCTGCTCGTCTGAATTGTGAATGCCAGGGTGTACTGCTGCTGACTCAGTGCTGCCATTACAGTAGGTTTATGTACAAAAGTAGGAGAGTGCCCTCACGTGTCTCAACGTGCTAAAAGCCCAAAGAATTCAGACTTATGCCAAATAATGCATTGTATTCTCAGAAATGAATGATGATTATAGGAAGAAAATAAAGTTATGAAGGAGTAATCATATCCAAGGGTTAAATGTGAGCCCAATCATAGGGGCAGGGGTGACCTATGCAACCCCAGGGCAAGTAGCTCACTGTGGCCACTGGGGTGGGGGGACTTAGGGGCTCTGTCTTAGAGTAGTCTTTAAAGTATATAAGCACTTTTGTTGGAGGCTCAGGTACTCTTGGTTTGTGCTGGACTGCCTACCTTCTGTGATGCTGGTGGAATGCTGAAGATTGCCTTGCATGGTGGCATTCATCTCTCTCTATCTAGGGTGGTCCTGCTAGAGGTCTCAATCATCAGTGACACACAGAAGAACTCTCCATATGCTGGTGTGGATATTTTAATTATTTTCTGGTACTTTGACAAACAGACAGTCCCCCACTCCATCTGCTGCATACACACATCCAAAGTGTTGGGCACACTGGGTCCATAGGGCACAAGTGAGGTGTCAAACCTGTGTAGCACCCCAATCCATCGCAGAGCACATTCCCTTACACATATATCCATCCATCCATTTTCTAACCAGCTGAATCCGAATACAGGGTCACGGGGGTCTGCTGGAGCCAATCCTAGCCAACACAGGGCACAAGGCAGGAACCAATCCTGGGCAGGGTGCCAACCCACCGCAGGGCACACACAAACACACCCACACACCAAGCACACACTAGGGCCAATTTAGAATCGCCAGTCCACCTAACCTGCATGTCTTTGGATTGTGGGAGGAAACCGGAGCGCCCGGAGGAAACCCACGCAAACACGGGGAGAACAGGCAAACTCCACGCAGGGAGGACCCGGGAAGCGAACCGTGCCACCCCTTACACATCTACATTTGTGCAAATTTACATTTGTGAATGATCCTGACACATACAGTATGTGTTTGAAACGTGAAAGAAAACTGTAGTCAGTGAAGAAAAATACACACAGACATTGGGGGAGAGCATGAAAACGCCACACAGATGGTATGCAGGAATGCATTTGAACCCAATCTCCTGGAGCAACACCATTGTGCCACCATGCTGACCCACAGACACATGTATAAGAGAAGCTATTAGGGGAAAGGTAACTCCATGCTGAAAATAAAAAAAACTTTAGTAACACCACGCATCACCCACATGACAGCACTGCTGACAAGCCAAGGTTTATCATTACGGCACTAGACTCCCACCCGCTCCAGCACAGCCCACTGCTGAATGTTACATAACGTCTCCACATGGCTTGTTCTTTCCATGTGATAAATGCATCGTTTCATTTATCCAATCCTAAAGGAGTTCTTGTCAACTGTCTGCCAACGCCACTCCACAAAGGCACTCCTTCTGATCCTGAGGTTTACCTTCACGTTTTTTCAATTTACACAGCAGAATGCCTGCAGCCTTGGCAGCTCCCACAAAATTAGCCAACCACAGAATGAATTCCTTGGCACGCATGCACAGCACACCTAATCCTTCCCTGGCAAACGTACATACCGTAGGCCAAGCCAGGCTTGAGGTCTTGCAGAGTAACCCGATGGATGAACAGGCTTCTCTTCTCCGTCCCCCCATCTTCAAACATGGTGCAGCTTCCCTGGGTCGCCTTATCAAACAACTTTTCACCCCACACGCCATATTCCACCAGAGTGTCCGTCTTGTTAAAGGTTGTCCAGGTAATGACCACTGATCGAGGATTACCTAAATACAAACAAAGTCCAGAATCAGGAAGATTTTCAATTAATTCTGCTAAACAACTTCCCAAAATGCATTTCACACTCAGGGCACTCCACATTTTAACAGTGGGGTTAGTTGCCCTACCCAGTGGCAGGGATTATACTTGATGTGACAACCTGATGGGTTCAAGTGTAGAATGAAGCCAATGACCTACTCTTTCTTTTATTTCTCTCTCATCTCATCTCCTCAACTGATTTTCCTGAAGAGAGTTGCGATAGCAGCAGGCCAAGCCGGTCAGCCCAGCTACAGATTCCAACTCTTCCTTTGGAATTCCCAGGCCTTCCCAAGCCAGCCAAGAGTTATAACCCCTCCAGCGTGTCCTGGGTTTGCTGCAGGGTCTCCACCTAGTGGGAGTTGCCCAGAGCAGCTGTAGTGGTGCCACCATTCTTATTCTATGACATGCCCAGACCACCTCAACTAGCTCCTGTGGTTCTGGAGGAGCAGCGACTCTACTCTGCAGCTCTCCCAAATCGCTGTGCTTCTCAAAGTGTCAGCCCTGTGAAGCCGCTTGTACTCGTGATATTATTCTTTTGGTCATTACCCACAGCTCATGACCTTAGGTGAGGACAGGGATGTAGATCACCCTGTAAACTAAGAGTTTTATCTTTACACTCAACTACCGCTTCTCCACCACAGACAGGTACATTGCCTGCACAACAGCTGCCGCCTTTCCATTTTGTTTGTTGATCTCTTGTTCCCTTCTTCCATGTTTCATGAACATGATCCCAAGATATGTGAGCTTCTCACCCTCACCTGGAGAGAGCAATCCACTCTTTTCTGAGAGAGAGAACCTTGATCTCAGACTTGGAAGTGCTAATCTGTATCTCAGCTGCTTCACACTCAGCACTGAAACACTCAAGTGCACGACAAAGGAAATCGTCAGATGAGTCCAAGAGGACAGCATCATCTGAATAAAGCAACAATGCTACCTCTAGCCTCCCCAACTGGACACCTGCAACTCCTTGGCTGCACCTTGATATTCTGTCCATGAAACTCACAAACAGGATTGGTGACAAGACACAGCCTTGACAGAGTAGGACACCCACAGTGAATCAACTTGACTTAACACCAAGTATTCATACAAAACTCTCACTGCATTCATGTAAGAAATGAACAGCACAACAGCACACAAGAGCAGCCCCTTACCCCACATCACCTCTCACAACATATGCCAAGGTACATGGTTTCCAATGCTGTTTCCAAATCTGCACAAAAAAAGTATTTCTGCATATACATCTGTAATGACTGAAGGCTCCACAGTCTTAAATTCAAATCCTGGCCTGGTCAGTGACTGTGCGAGATTTGCACCTTCTCTCCATGTTCATGTAAATCTTCTAAACACATGAAGGTTTAAGTTGCTCCATCTAAATTTATATGGGGGTGCGGGTGAACTTGGGTGTGCACTGCCTTCTGCCTTTTTGCAACTTTGACATACAAAATGAGTAATTAGCTCAGATAAACTTCAATTGTTTTTTTCATTTAATCATAGGTAACATTACTGATTTAGTTATTGCTATCTGCTGTCAATGAAAGGACAAAATGAAGTTTAGAGAATTTCATAGGTGCAAGTGACATACTTACAGGTTCAGTTTAAAATATCTAAATATTCAGCTTCATTTTGACCCTCCATTCACTGCATTAATTATGTTTATTAAACACATTCAGTAGTAGCAGTTTTTATTTTATTATTTTTAGTAGTAGCCATCTGGAGACATGACCAGACCACCTCATCTAGAGGTGACATGCATGTAGACATGGTTCCCCCTCACAAAAAAAGAAGGCCCCACAATTGCTTCTGAAATTACCTGAAAGTGACAAAAGTCATTGGCTCCCATCATTGTTTATTCCGTATTTAACAAAAATCAGACTTTGCTTTAGAGTTTGGATTGTGGCGGGCAGCTGGGGACTGTGCCCAGCCGGGACGCTTAGAAGGTTCAGGAGAGGGAATACACCTCCCCCGGACCACAACAGGTCAACCGCCCTGGTTGGTATGGGGGCGACAGGAATGGAGTTGGTAAAGGAAGGCTGGACATTGGAGAGGCCCGGACTGAGGGTGATTGGGTGGAAGGACATTGGCTTGTGTTTGCTGGACTATATTTATTGTACATAGTGCCTGTCTGTGCTAGGGTTGGTCTTCCACAGGATTCAACAGAATATTTCAAATAAGAACACATCCATCCATCCATTTTACAAAAAACAAAAAAAAAATGGGACTCTTAACCTAATATTTTCTTTAGGAATCACTGCAAACAAGCGATTCCTGGAGCTCTCTATGAGTCTTCTCCACCAGTCCACAGGTAGCCTGGCCTGCTGTGCCTGAGAAAACTACTCCAGCAGTGTCACATTTGAAAAGGGGGTCTTCTGCAGTCAGCAGGTTTCAGTTCTTTCCACAGTTGTTCCACATGATTCACATCAAGACTCTCTGAAGGCCACTTCACAATAATCCAATGTTTTGTTCCTAGCCATTCTTGAGTGTTTTTAGATGTGTCTTTTGGATCATGACCTGCAACTGAGACACAGTGCCCTGACACTGGGCAGTACGTTTTGCTCCAGAATGTCTTGATAGTCTTGAGATGTCATTGTTGCCTGCATTTCCTGCACAGACTCAAGGCACCCCGTACCAGACACAGCAATGCTGTCCCAAAACATAAGTGAGCCTCCTCCACATTTCACAGTAGCTATGGTGTTCTTTTCTTTGAAAGCTTCATTTATTCATCTGTGGACATATACAGCTGATGTGATTTGCCAAAAAGCTCCAGTTTGGTCTGTCCAAAAGACATTATCCCAGAAGCATTGCAGCTTGTCAATATGAATTTTAACAAATTCCAGTATGTTTTTTTTATGTGGCGTCTTCTTGGGTCTTCTTCCATTGAGTCCACTGTCACTCAAATGGTGTGATCAGAGACCGATGGACGTGGACCTTAGAGTTCAGCTTGTATTTCTCTGGAAGTTGTTTTTGCCTACCATTCTCACTATCCTTCTGGGGTCAATTTTCCTCTTGCAACCATGTCCAGGGAGGTTGGCTACAGTCCAATGGACCTTCAACTTTTTAGCAATATTTTCAACTGTTGTCACAGGAACATCAGGCTGCTTGGAGATGGTCTTCTAACCTTTGCCTTTAACATTTTTGTCTATCATTTTCTTTCAGATCTCCTCAGGCAACTCTCTCCTTTGCTTCCTCTGCTCCATGTTCAGTGTGGGACACACAATGACACCAAACAGCAGAGTGAAGACTTTTCACCATTTAAATTGTCTGAATGGCTGATTGCACAATTGGGAGGAGTGTATGATACTAAAGATGGAAAACAACTAATCTGAAAAAAAACTAGGGGTACCAACAAATGTGTCCAGGCCATTTTAGAATATGTTTGTAGAATAAGCAATGCTTGATCTCTTGTCACACTTACTTTGCTTTACTCAATGACATCTCAAAAGCATGCAGGTGTACAGGGGATGACTGCTTTTCACTTAGTCACTTTTCAGGAGGCAGAGAGCACTTTTTAATGAGCTTTTGGGTACCAGCAAATTTGTCCACATCTATATTATTAGTAGTAGTCATTGTATTTTATATTCTCAGTAGTTTTAGTAGCAGTAGTAGTAGATGTTGTATTTCATTTTATTATTTATTTATATTTTTTTGCTCAAATTAAAGCTCTTATAAGAAATACTAATGTAGAAGATTCGGGGAGGGGTGAGTTGGGTAGTTTGGGAGGCCCAAGAGGAAGGTTTCACTTAGGGCATCAGTGGTCACGGCTGGTATATCCGGTCAGCACAGGTCCCTAAATGCATGATGTGATTGAAACAGACTAATGCTAATGCTAAGACTGCTAATGTTCCCTCAGTAATCGCCTTGCCTATGATTTTCCCAACAACAACTCTGTTGTTATCAGTGATGGCTGTGAACCACTACATACCACTTGTGTATCTTATAGTGCTAAGCTTTTTTTTGCTATGGAATGACAGCCCAATAGATGATTTACGCAGCATTGTCAGCATGGAAAAATAAATCCACAGCCCATCCCAACAGACAGTTTCATCTAACAGTTATTGACTGGACTCCATACTGTATGTATTCGGAACACTTTATAGAAGACATAAGATAAGTCAGTAGCTACCGAGCATTTGCATCAATGGGTGCCAGAATCACATCTCCAACAGGTTTTCACCTGTATTGTTTTAGGATTAATGGTGTGATTCCCAGCTAATGGACAAAGAAGACATAGTACCAAAAACTTTGTATACAAAGAAATGTTTAGTTCTTAGTATTTATACAAAAGACCAGAGATTTAGTTTTATACAATCACAAACCATAAAATAAAGAAATTAATAATAAAAATTAAATACACTATGAACAAACTTTCACTTGACACTTCCAATAATACAGGCTCTCTTTCTGCTCTGTCAAGCGATTCTGCTTTTAGAACCGGTATATCCTGCAATCCTAATATCACGATAAGTCAATGATTCCCTTTTCCTGTTTATTACTTCCGTTCTTTTCCTGTTTTACCATTGTATCTGTTTGTTAGATATAGGTGATAAAACATTACTGTATAATTTAAATAAACATTAATAGTAAATCCATTAGTACCAGGTGCAAATGACTAGAAGATCACTAGAGAGGATCTCATGTGAACCTGTGCTGTTATTTAAAATTCAGGCATTTAGTTTGGTTTGCTCTTTGTTGTTGTGTGTCAAGTGTGTGTCATCACCTTTCTGAGAGTCCTCAGTGGCCCTCTCAAAGGAGGTTAAAGATGCATAGGAGTCTGGGAAGGGATTTAAAAAGATCTCCAAACAACTGTAAATTAGTCATTGCATTGCCCAGATCATCTGAAATTAGAAAAAGATTTCAAAGAACTGCCAGCTTGTCCATGCCTGGCTATCCCAGCAAGTTTAGCATGAGAGCACAACATAAGATGCTGAGAGCAGTCGCTAGAAGCCCAGATTTTCACCATGGAAAATCCAGGTAGCTCTTGCCACAGTTGATGTCAAAGTGCAAGACTCTACCATTAGATGGAAGCTACACAAATCTAATTTGCATGGGAGGAGTGCCAGTAGGAAACAGAAAGAACACAAGAGTAAGAGTAAAGTTTGTCCATGAACACCTAGGCAAAGATCAGTACTTCTGGAAAAATGTGCTCTGGACAGACAAGTCAAACACAGGCTTATTTGGTCACAAGACCAGAAGACTTTTGTGGTGATAACAAAGACAGCATTTGATCAGAACATCCTGATACTAACTGTAAAGTAAGGTGGTGGAAATGTTCTGTTGGAGGCTGTTTTGCTACATCAGAGCCTGGGCAACTCACCATTATATAATCCACTAGGAATTCTTCATTGTACCAGAGAGTGCTTGAGGATGATATGTGGCCATCTCTTAGAGGATTGAAGCTCGACTGAAAGTAGGCCTTGCAAAATAACAATGACCTTAAACATATCAGTACATCCCCAAAGGAACAGCTGAAAAGAACTAAATTGAGGGATCTGTAATGGCCAAGTCAAAGCGTGAATCTACATCATGTTGAGATGCTTTGGCGGATCTGACACAGACTGTGGACACAAGACACCCCTCAAACATCACACAGCTGAAAGAATTCCGCATTGAGGAGTGGGAAAAACATTCTCCCAGTCGATGTCAGGGACTGCTAGACAGTTGCAACAAGCATGGACTTGAGGGGGCAGCAGCAGGTATTGGAGCCAAGGGTGAACTTGGTTTTTCCATAGACAGAAATGCCATACTTCCTTTGTGCAATGAGTAATTTGAAGCTGGGCTGAGAAGTCGTGTCATCTGATATCTTCAAAGCAATGAGATCCCACCACTTCAGTCATTAAGTGTCATATACTTGCCAATTTAAAGCAGTTTGAAGCAGGCTTTAGGCTGCTTACCTGGATAAGACAGATGGATCTGCTCAGGCTGAAGACCAACAGGTGGAACACTTCTCACTAGAGTAATGTAGAAAGTGAGGAACAGCCATACTTGATCTAAAGTGAACATCTCTGATATTTTTCTTCCTAGAGAGAATTCAAAAACCATACACATTAAGTTAATGACCTTGGGCAGAAATCATTTTCATGCAGGCCTAAAAAGGATCTCATGAGTTCTGCTGAGAAGTGTGCTCTGCTGACCTGGATCAACGTTCCTCATATCGCAACTTTCTTTCGTAGAAAGCTATCATAGACCCATCCCATGGCCCCAAATTTCTTTCATTTAGTTCACCTCCAGTCTGTTTACAATGTTTCCACTTTTGGCAACCTGCACACAAATCTCAGCCAGTAGCTGCATATTATGTCCAGCTCAGAGGAATAGTGAGGAGAACAGAATAATCTAAACCCTGAATGATCATTCTGGAGAGTCATAACATGAGGAGCAGTTAGAGGTTTCGGCCATTTGATCCCTGTATCCATTTTCTTATACATAGCTCCAGAGCTTATTAACATGGCAGTGGACAGAAAGCAAATTTCAGTCTTTGATATGGTGCAGGTCCATCAGACAGTATATGCGAATGCACGACCAAAGAGCAAGAAACTGAGAGAAAATCAAAATGTCAGGACAAATGGTACCCACAAGCAAACCAATGTATTTCCATCAAATAAAAGAACAAATTCAAAACAATGCAAAAGCTGGACAGCACTAGTGGGCTTTCTGAGATGGTGGGTACGAAGGCACTGACAGTATTCAGGGTTGAATCTCTCAATAAAAAAGACTCAATCTTGACTTGGAAAGAGACCCACTTTGAAGAGGTGAGCAACTGAGTCAGTCCAAGGAATGGGAAAGAGTAAAGAAGTCCCATTTGGCAAAAGACCGGTCACTGGCATGAATAATTCAGATGTACGACATGGTAAAAATGTGAATCTCAGCAACAGACACTGCTACTGTCAAGTTTCAGGCCTGTAAGGGCAAAGTCTTCTGGTTATGTGACTCGAGAATAAAAAGAAAGCAAGCTGCACCAAGGAGACTGCTTAGCATTTAATAATTGACAGGAGCTTGGGGATTCGGTTAAAGATTACTTCACGCCTGAATTCTTCCATGTGTCTGTGGTTCTCTGAAATTTACCCTTAACAAGTTTCCAACTGTGTCCCCGTGTTCTTGATGAACTCATTTTAAAATAACAGTCTTGATCCACTGCACTAATTTCCTTCATAATTTTAAATACTTCAATTATGCCACCTCTTAATCTTTTTTTGTTTAAAATGAAAATGCACAGCTCTTTTAATCTTTCTTCGTAGCTCCTCCCCTGCATGCCTGGAATCACCCTAGTCGCTCTTCTGTGGACTTTTTCTAGTGCTGCTATATTATAATGTTGGTATGACTGCAATCACGGTTGCAATGTTATAACCTGCCTGCTGTTGTGTTATATACTCATCAAGCTCCTCCCAGCCTGCTGTCGTACACTCATCTGGCTCCTCCCAGCCTGCTGCCACACACTCATCTGGCTCCGCCCAGCCTTCTTTCACACACTTGTCTATCTCCGACCAGCCTGCTGCCACACACTCATCTGGCTCCTCCTAGCCTTCTGTCACACACTTCTCTACCTCCGCCCAGCCTGCTGCCACACACTCATCTGGCTCCTCCCAGCCTGCTATTACACACTTGTCTGGGTCTGCCCAGCCTGCTGTCACACACTTGTCTACTTCTGACCAGCCTGCTGCCACACACTCATCTGGCTCCTCTCAGCCTGCTATCACACACTTGTCTAACTCCGCCCAGCCTGCTGCCACACACTCATCTGGCTCCTCCCAACCTGCTGCCATACACTCATTTGGCTCCGCCTGCTATCACACACTTGTCTACCTCCGCCCAGCCTGCTGCCGCACACTCATTTGGCTCCGCCCACGACATGAAGCAGTCACACACTGCTACCTTACAATCCTTCCCGTTGAAAGCTTTCTCCACATTGCTGCATTGCTTTCTTGTAAGCTTAATAATGGAATGAGTAATTTATAAAATATTTTTATATTTATGAACCCTACGCACCCAAATTTATGTCAGATTTTTAGGGGTCCAGAAGGTTTAATGGAGGGGTCCCAGATTACACACCTTCCTTTTAATAAGGAAATGAAGTAACCACCCCTCACAACCTGCCTTTCACTCATCAACAAACTTACAGATTCCTGAGAAAAAACCACAAAATTGCAACTCTCGCAGATTTCAAAGATGTCTCCATCTTGTTTCAAATCCCCACAACTACAGTAAACCTACTTAATGAGAGCTTACCAGTTGGAATATTGCGTTCCTATCTTTTCTTCCATTTCTGTTCCTCTTTCAGATTCATGCTAACAAAGCCTTTTCAATTTAACATCATTCAAGCACAGTATTGAACTCTTGCCCTCCTGGATCATTTCCCACACTCAGATGTCTCGTGAAAATTTTTTTTTTCTTCTGTACCTTTAAAAGAGCAGCAGGTATCAAAGATGACAAATGGAGTTGGTGGGCTAAACACAAGTTCTTTGTGGCTTAGTGTTTTTAAAATGTCCTTCAAGTTGAAGCACAGGGCCCTGTTAGTACTCTGATGCATCAGCTGCTCTTTATGGTAAACTCTGTTAGTTTCACATCACTTTTCTTTTGAGATGTAGATAAAGACTGTTAAAAAATTTACAGTAATGTGGAAAGTCGTCTGACCAACATGTTCAGTTTACAGAAGTGCAGTGAGCTTTTTAAAAAATTTGGTTTGTACTCTAAGTTTATTATGTTGTGGGAATCTGCAAAAAATGTAGAAAAAAATTAACTTTTCTAGAAAGTATATAAATAAATACAGTGCAGTATCTAAAAATCAAAATGAAATGCATGATGAAATATTTTTAAATGCATTGGACAGATTGATTGACATTATGCATTTTTTATGTTTTTTTTTTTATTTTATTATTTATTCCTTCATTTTGAAAATAGCATGGACACTGCGATTTATTGTTTCTAGGATTGTTTCTGGTTGCTAGTTACAGGGTTATATTCTTAAAATAATAAGCAAAGTAAATCAGGTGTAACAAAAATACCATTACAGACTACGTAGGTGTCTTTCCGTCTTATGTTCCGTCCGTCTTGGTCTTTGCTACCACATGGCCCTTAAACGGAGTACTGCAACATGAAGTATGTTTGTCTCTATATGGCTGCTTAGATGGACTTCTGTTCATCAGGAAGAGATGGCAAGAGAGAGAAAGAAAGGGGGAGTGACCAACTTATACCATGCCTATCATGAATCCTAGTCCAAATATGCATGGGCCACACTCCCTTGGTTCATCCAATCCTGTTTTAGCATGACCGGACCAATGGGGTTCAGAGTGGGTAATCGTAAACAGCCATGTTTCAGTCCACCAGACCCTGCTTCATACCAGCTGGGCACTTCAAGGCCTTCCTGCAGCGGATGGCTTATAGACTCATGTAATGTCCAAACTGAGTCATTCTTGCCAAACCGGTTTGATGCATGCCTCCAGCCACGCTAAAGCTTTGGGGAAAGGAAATTTATATTGGTTTATCTTAAGAAAGCTACTTCTTTCACAACAGGAAAAACATTAAAGCAAGTGCAGTTTGTCCAGTCCTTAAACAAGTTCATTTAATTTGTATGTTTGAATTTCTGAGCATTTTTAATCCCCATTACATCATGGGGCAACTGCCAGTATAAGACATGACAGGACAGACAAGTCAGCATCCAGGTTTGTCTTCAGTCTCCTACAGGTGCAAATTTGATGAATGGCAGCATTTTACTGCTGCTGTGAATGTGGTGAGCTCTATCATTTGCACTATCCCTGAAATAAAAAAGAAAAACTGGAACGACCTCAGGGTAAAAGTGGTGAAGAAGCAGATCACTCCTCATAGTCAGGGTGTCAGTGCAACAGGAGTGGGTAAGAGGTACATCTATGCTTTCGGATTTCAATCTGCGAATGGTATCTGTCATTACAGATGCCTTACTAAGCAGCATTATGCCAGAGCAGTCTGGAGATACAGGTGTGGCAGATGAGACAGCTGTAGAGGAATCACACTAGTGAAATTTATACAGTTACCAAAAGATCAGTAGAGTGTGGATCATCTGGCTGCAGATTGGCTGATACCGCAGTCTCCCACCTGATGCATCCAGACACCTCCTCTGTGGTGCTCTCTTCACACCTGAGTGTTTGTAGCATTGCAGCACCTCTGCTCTGCACTTTATCACCTGGCACATGCAGTGACATGATTGCTGTTACAATGAACACAGACCATATGAAGCAGTGAGGTTCAGACAGCTACCTACAAGCCAGCAGTCCTGGCCAGCACCATCATCTACAGCACATCATCTGCCAAAGCCATTAAAATGAATAATTAATGTGTTGACCCAGGCCACCGAGCCACAGTGTTTGTCATTTTCATCTTTTTATCACATATAACTTGCCCATTAATAAATTGTCACCACTTACAGTTATCAAAATCAGTTTCATTTTTGCTAGAATCCCTTACTGCAATATGGGTGCATTAAAGTGCCACGATTGCATCAGGAAAATTGCTGCAACTTGACTTTTTATGTTGGCAAGGACACCCACCCCATACAGAAACTAAAAGTTGCGCCTTGTTTATTGGCTTACATCACGGCGAGCTGAAGTTTGGCCAAGATATTCCAGAACCATCAGTTATTTCCCTCTGGTAGATGCATGTTGCCAGAAAGCCAACTGTTGTTAATGCTGGATATGAACAGGTACAGCCTGATTTCCAGAAGTCTGCCTTTCTAATGTCGGGGCCAGCTAAGCATTTAGTGTGAGTTCCAATAGAATGGCTCTTGGGAGCCAAAATTGGTTCATAAGCCATTCATTATTGGTTGGCTGGGAATGGATCCTGCTGGTCCCAAAGTGCTCATTTTATATTTATATTTATATATTATTGCATAGTGGTCAAATAGCACCAAACAAGCTGTGTGGTATCAGATCATTAGGTTGCACATCATGAGATTTAGAGCATTGTGGATCTAGGAAGGGAATCATGTCTATGTTTTTACATAATGCTGTTACTAACAGCAAGGGATTGCATTTGTTTCTAATCCTGAGAAGTGACAACAGGTAGGCAATATAAACCGAGGAACACCAATAAAGTAAGCCTCCCTAATTTTCAGTGATCATAAGAAATGTAAGAATTTAATTCATGAAGTAGAAGCACATAATAAACAGGAATAGTTTAGTCAAATATCTGAAATATTAAAATATGTGCGTCAATTTAAATTTTTAAAGTTTACATTTTCTTGATCTTAATAGATATTTGTTATTTTTCACTCAGGTCCATAGAAGATTAGACCCCTAGTAAAGGATCAAAAATCAAAACTAACATCCTGTTCGTTCCTTAAGGCTCTGGATGTTATAGGACTGTCTTGGTTGACACGTCTCTGCAACATCGCATGGACATCGGGGACAATGCCTCTGGATTGGCAGACCGGGGTGGTGATCCCTCTCTTTAAAAAGGGGGACCGGAGGGTGTGTTCCAACTATAGAGGGATCACACTCCTCAGCCTCCCTGGAAAAGTCTATAAGTTCTGGAGAGGAGGGTCCGTCGGATAGTCGAACCTCGGATTCAGGAGGAACAGTGTGGTTTTTGTCCGGGTCGCGAAACAGTGGACCAGCTCTACACCCTTAGCAGGATCCTGGAGGGTGCATGGGAGGTTGCCCAACCAGTCTACATGTGCTTTGTGGACTTGGAAAAGGCGTTTGACCGTGTCCCTCGGGGAATCCTGTGGGCGGTGCTCTGGGAGTATGGGGTACCGGACCTCCTGATAAGAGCTGTTCGGTCCCTGTACAACCGGTGTCAGAGCTTGGTCCGCATTGCCGGCAGTAAGTCAAGCCCGTTTCCAGTGAGAGTTGGACTCCGCCAGGGCTGCCCTTTGTCACCGATTCTGTTCATAACTTTTATGGACAGAATTTCTAGGCGCAGCCAGGGTGTTGAAGGGGTCCAGTTTGGTGGACTCAAAATTGGGTCACTGCTTTTTGCAGATGATGTTGTCCTGTTTGCTTCATCAGGCCGTGATCTTCAGCTCTCTCTGGAGCGGTTCGCAGCTGAGTGTGAAGCGGCTGGGATGAGAATCAGCACCTCCAAATCCGAGACCATGGTCCTCAGCCGGAAAAGGGTGGAGTGCCCTCTCAGGGTTGGGGGGGAGATCCTGCCCCAAGTGGAGGAGTTTAAGTATCTCGGGGTCTTGTTCACGAGTGAGGGAAGAATGGATTGTGAGATTGACAGGCGGATTGGTGCGGCATCCGCAGTGATGCGGGCTCTGCATCGGTCTGTTGTGGTGAAAAAAGAGCTGAGCCGTAAAGCAAAGCTCTCAATTTACCAGTCGATCTACGTTCCTACCCTCACCTATGGTCATGAGCTATGGGTAGTGACCGAAAGAACGAGATCGCAAATACAAGCTGCTGAAATGAGTTTCCTTCACAGGGTGTCTGGGCTTTCCCTTAAGGATAGGGTGAGGAGCTCAGTCATCCGGAAGGGGCTCAGAGTAGAGCCGCTGCTCCTCCACATTGAGAGGAGTCAGATGAGGTGGCTCGGGCACCTGATCAGGATGCCTCCTGGACACCTCCCTGGTGAGGTGTTCCGGGCACATCCAACCGGGAGGAGGCCACGGGGAAGACCCAGGACACGCTGGAGGGACTATGTCTCCCGGCTGGCCTGGGAGCATGCTGGGATTCTCCGGAAGAGCTGGAAGAAGTGGCGGGGAGGGAAGTCTGGGCTTCTCTGCTTAAGCTGCTACCCCCGCGACCCAACCTCGGATAAGAGGAAGAGGATGGATGGATGGATGGATGGGTAACTTAGAGTCCTTGCATCCTATTAGGGGTTGAACCCCTGGGGTCAGTTGATGTTACATGCACATCTCCAGGTCTTTTTAATCATTTTTGCTGAAGATGCTTATTGTTTTATTCATAATCATAAGAGTGTAATTTACTGCACAAAGTATGATCCTAAAAAAGGATGTAAAGAGCCCAAAATTCAAAAAACTTGATGTCTTGCATAACATGATCAAGATGTCATGAAATGTATATCTTTTGTGGGGGGTTTCTTGTACCATTGTGTCAGGATGTGCCGGGAAAAAACAAAGCTGAACAGATTTCAGAGTGTTCATATGTAATTCTTATAAATACATTAGAGTCTGTACATCATATTCATCACTTTTGAGGTTTGATATGTTTGACATGTTGACGCACATTCAAATAAGGACTCGGGGGAGAATTAATTAGTCCACCTTTGAGTACTCACTTAGCTGGTTTGGCAGTATTTCCCTACTTGATCAAGGGTTCGCCATTTCCCATTTTCTTTGTTATGGGTCAGACTTACTGTAAATGTACACAAGCTTTCACTTCGACTTTTGCGAGGACAGTGGCATTCTTTTCATGTGTACCCAAGTTTATAAACCTAACCCCAGGTCCTTACTAACAAAGTCAACTTAACTACACCATCATAAGTACCAAAAGTGACTCTTAAAAGAGCAGTCAAGTGCTACAATCAAACCTATACTGCAAATATGGGAACAGAGGAGAAAGCCTGGCCGCGAGTGTAAAATCGTCATATTTTTAAAAAATTTCATTTTGTCCAAATGAACCAGGATGAACTGAATATACAGGGCAATTAACATTGAAAGCATTCTGTCTTGGAAATTTCTTCCTGTATTGTACTATCTAAGTGGAATACTTGTCATATCTCAGCCAGAGTTTTTCCTTATCTTCCTCTGGGGTTCAGATTCATGTTTTATATTGTCTTTGTTCATTTTTTATTCTTTTGTGTGTATCAGATTTATTTATGTTTAATCGCTATTGAATATGTTTATGTTCTAGTGTCTCAGTGATGTTCCACGTGTGTTGTGGGTGGTCCCCCATGGGGCAGGGCCACCTGTCAGTCACTCCAAGCAGCTGTCCTCTGCCTATAAATCCAGACAGTCTCCCACAGTTCCTGAAGGTTCAATGTGAATGTGCTAGGAAGTTGGTGAGTTTACACATGTTTATTGTTATTTTGTTATTTATTCGATTCCCAGATTTTCAACCTTGTGCTCTCTTTTTGACTTTGTACCTGGATTCTGTATTGAGGCTGTGTTTGCTTTGCCTTATTGTTTCAGGCAACTTTTTTAAGCCTTTTGTGCTCTTTGGAGTTTTACAGTATTACAGAGCATGTTTGTGAAAAATAAATCTTATTTTATAAAGATTCTGTGTTTGTCGGGAGATCAAGTAGGCATTTTTTGGAAGTGGTTCTTGGACTCCCAGTTCATGACAATATCAAAAAGTGATATGCCATATACAGTAAGCATTGCTCATTATCAGCGCTTGTAAGTTCAAAGTGCGAAAGTAGATCAACCCATTAATGGACTTTATAAGTCTCAGAAATCCCGCGGTTATACAGAGCCCAAAATGAAAATATATCAGTGACTAAACAGTATCATAAATAAATAAACCTAATTCCAGAGAATCAAAACACGTGTGTTCAATAAGCAGTCACACGGCTCATTTGCAGTATATATTTTCACCATAAGCTTGTGTTTCAGGCAGTAGAGGGACTGCTGACAAGCTCTGGGGCCTCATGTATAAACGGTGTGTACGCACAGAAATGTTGCGTAAGAACTTTTCCACGTTCAAATCGCGATGTATAAAACCTACACTTGGTGTAAAGCCACGCACTTTTCCACGGTACCTCATGCCTTGTCGTACGCATGTTCTCCGCTCGGTTTTGCAAACTGGCGGCACCCAGCGTCAAAGCAATTGTACTGTTCTTGTGTGATTACTCATTATTTTCATGACACGGCTTTATAAATACACAGAAACTAACCGCATATTGTTTATTAGTGTAATGCATCTGATTGTAATTAACTCGTAACAATATAATGGTCCAGGGAACAGCCATAGTATTCCAAATACCATAACTGCTTTAGCGTTGTTACTCTCACTACTTCTTCTTCTTCTTCTTCTTCTTCTTCTTCTTTCAGCTCCTCCCGTTAGGAGTTGCAGCGGATCATCTTTTTTCATATTACTCTCACTGCACGATTCGGAGTATTTATATCACTGTATCTGAGTGTGAATCACAGCAGCAGCTGATCGGAAAGAGAATTATCGGTATACAGCTTTAAGGACACGATGTCTCAGCCACTGCAAAACGTTTTAAAGCCTTTCCTGTACAGACCTCGCGGTTCAGAAACAGTTTAATCCCAAGAACTTTGAATGCACTCAATCAATTGCTCCTTGTAGAACGGTTTGTACTTATAAGTACAATCACCCCACTGTAAACTTGCACTACAGTTATAATATCTCACAACCTGGGCCACTTTATAAAGCGCGTATTTACATATGATGACGATATCATTTTTAAGGTGAAATGCAGCAAAATATGTTTGTTAAATTATACACATAAAACTTTAACTTAATTTAAATAATCTATATTCCTCACTGGGAGTGTCGTGAAGTTTAGAATAATTAAACATGTACTACGAAGATATTTCAATGTTCTTTAAACGTTTTGAAGAATCGGCGCTAAGCTTACAGATGGCTTAACGTCTATTACAGAGCTGATTGTATGGCGATCGGTTACTTGGGGAAAGAAAAGCAAGGACTCTTGGGGCAGCCACACCAATATATATTGAATATAAAACAGAAAGAGAATAACAACACAGCTAAAAGCATGGCGACAAATTTCGACAAAAGATAAATGCTTGTCATGAGCACGAGGCTGCTGTGCAGTGTCCGCAACGGACGTGGCCATCCACCGTGATAAGCTACCTTACTGACATTGGCCGACAAAGGAGCCACCGATTCTTTCTCTGCCCAGTGCCACCACAAGCCTAGAGCCGCCCCTGAGTACTGGTGCAATAAATTATTTCATCGAAGTGAAACACATGAAAATGACATCACGTATACATCTCAGTATTTTAGTTATTCAGAGAGCTGTAATATCACGAATGTAATGGACTCTGTGTCCAGTTGGAGGAAGAGAGCCAGTTTAAGAAGCAAGTAGTAATTCACATGCATAGAGCACATACGAGTAGAAGATCAAATACAAAACAAAGCATTTAACGTGCTACTTTAATTACGATGTGATTTGAGAAACTGGTTAATTAAACGATTTTAAGATGAAGTTTATAATGTTCTACTAAATGACAAAATAAACTACATGATTAAAGTGGAAATGTCGAGATTGAAGTTGACATTTCGTGCTTTTTCCCCACCGTGTGCCTTTTTTCTCTGTACCCTAATAAACTTTCATATGACACTCAGACAGTGGGCTTACAACTCTTCTTTTCACGGCAACTTTGATATGTGACTTCTTTTTTATTTCCGGCACTGTGCGATTTTGTGAATGTGAGCTTTCAAGTTTCTCCAACAGGCTATGTCACTCGATCAGCTTCATTTTGTTGATTATACCACAGTTTATTTGAACAAATAGTATGTTTTTCCTTTGCCTCCACTTGGTATTTGCTGAAATTCTTATATTTTCCCCGTGCTTTTCCCATTGTCTTTTCACAGAAGGGTTAAGGGCGATTTATATTGATTTGCATATTCAAATAGGCGTAATTCTGGGAGGATTTGGGGCGTTACATAATGCGCATGCACGAGCGTTAGTTTTCACGCTGATCGGGATTTATGTAGCGGAAGAACGTGGAAGTTAGATGCGCACAGATTCCTGCATCTGGATTTTTCTGTGCGTAAACACATTTCGGCTTTTGTGCTTACGCCATGTTATAGTGCGAGTTCTACGCACGGCGTTATACATAAGGCCCCTGTTGTTTGAATGTAGCACCTATGTGTCTGCCATTGCATCTCTTAGAGTGCCTGGTGAGAATAGACCTCCTCAGTCACAGGACTGTGCATCCAATGAAGCCCTTGGTCTAATAATCTCGCTCCATCTTATATATCGGAATGCCTGACACGTTATATTCCAAATCGTAACCTTAGATCTTCAAATGAGTGTCTCCTTATAATTCCAAAAGCTAAACTTAAAAGAAGTGGTGAGGCGGCCTTCTGCTGCTATGCACCTAAAATCTGGAATAGCCTGCCGATAGGAATTCGCCAGGCAAATACAGTGGAGCAATTTAAAACACTGCTGAAAACACATTACTTTAACATGGCCTTTTTATAACTTCACTTTAACATAATCCTGATACTCTATATGTTCAATTCTTCATAATAACTATTCATGGTGGCTCTAAAATCCGTACTGACCCCTACTCTCTCTTCTGTTTCTTTTTCCGGTTTCTTTGTGGTGGCGGCCTGCGCCACCACCACCTACTCAAAGCATCATGATGCTCCAACAATGATGGACTGAAAGCCAGAAGTCTACGTGACCATCATCATCAGGTCCTTCCATGAAAATATGATGATTTATGTTAGGTAGAATGCCCAGAGGGGACTGGGCGGTCTCTTGGTCTGGAACCCCTACAGATTTTATTTTTTCTCCAGCTTTTGGAGTTTTTTGTTTTCTGTCCACCCTGGCCATCGGACCTTACTCTTATTCTATGTTAATTAATGTTGACTTATGTTTATTTTTTATTGTGTCTTCTATTTTTCTATTCAATTTGTAAAGCACTTTGAGCTACATTTTTTTTGTATGAATATGTGCTATATAAATAAATGTTGATTGATTGATTGATTGATTGATTGGTCTCTCTGTTACTTGACTCAAGACCAATATTTTTTTCCCTCGATTTGCTTAAGTTCACCTCCAATTCTCCTACGTGTTTCAGAACTGGTCACGTCTGTTTATTAAAATGCAATGTCTAAAAAAGCCCAAAAAAAGTAACGAACCAGGACTCATTACAAACCCAAATTTTTCTGTATCCTGACGGCCCCATGTGGATATAATTAGTAAAACTCTGACATGTACGAAATAGGCATTTGCAATAAAGATTACATTTTATCTCTCTAACATCAGTAAGGTCTCACACTTCAGGTATCAGCATTGCTAAGTTTAGAGGAAGCAATTTCCACCAGTTTTTTAATTTATTCAGTGCCTTACAGAATAACCCCAAATGCCTTACATAAATTGGAATTTGAATTTGACAGGCAGTGTATAGGGTAGTGGCCAAGGCATTTGGACATTAACCCACAAGGCCACTTTGTGATCCTGATCACGTCACTCCTCTGCTGTTTGGTCCAACTGTGGCTCATGTTAACCACTGCAGTACCCCATGGTCTTGTAAGTCACCTTGGGTACAAGCATCTGCCAAATCCCCAGTAATAATAGTAATAGCTTAAGCACTGCAAGACCTAGCTCTGAATGATCCTTGTGTTCCGGGTGCCAGGGCTGCATTCTTCATTGACCATGCTGATAGCGGCAGCATTTTCTTGTGAAACAAAATACTGTTTTCTTCCGTGGCAGTTTGCAGCTGGCATGCTGTACTCACTTTATGGAAACTTTAAAATGATCGAGTTTCTCTTTTTTCCGTAAACACGCAGCCACATTGATTTGAGGGTGGCAGTAATAGCTTCCATTTACAAAATTAAAACTCCAGCAGCCAGACAGCAAAACATGTGAATGCACTTTGGTAGCAAATTAGAAGCAGTGTTGTGTTCAGCCCAGCAGGAGATCAACCGTGACCTGTGGTTTTAACACACATGTTTCCTTATAAAAATGCTTGCAAAAATAGACTGAATTTACTATTTCAGGCTATTGAAAAATATCTGCCCAGTGACAGTTGTGCAAAGGAGCTAACAACAGAATTTTGTATAAAAAAATAAATCGGTACAACTATTTGGCTGGTTGGCACCTCTAAAATCAATGTCACATTATACAACTTTTAGTTGTAGAGTATGTCTGACTTACAGACTGCAGTTGCTGTTTTGTCACCGGACTGTGTCAGTTTACATGACTGCAAATCACTGGGCATGTCAAATTTACCAACTACATGATAATTTTCCAACATAGTTGTGTTCTTCCCTTTTTGTGGCAGCCATAACGTCTTGCATGGGAAAACCGATGATGCACAAAGGGTTAATGGGTATGGCAGGTTCAGCGCCAATCTCTGTCATTGTTTTTCTTTTTGATTTTGTTGTGGTACGTAAAACACAAGGCATCAGACAGTCAAGCTTCTCTTGTCTATGTGAATTTCAAAACACATGCATTCCTTACTCCTTATTCCTCATCGCTACATTTTAGGCATTGTACTTTCAGGTGAGCATATATTGGTTGTTTGCTGTCTTGCACACTCAGCTGTCCCTACAAATAAAGATCATCATTTTGTTGAAGCGAGCTGCGGACTAGTGAGTCTCTAGGCATGTCAAATTATACGACTGACTTTGGCTGCATTATGCCACTGACTGCCTCCAACTCACTAAGATTATGTAAATAAAGGAATGACTGTAAATTACTGGAAAAGTCATCTAAGGTGACAGGACCTTAAGTGGAAGTGAGTGCCCTCCGTACAACTGCTGAACCATTCAGGTTGGGTTTCTGTCTGATCCTTTTAAGATCAGCAACAACCACCACAACGCTATGTTGAATTTAGGTGGAATTAGAAAACAAAGAGAAGAGCGGAAACACTGCAGCTCAATACAACACATTTGATCCTATCAAGGCCAAGACAGAAGTGCATGTCCTCTGTGTGAACAGGTTTTAAAAAGGAACACTTCATGTTTTCCTGATTATGTGTTCATTTTAATGTATTTTAAAGATAGTAAGACATTGAATCTTGAAGTGCCAGCAAGTGTAGTTAACCTTTTAGCATAAACTTATGCATACCATGTTAGGAAATGAAAAATGCAATGCTGACACCCTGCAGCTGAAGAATACTTAATGTGTAATGGTACATGTTTCATTCTACAAAACAGTGAATATTCTTGCAGGGGGACTAGTTTAAATGAGGGAGACCCCACAATTTTGAGTGATACTCTGGTCTCCCCACATTCCCAGGTTTTATAGTATCACAAGTATAAGTTTGTCTCTGCTCAAGATTTCATTCAGGGTGGTGCCCACACATGATCTTGATGGTTCCCTGAAAGTCAGTAAGTGGTCCAGGAAATGCATTTTTATAACTAGGGGGCTCCGCTCCCTGCTCGCTTCACTCGCCCACGCCCGGGTTTGGTTAACTGGATATACAATTTAAAGATATTGTTATTTTCATGGGAATTGTTACATATACATTATTTTTTACATTTACTGTAAAATTTTAGTAAGAACAATATTAGGAATTAACTTGTCTTCAAGATTGAATTTTGATTCCATGTTTGGACTTACATCGTGACAACGCAACATATAAATGCCTGTAAGTAAATATATTGTTTCTTTCTCTCTAATAAATACAACCCCAATTCCAATGAAGTTGGGACGTTGTGTAAAACGTAAATAAAAACAGAATACAATGATTTGCAAATCCTTTTCAACCTATACTCAATTGAATACACTACAAAGACAAGATATTGAATGTTCAAACTGATAAACTTTATTGTTCTTTTGCAAATCTTCACTCATTTTGAATTTGATGACTGCAACACATTCCAATAAAGCTGGGACAGGGGCGTGTTTACCACTGTGTTATATCACCTTTCCTTTTCACAAGACTCAATAAGCGTTTGGGAACTGAGGACACTAATTGTTGAAGCTGTGTAGGTGGAATTCTTTCCCATTCTTGCTTGATGTACAACTTCAGTTGCTCAACAGTCCGGGGTCTCCGTTGTCGTATTTTGCGCTTCATAATGCGCCACACATTTTCAATGGGAGCCAGGTCTGGACTGCAGGCAGGCCAGTCTAGTACCCGGACTCTTCTACTACGAAGCCACGCTGTTGTAAAACATGCAGAATGTGGCTTCGCATTGTCCTGCTGAAATAAGCAGGGACGTCCCTGAAAAAGACGTTGCTTGGATGGCAACATATTTTGCTCCAAAACCTGTATGTACCTTTCAGCATTAATGGTGCCTTCACAGATGTGCAAGTCACCCATGCCATGGGCACTAACACACACCCATACCATCACAGATGCTGGCTTTTGACTTTGCGCTGATAACAATCCGGATGGTCCTTTTCCTCTTTGGCCCGGAGGACACGACGTCCATGATTTCCAAAAACAATTTGAAATGTGGACTTGTCAGACCACTTTGCGTGGTAGAGTTTTAACTTGCACTTGTAGATATAGCGACGAACTGTGTTAACTGACAATGGTTTTCTGAAGTATTCCTGAGCCTACGAGGTAATATCCTTTACAGAATGATGTCAGCTTTTAATGCAGTGCCGCCTGAGGGATCGAAGGTCAAAGGCATCCAGTGTTGGTATTCGGCCTTGCTGCTTACGTGCAGAAATTTCTCCAGATTCTCTGAATCTTTTGATGATATTATGGACAGTAGATGATGATATCCCTAGATTCCTTGCAATTATATGTTGAGAAACGTTGTTCTTAAACTGCTGGACTATTTGCCCACGCAGTTGTTCACAAAGTGGTGAACCTCACCCCATCCTTGCTTGTGACTGACTGAGCCTTTTGGGGATGCTCCTTTTATACCCAATCATGACAAACACCTGTTTCAAATTAACCTGTTCACTTGTGGAATGTTCAAAACAGCTGTTTTTTGAACATTCCTCAGCTTTCCCAGTTTTTTGCTGCCCCTGTCCCAGCTTTTTCGGAACGTGTTGCAGGTATCAAATTCAAAATGAGTGAAGATTTGCAAAACAACAATAAAATTTATCATTTTGAACATTAGATATCTTGTCTTCGTAGTGTATTCAATTGAATATAGGTTGAAAAGGATATGCAAATCATTGTATTCTGTTTTTATTTACGCTTTACACAATGTCCCAACTTCATTGGAATTGGGGTTGTAAAACGACTTTTTCAAATGTTTGTCCATGCTCTTTCTTCTTTGCTTAGTCATTGACGTGTCATCTAGAACATATAAAACTATTGTCCTGATAAAATTTATAAGAGCAGAGAATGCAGGAAGTGTGTCTGCCAAAAGCATTCACACGACTAAGAGCTGACAGCACAAGAACTGTGTCTGACAAAAGCATTCACACGACTGAGGTTAGATGACCATGGTCTTATTTGAAAATGGTTGTAATGCGTGACTTGAAAGAATCTAATGGCTAACGTCACCATCTCTGTTAAAAGTGTCCTTCTCACGAGACTTCATACCACGCCAACATTTTTGGAATCTTTTCATTTTCGCTGGCAACATGAATTAGACGATCTTCAAGTGTCCAACTTAAAGTTTAAATCCGAACAATACAGTATATTCAATCTCTTTTCGCTGTTCCATTATTTCACCAAGTAATAATTTCCATTTGTTCGCGCTAATGCGATCTTTAATATCCTTTTTTTGAGACTTTAAAATTTTTGTACTTCCATTATCTCTAATCTGCTCTGCATGTGTACTGCGTCAACATTTTTGGAATCTTTTAATTCTCGTGGAAATGCCACTTCATTGGGAAGAAACTACTTTTTTTCCCTGATGGCAACACAAATTAGACGATCTACAAGTCTCCAACTTAAAGATTACATCAGAACAATATATTCAATCTCTTTTCGCTGTTCCGTTATTTTACCAAGTAATAATTTCCGTTTGTTTGCGCTAATGTGATCTTTACTATCCTTTTTTGTGCAAATGTCACAATTTGGTTTTGTTCTCGATTCTTTATGCTCATTTAGAGATTTAATGGTTCTATCTTGGACTTGAATCAGGGGTTTTTGAGGGCAAGTATTCCATTCCTGATGTTATTTTTCTAATGGTTTAGGTGTTTTTTGTGATGTCATGGACATCATTTTAGGTCCTTTGATTACTACCATTGTGAGTTATTGTCATTAAGTCTGCTGCCTTTCTTTTTAGAGGCTTGAGTGACCTGTTTGTAATCTGGGCAGGGGGTTTCTGTCCTTATCTGATCTGTGGTTGCCAAAAAACCTTGGATAATATTCCTCTTGCATGTTTTGTTAGGTTTAGACCTTTTTGCTTGTTCCTTGACTATGAATTTTGTGTCACACTTTGGCTTTGGTTGCTATTTTTTGATTTCCCGGCTGTGACTCTTTTTTGCTGTCTTTATGCCGATCTCCTGGTTTTACTCAACAGTTTACCTGTCATCTCACTGTCTGGACAGCAAAATGCTAGGGTTATGAAACATGGAAGGAGAAGGCAGGGGAATTGAAAAAAAAAAAGTGTGGAGAATTTTACAAGAAACAAAAAAATCTGAACACCACAAAAGCCTTGCTGGAGCTGGGTTTTTTCTCAGAGGTAATGATGAAAAGTGTAGAGATGATGCCAATACTGTGATGCTTACAGTGTTTGTGATTGGAATTCCAGGATGCTAGCCACGTCCTCTTCCCTGTTCTGATGTAAGAGTCCAAAAGCACAAGAGAACCCCAAAAAATGCTCTCTTTCAAAAATAGTCATTTGGGGGGATTTGCCACCAGACCCTGGCTAAATATAAGAGCAAATACATGATCTTTATAAAATTATAAAGTAATATAGGCAGTTCCTAAGGCAACCAAGTCCAAATATAGAATCCAAAGAATGGTCAGAAAACAGAGCAGAAGAGGTCAGGAATCCAGACAAATCACAAAAACACAGCAGAACAGAAGAAAGAACACTCACCAGCTCCGTAGTGTATTCAAAATGAACCGCCAGGAACTGTTGGAGAGCCTTGCCTTTATTGGGCTAAGGGCAGTCCTTGGCGGTGATGGGTAGCTATCCCCACCTCCTGGGGAACAACTCACAAAACACATGGCACATAACATAGAGAATAAAGCAGATAAATAACAATAGTAACATTAGCATAAATGAATGACACAAAAAATGAAGAAAAAGGACATAGAACAAATAATTGAACCAAAGCTGGATAGGAATCCAGGCTGAAACATAACAGTTCCCAGTTAGTATTTTTGTTTTGGTGGCATTTCCTGTACCTGTCAAAATAGGAAGGTGAACTTGTCAGACTCTACTGATTTCCACTCTTCACTGTACCCCCCTATGTTGTCTCCTAATGGTCTTGCAGGTTCCTGCACATCTTTCTTCCCTGTCCAGTTTTCACTGCTTTCACTAAAGTGATTTGGGCAGAATGTGCTCTGCTTCTGTGCCACAAACCAGCCTGTCCTGTAGAATCGTGTTTACCTCTCAGAAGGAAATGTAAGGAAATTCAATTAGAAATGAAATCGAAAGGCTGTACTTCAGCAAATCATGTTGAGCAATACTGAATTGGATCATGAGAGCACAGACGTAACTCTGTACATGTGACAGTTTTAACCCTATGAGATGTCAGAAATAAGTGTAGGTCCATACCGTGAAATCTGTAACTCAGGCAACTAAAACAAAATGTAAGACAAAAGATGAAGTTTTAAATCAGAAGCAAAATATCAAAAACTGAAAGTTCTATGAAAATAGCAAAGCAGCAAGATTTTTCAGGGTTATCCAACAATCTAGGATGGTGCAGACATTTACATGCCAGCTTTTATATCATTGCACTGGTGACACAACAACCCAGCCACAACCCTAGCAACACATCTTGACAATGAAATGGCAGTGCCTCTAAAAAAGAACACAAACAATGACATCACAAAAAAAGTCATTAAGTTTTAACTATGGTAAATATCCATATGGCCCTGCAGCAGTGAAAGTTTTTAAAATAAAAGGCTAGTGGGTGTGGATATGCGCTGCTGTGAAACTTTGCAGCCATGGGGTAGTCAGTGGTGAGACTAGTCAACTGCTTGTTAATGTCCAGGCATGATCAGCTCTGCTGTTCCCCACTGACACTCTACGGGTCATTAAAGCAAAGCACCTGCACCCACAAGAGCATAAAAGGAACCCAAGCAGATTAGGGAAATAGCTGATAAAGAAAGAAGGGAGAAGGCTCAAAGATGAGAGTTTTGTAGATAAGAAAGGGCAATTACACTCAGGTGAGCAAGCCTATGCAGTGGGCAGGAGGCTTGGTGGTCGGGAGCTGGCCCCTTGGTGAGCGAAACAAATGATCCTCTTGTGATAGGGTCACTCCTGCTGAGCATCCAGGGAGCAGGAGTGGCTGAAGGGCTTTGGGAGGTTGTTCTGTTGTTGTCAGGGACAAGGAGGTAGGATGATAAAGCAGGACTTGGGCATCCCAGCAGTGACTGACTGAGGTGGATGCAAGCCAGTTTTAAAGGTTGACTGCGTTTGTTGGTGTGTTGGCAACCCCAGCATCACAATCTATCAGAGGGAATTTGAAACACCAGGACTGGAATCTTCATACATAAAACCCCCTCAGACCTCCACATAAAGTAAAGTGAATTATACCATCAAGGGGAATTATTGTAAATTCTTACTAGTTAGCAGGAGCATGAAGGGGCTGACAGAAGGAGCCATCGATTGGCCAGTAAATTAAAAGAAATGACCACTCTGAGGGAATGCCATGAATCTTATTAATGCATTTGACAAATGCCTTAGGCCAGGTGTGTCGATAATGATATCCTTGAGTGAGCACAGCAGGAAATATGTCATAGGTGTTGTGGACTGATATTACACTCTGTTGAATTCATTTCATTTACATGACAATTCCACCTTAGATTTAAGTGCTAGACTAATGGTCCATGATTTTTTTATTGTGAATTGGGACAGCTAGTAAAAAATAACAATAAAACTGTAAAGTCCAAAAAACAAAATACCGGAAAAGCAAAAGTAAAACCAAATCTGGCAATGCTGAAAACCTAATAACAAAATTATGTTGCTAGGCAGATTACCAGAAGTAACCACAACTACTTGTTTGAGCCTTCATGGTCTGCATATAGGAGAGGCCAGGTAGGTGTGGGGATACCCACAAGCTCCTGGTCATCTGCCTGAATGGCAAAAAGACAGGAAAAAAATATTTTGAGTACCGAGATCAAGAGATGACAGATAAATAACAAAGTCTATCAAGACCAAGAGATGAGAGGAAAATGACAAAGTCTAAAACAAGTAAGGGTCTAAGATGGAAGAGATAACAAGAGCTCAATAACCAAATCTTAATATCTAGAAGACAAAGTTCCAAAGTAACATGCAAAGGTCTGCCTTCTTCAAAATTTGTTTCATTTTAAATGCTGCAGTCAAGTAATTTGAAAACGTGAACACCTCTAGTAGTGCACCACCATATACAAATGCTCTGCCTGCAAAAGGCAGTTCCTAAGGCAACCAAGTCCAAATATAGAATCCAAAGAATGGTCAGAAAACAGAGCAGAAGAGGTCAGGAATCCAGAAAAATCACAAAAACACAGCAGAACAGAAGAAAGAACACTGACCAGCTCCATAGTGTATTCAAAATGAACTGCCAGGAACTGTTGGACGGCCTTGCCTTTATTGGGCTAAGGGCAGTCCTTGGCGGTGATGGGTAGCTCCCACCTCCTGGGGAACAACTCACAAAACACATGGCACATAACATAGAGAATAAAGCAGATAAATAACAAAAGTAACATTAGCATAAATGAATGACACAAAAAATGAAGAAAAAGGACATAGAACAAATTACTGAACCAATGCTGGATAGGAATCAAGGCTGAAACATAACAGTTCCCAGTTAGTATTTTTGTTTTGGTGGCATTTCCTGTACCTGTCAAAATAGGAAGGTGAACTTGTCAGACTGTACTGATTTACACTCTTCACTGTACCCCCTATGTTGTCTCCTAATGGTCTAGGGATTCCTCTAGTAGGGCACCACCATCTTAAATAGTGGTGGTTAGATGCTGCCTGTCCGGCCATGTAGCAGCAACATAGCTCTGATTTCAACAACACTATGGATGCCTCCATAGAAAACACTAGATTGTGATGCTGATCCCTTTACAAATTTAAGTACTGTACTAAAAAGTAAACAAATAAACATTAAAAATATTCATAACACAAATAAATAAAGCAAAAAAACATGTACTGAAACATAAAATTAGAACATTATAGAGCTGGTTAAGTTTCATACATTTAGCCTATGAAGATGATAGTACGACTTGGGCTGTGTTCATAACGCAGCTTAAAGTGACGTGATTCTGATTTTTGGCTTATAAGCAATGCTTTTTGTTTGTTTGATTGTTCAAATTAATTTTGCAAGTGAACCAAATTCAATAGGAGTGTGTGTGGATGTCTAAAATGAGTGTGTTGCACAAATACAAAACAAATCTAAACAAACTTGTCAAACCGATGTGAGTTAACAGGCAGCAAGCTGTCTTCTTCATATATTTTCTGTGCAGAATGTCTGCACATTTGTCAGCACACAATGAGAAGGCATTCTGCTTTTAAATAACAGAGATGGGTTTTGGGAAACCGAACAGGAGATAAGATGTGGTCAAAACGTACAGAAATATTAAAAAATGGGAGCTTGTACGTACAGCAACCAAGGCTGAGATGTGAGACAGAAATTAAAAGTTGAAAAATTCAAACACAAGATTGTTACAGACAGAATGTAAAGGTTGTATAAGTAAACAAAATTAGGGATTATCCGCAAACTCAGATATAGGAGTGCTGAAAGGGTGATCTTTCAACATGTGGTAAATTAGTGTAGGTGTCATGACCAGTGCCTGAAATGGAGATACATACAGTAGGTGCCGGAACTCTGTGCTTAAAACTGATTTCTTAATAGTGCCGGTAAAGGGTCTAACTTGGAATTTCATGAGCTGAGATTTATATCAGGTTATAGACGCCTACATATATTAACCTTGGATTGACACGCAAGGTGGCGGGGTGTTGGAGTATTGAGCGCAAACATATTTGTACATTTAATCAGAGATTAGGGACAGATTGGTTAATGGTGTTACAAAAGGCATGGGTATACTGTAAGGCTGGAGTCTGTTCTGCAGAAATAAAGAATACAATCCCAGGGAGCAAGCGCCCCTTGCTGCAGACAACTCCGTACCAGCACATTATGGCCCACTTCAAGCCCTGATTCTGTTTTTGGTATTGACCTTTTGCTTTTAAATCTTTTGACTCTTTGTTTTGCCTTTGGTTGCTGTGCTTTTGACATCCCAATATTCAACGCCTTTCTGTCCTTTGGCTCTGTCTCTTCTTCTGGTTACTTAATTAAAACCGAACATGCTACCAGAAAAGAGCAAACAGCAGGTAATGTACATTTTCAGGCATCTTTGATTCAATCGTTCAAAAGCATGTCTCATTGAAGTTGAATATGTCTAAATCCAGTTCAGCACCTGACACAAAGGTGGTCTCAATTCACTTTGAAAAGTTCATTTGAGCTTTGTTTGCTGCTCACACTTACCTAAAAAGATTGAATCTGGGTCACAAGTGAAATTAAGGGAGCTAAGCTGCAGTAGCTTTTCAGCTGCACAGAGGAAAACTTTGCCTGTTGTGTCTGTGTATGTGAGACAATTCAGCTCTCGAAATGGGCAGTCAGCAGAATGCAGAAGGACTACAGAGACCATGGCCAGAGCATGAATGAGGGGCACCAGTAGCTTTGAACTAAATCTGGGGGGGTGTGATAGGTATGGATTGTCCATGACGAATTCCATAATTAATGACAGGGTTACGCATAAATGTCAAGGAAACATAACTAAAACCTTTATAAAAACAACAGTATGCCTTTGTAGTGCTTCATGGGGGTTATAACTGCACTTTTATCTTCAGGCAAGTCAGAAGTCTCTGCCTTTTTAGAAATTCTGGTGTTAGTTTGTTATAGTATTTATTTATTTAAATGTATTTGCTGAGCTTCGTTAAAAAGCTAATTTTTTATCTTGCAACAAATAAAGTGCTATTAATCAGTCTATAAATGTATCATATTATCTTGGGTCAGCGGTCACTAATGCTATACCCCCTTTTATGTTTAGGTTTGTGTGGACTGCAGTTCTGATTGAGTGCCTTTAACCTTGAATGTCTTTATTTCTCTTCTGTCACACAATCCCAATTTTCATGGAATACCATTTGTGCTAAAATAAAATAAATCAAATGGAAACTAAGAAATATATAATCAGATGCAAAAGTCCAGGGAGAAATAAATGAGTCCATAAAATAAAGTCATTGAATTATTATGAAGTAAAAAGTTATCATTGTATTATTCTTACAGATTTTATTTCAAAATAGCCATATTATTAAACACAGTTTTTATTTCACAACACGACTTTTCCGAGTGACTCGTTTAATGCTCCTGCCGTTTATTTCAGTTTGCCTGTTTTCATGATGGTTTTGTCACTCGTCACTCTAGACCAATGGCTAACACCTGTTCCTGCGGGTCAGTGATTTGCTGTTGATTCCTTTTTTTGCCTGATTGTAGATGGTGGACTACCAAATATCTTTAGTGCTACTTTTCTCACAGTCAAACTGACAAAACATCAAGGTAGTAAGAGTTGTGATAGTTAGTTTTGCAGATGAAATAAGCAGAGATCTCTAATTTAATGTATCATAACTATACCAAGAAATGGTGCATTTACTAAACGGTAGTAAGCTGCATATTAAATTTACAGATTCTTACTGAGTGCATTTACAAGCACTTTAATAACTCAAGTATTCAAGGAAACACAGTTAAAAAATGCCATATATTGTTTATCCTTATTCTGGTTAAAGAAACTGGGATATTGGTCACAGAAAAAGCTTGTAGATTTCTCTGTGAGTAACCAGGATATATTGCCATGTACACTATTAACCAGGTCGCAGTTAAGGATTTAGTAGTCCACACATGTCTGCCACACTCTGTTAGCCTGCGCGTTCCTTTACTTTGCACACCAGTCCAGCAGCCATAGGTAAAAAATGTTGAATGTGACCAGAAGCCATGGGTAGAAAACAGTGGAAGTGTTATACAAACATATATTTGCTCAGGTGATCGCATTATTCTTTCTCACGGTCTAAGTATTTCAGAAATTGCTAAATTTATGTTGATAAGCTGAACATACAGTGCTAAGCTCAGCAACACAATCTCGGGAGGCACAGGCTCCATGCTTGTTTTCAGATTTATGGCTGGCCATTCATTACAATTTCTAGTATTTTGCCAAACTATAAGTGAACTTCTGTGAGTAAATGGAGGTTTCTGCCTTAGCCAGGTTAGTCATCTTATACTGATTTTGTTTGTGCACCTAAACGAATTTGCTGCTTACGATAAACACCTGTTAAAAGAGGTCATCCTTCAGTATGTCACCTGGAATTTCCAGCCTTGGGCATTCAGTATTAATTGGGTCCTCTGTGACATCTTCATGGGTGCCTTATATATATATATACATGGTGCTCAGCCAGTCCAGTAAACTACTAAAGACTTGTTCATCAATTTTGAAGGGCACTAATCTGTCTGAGCATTTCCAAAGTCTGGTCAGTTCATCTCAAAACATGATTGTGTGTTAAATGATCATAGTCTGTTCAACCTAACCACCCTGACTTTTAACTGTCTCTGTGTGTTCACCAGATGGAACACAGGCAGCACTAAAGTTCTTCAGCAGCCTCTCACTTACAATTAGGGAAAAGTAATCGAAAGCAAAAGTAGGAACAGGTTCGGCTGGGTAGGCTTGGTCTTGACTGACAATTGATGAAACCATCACACAAAGAGGCATTTCGAAATAAACAGTGCAAGCATTAAAAGGTTCCGTCAGGAAAGTCACATTGTGAAATAAAAACAGTCCTTAAAAATTAAGCCACTTTGGAATACTTCATTTTGGAATAAAACCTATAATAATATTAAAATGATTACACTTTATTTCAGAATAATTAGAGGATTTTTATTGTGCGTGTGTTTTTTTTTCACAAATAATGGCCTCATTGGTATATATACTGGCATAGTGAAAAGCCCATTCATTAAAATTGGTTTAATGGTACAATGTTAAGTTCATTTTGATCACGTTGTGCATTTACAAGCCTCTGTTCACCACATATGCCTTACATCACTTTTTCTTTGTACTTCTTGTTGCCTTCCTTCATCAGCAATTTCAGCTTTGTTGTAGACGATGAGCAACGTGACACAGAGATGTATGCCGCATAGTTTACTGTTTTATAATGGCCACTTGCACATGTTCAAGGACGCTGGCCAGACAGACAGCTTATCACAGTTATATACACACACATACATAAAGTGAATCACATTGATCATTTTATCACAATGGCGCCTGTCACAGGGTGGGTTGTATTAGGCAGCAAGTGAACAGTCCGTTCATGAAGGTGATGTGTTGGGCAAGTATGAGGATCTGACAGACTCTGACAAGGGTCAAATTGTGATGCCTAGACGACTGGTCAGAGCATCTTCAAAACAGAAGGTCTTGTATGGTGTTCCCGGTATCAAAAGTGGTCTAAGGAAGGACAATCAGCAAAAGGGTCATGGTTGCCTAAGGCGCCATGATGTGCGTGGAGAGTGAAGGCTAGCATGTCTGATACAATCCCCCAGAAGAGCTACTGTAGCACAAATGGCTGAAAAGCTTAATTCTGACCCTGAGAGAAAAGTGTCACAGCACAAAGTGCATCTCAGCTTGTCGCGTAGCCTTATAATGGTCAGAGAGAGACCATGCTGACCCCTGTCCACTGCCTAAAGTGCCTATAATGAGCTTACGAGTGTCAGAACTGGACCGTGAAGCAATGGAAGAAAGTGGCCTAATGTGAAGAATCACGTTGTCTTTTAGATCATGTGGACTGCTGGGTGTGTGTGCAACATTTACCTGCGGGAGAGATGGCAGCAGGAGGCAGTATGGGAAGAAGGCAAGCTGGCAGAGGCAGTGTGATGCTCTCTTCGACGTTCTGCAGGGAAATCTTGGGTTCTGGCATTCATGTGACTGTGACACGTACTACTTACAGTGACTAAAGATTGTTCCAGACCACGTACAACCCTTCATGATAATGGTGTTCTCTGATGGCAGTGGCTTCTTTCTACACCATGATGTGCCCTGACACGCTGCAAAAATTGTTCAGGAATAGTTTTGAGGAAAATGACAAAGATTTCAAGGAGTTGACCCTGTGGGATGTGCAGTAAAAACAAGTCCAATGTATGAAGAATCTGTTGCTAACGCCTTGGTGCCAGAATACCATAGGACACCTTCAGAGGTCCTGTGGAGTCCATGTCTCGACAGGTCATTGATGTTTTGGGGGCATGGCGGGGGGCTATACAATATTGGGCATGTAGTTTTAATGTTGAGGCCGATTGGTGTATAGCTGTATTTTTGTATGTGGTTATTTATTTTATTTTAGGCACAAACAGTACTCCATACATGTGTCTTTATTCTTCCTAAGTTTCTGGCTACTCAGGTCTACACCACTTCACACACTAACCTCCTCTCCCCGTCTTCGCCACTAGATGTCGCTGCGTCACTAGAGGTAATTCAGCAGACGCGCCGTTTCTTGCCACTAGGCCGCGCTCTTTGTAGGGTTTGCTGCCAACAAACGACCCGTCGAGTTTGAATGGTGTGGGTTTGGCCGCCGCTACCAGCTTCGCAAGCACAGGCGCTCGTTTTAAACCCAGAATACGGAAAAAGAGAGGCCTCCGCGTCCAGGAACACTGAAAAAAGAGCAGCGGCTCATGATGTAGCGGTGAGTGGCCCCGTCGAATCGCAGCACCTACTTGAATTCTTGCGCTTCTACGAGGAACTTCGAAAATTCTAGTCGCGGGGAATGTGTGACCCCATCGAGTCCTGGCACTCGACTCCCGGTGTCGCGCCGGGGGCGAGGATGTGCAGGCCGCTGCGCTTCTCTTCAGCCCGGCCTCTCGGGTTTTGCCTTTTGGCGTTCAGCGCTACTGCCTGATTTGGTCCGAGATGAGAGCTTTATTCGCGTCTCGCCATATTGTTCGATGGAAAAAGTGACAAGAAATTCGGGAAGTGCTGCGGCATTGTGGGTAATTTGGGCAGCCTTGCGTGGCGCTTTAGCCGCGGGCCGCCATGGAGAAGATGGGACGGCAGGTGAATGGACCACGGCCGGCTCGGGATGGGGTCTTTCTTGGTTTATTATTTGATGATGGACAGGGCCGTACTGAAAATCTGCCCCTGTTCAGGAAGAATAAAACAAAGATAACAAAAACGTGGCTGTCAGGTTTGGATATGACGCTGTCAGGCTAGGCCGGGGGGGGGCCGGCGTCTCGAAAATTGTTAGCCGCCCTGTGAATTCACACACTCCCCTTGCGTCTTCTTTGTGTACACAGGAGTCAGCGGTTGACAGAGCCAGGCAGCCGGCGATCGCATACGCAGTTTGTCACGCCGTGAGGAGGCACCTGTCTGAAGAAAGACCCTTCGTTTAATGGGACAACCTTAATTAGGTTAAAGAGATCAACAGGTGTAAGGCAGGGGCATCCCGATCGGGGCAGAGCATCATGTCAGCATGAAACTTGTGTGCCCTGGTGGCAGCATCAGAATCGAAGAAATGCTGTGTTAAGATGAGGACAGGCGCCTTATTATTGGAGGATGGCAGCTTTCAGAAAGTTAGTGAACAAAGCAGAGCTTTAGTCTGTTAAGCAAAAAACTGAACCAGATCCCGTAAAGCTCCCCAAATAGTAAGGGTGTAAAATAGATTGCTGTATGTTGGTTTACATCATGAAAGACAAGTAAAAATCAAAGTACACTGTTTATCCTGCACATTCCCTTGCACTTCATAAACATAATGGGATATGGCTTTAAACTTAATTTCAAAATCTTTTGACAGTTCTAATATTTCCTTGCACATGTCAAAAATTTGTAAAAAAAAAGTTTTGAAGGTCAAGCAATAATTGTCAAGGAGCTGCAGCCTTAATGCTACCAATTCATTGTGGGGACATAGCTTTGCATTTGCAAAGGCATATTAAATACCAAATGTTACATTAGGGAAACATTTTTTTCTTTTGTCACTTATTTTTCATCCTTGAATTGTCTAAAATTCGGAATGTGCTGTTACTACAATGCATGATTTTGCTTGAATGATAAGTAAAATAGGTCAGTTTAGAAAAAGAGTGTTGTATTTAATTGTCTTATGTTGCCCCAAACCATATTATATTCTGTCGTATTCCTGGGAAAATTATTTTATCATAATCTTTTCTCGTGTATCATTAGTACAACATTAGTAGGCCAGAGGTTTACAACCCTACAAAATATTACCAGGCTCCTTCTCACTGGATGTGAGCACTTAATGAGGGCTCATTGACTTAAAAATCAGGCATTGATGCTGTTCACCATATCAAATCATTTCAATTTCTGTGGGCTGCCGCTACTCAGTGGGGTTTCCCATATGAAAATCGAATCAATTCCTGTCTTGGTCCTGAGAATGGTTTTCAAAAAACATTGATGTCAATAGAATTTAAACAAACAAACAGCAACAATGCAAGCACTACAATAAAGATTCCGACTGATTCGTTCTTTTTGAATGACACTTTTTAGTAAATCATTTGATTGTTTCATTGGTGCTCAGTGGGAGTGCTGAAGCGCATGTGTGTTATGTTTTGCTGATGCTGACAGATTTTTAAACAGCCAGAATTGTGAGTCTCTGCTGCTTCACTTACAGTTGTGTTTGAACGTTTGTGAACCTTTTAGAATTTTCTATATTTCTGCATAAATATGACCTAAAACATCATCATATTTCCACTCAAGTCCTAAAAGTAGATAAAGAGAAGCCAGTTAAACAAATGAGACAAAAATATTATACTTGGTCATTTATTTATTGAGGAAAATGATCGAATATTACGTATTTGTGAGTGGCAAAAGTATGTGAACCTCTAGGATTAGCAGTTAGTTTGAAGGTGAAATTAGAGTCAGGTGTTTTCAATCAATGGGATGACAATCAGGTGTGAGTGGGCACCCTGTGTTATTTAAAGAACAGGGATCTATCAAAGTCTGCTCTTCACAACACATTTGTGGAAGTGTATCATGTCACGAACAAAGGAGATTTTTGAGGACCTCAGAAAAATGCTCATCAGGCTGGAAGTGGTTACAAAAAAAGAGTTTGGAGTCCACCAATCCACAGTCAGACAGATTGTGTACAAATGGAGGAAATTCAAGACCATTGTTACCCTCTCCAGGAGTGGTCAACCAACAAAGATCACACCAAGAGCAAGGCGTGTAATAGTCGGCGAGGTCACAAAGGACCCCAGGGTAACTTCTAAGCAACTGAAGGCCTCTCTCACATTGGCTCATGTTCATGAGTCCACCATCAGGAGAACAGTGAACAACAATGGTGTGCGTGGCAGGGTTGCAAGGAGAAAGCCTCTGCTCTCCAAAAAAAAACACTGCTGCTCGTCTGCAGTTTGCTAAAGATCACGTGGACAAACCAGAAAGCTATTGGAAGAATGTTTTGTGGACGGATAAGACCAAAACAGAACTTTTTGGTTTAAATGAAAAGCGTTATGTTTGGAGAAAGGAAAACACTGCATTCCAGCAAAGAACCATGGTGGTGGTAGTATCATGGTTTGGGCCTGTTTTGCAGCATCTGGGCCAGGATGGCTTGCCTTCATTGATGAAACAATAAATTCTGAATTATATCAGAGAAATCTAAAGGAAAATGTCAGGACATCTGTCTATGAACTGAATCTCAAGAGAAGGTGGGTCTTGCAGCAAGACAACAACCCTAAGCACACAAGTCATTCTACCAAAGAATGGTTAAAGAAGAATAAAGTTAATGTTTTGGAATGGCCAAGTCAACATCCTGACCTTAATCCAATCGAAATGTTGTGGAAGGACCTGAAGCGAGCAGTTAATGTGAGGAAACCCACCAACATCCCAGAGTTGAAGCTGTTCTGTACGGAGGAATCGGCTAAAATTCCTCCAAGCTGGTGTGCAGGAATGATCAAAAGTTACCGGAAACGTTTAGTTGCAGTTATTGCTGCAAAGGGGGGGTCACACCAGATACTGAAAGCAAAGGTTCACATACTTTTGCCACTCACAAATATGTAATATTCAATAATTTTCCTTAATAAATAAATGACCAAGTATAATACTTTTGTCTCATTTGTTTAACTGGTTTCTCTTTATCTACCTTTAGGACTTGAGTGCAAATCTGATGATGTTTTAAGTCATATTTATGCAGAAATATAGAAAATTCTAAAAGGTTTACAAACTTTCAAGTACAACTGTATGTTTCTTCTGAATTCAATCCTTATCAATTTCAGAAAATGAAAAACTGTCACATATGATCCTCTCATTCATCAGATAAGTACAATGCAGTCTCAGCACAATTATATTGATCTGTATTAACCGTTTTGTACAATTTGTTATTGAAATTATTTTCAAATTGAATATATAAACAATACTAAAACTTAACAAATTCATGCCCCTTTGTACATTCAACCAATTAGTCATGTGAAACTATATTTAAAATATTATTCTAATTTCTAACAATTATTTGCTCATAGCTTTAGCACACATTTTTACAACATACTGTAATCACTCTATTGTGCGTGTATCATTATCTGATTCTTTAGAGTTAAATTGAATCATTAAACGCGAATGAGCCTCATCTTCATTTGTGAGTTTGCAATGTACCATGTTATTTTAATTATGCATGTTAAATGTGTTGTGCTTTGTGTACACGAACAGGAACATGTTTAACATATTGTATATACAGTAGCCACACTACCTGTCTCAGACAGGTAATAACGTTTTTTTTTTATTATTTAAATAAATATATGCTGTGTCTTGCTGCTATTGAAGTGGTGGCTCTAAAGCCAGGGATTTGTTCCGGCAATCGGTAAGTTGTCGTTTCGAATGCTTTAAATGGCATATGTGACTCAGCTCTGTTGGCACCTTGAGCAAGGCCCTTAACCTGCGATTGCTCTGTACTGGGTATGACATTAGTCTGCGTCCAGTCCTTCAAGCAGGTTCTCCAACTTGCAGGGAAGACTCAGGGGTTTTTAACAGGATTGGCATTCCAGCCACGTTAATAACCTTGCACTGTCCCAGTGTGGTGCTGAGGTGTCAGTGCCCCAATCCTGGTGGTTTGTTGTGTGGTGGGTGCAGCAACATGCTATCAGTGCATGCTCCCAACCGTTCTCTCTCGCCCCTTGTGTACCTTCAGCGCCTTTCCTCGATATTGTCGTGTATCTGAACCTCTCAAATGCATTCCCATAAAACCTGCTTTTCAGACCCTGTCATTATTTTCGAGGTGCCTTCCCATCTTTGAAGGCGAAATTCTCAGTGGGCTTCGTACTTCGTTTAATGGTGTTACCAAAGCTAAACTTACCAGTCAGTTTGCTCTGAGGGACTGGACACATAGACCTTAGTATTTTATTGTGTAGTAGATACACATATATTAAAAAATAATGTATACAATTTTAATTTTATATTTGTGAGGCAGCTCCACCCCCAAATTTTACGTATGTGCCAGCACCTAATCCTAAAATTGAATCAAATGAATCAATTCGCTTAAACTGGTAGTTTGAAAGAAGTTATTTAGTGCAGTGAATCCACAGGCTAATCACTAGTAATGATTCCATGTTAGCATGCTGTTGGACAAATGGGCAATTCAAGTTTCTGAACTGGAAATTTCCTGTGTACACCCTGTAAAGTTGGAGCACCATGTTGGACAACTGAAGAAAAACAAAGCTACCAGAATTTTATGAGTTGTGAAATAATTTTGACCTTTCACCTCAGTCAATTGTGTAAAAAATATTTATAACCTGGCCAGCCATAAATGTCATTTTTGTGGTTGAGGTGTGTTTGGATCGATGTCATACGCTACCAGTCCAAAGTCTGTACACACCCAGAAATGTTTGTTTTTGATAGAGATCGATAACCATTTTATGAAGATACTGTTACATTTATTCCTCCCACTACACATTGATTCTTTTATCCTCCTATGCAGTTGTCCATCTTTGTCTTCTCCTCCTTTTTCTAATTTGGTTAGATCTATTTCACCCTATTCTCTCAGGACAGTAATAGTCACCATTGCAATGCTGTAAGTACATCAGGGTTCACGTCCCAGGTCCTTCCTTCATGGAGTTTTTATGTTTTCCTTTTGTCTGCGTGGCTTTCCTGTGGATGCTTCAGTTTCTTACCACAGTCCAAAGACATGCAGATTACATGAATTGGCTAAATGCTAAACTGACCCGTGTATGTGTATGTTCACCTTGCTATGTGGACTGGCACCAGGGTGCTATGTGGACTGTCCAGGGTTTGTTCCAGCCTTGTGCCCAATGCTTGCTGGGATTGGCCCCGGCAGCCCTATTCAGGGCTAAGCAGGGTTGAAAATGACTGACTGACTTACTAACAGGGTAGAACAGTAACAAGACGGGCAGCTCATACAGTATAGAAACAGTGGTAGGTGTGAGACACATACAAATGCAGCAAGGCAGATAGAGGGAGAGATGAAGAGAAGAGCTCACCCTGTATGCAGCTACCTCGCTAAACTTCACTAAAGCATCATTTTTTGAGCTAAATGTTGTCTCATCTTTCCATAACTTCTTATCATTTGTTAGCCTGTTCTGTCTCCATTCAGTATGTGTCATTCTTCCACTGTAATATCAGCTTGACACAACTTTGCAGGCCCATCTGTAATTAATGTTGCAAAATTTCTTTTTCAACCATTTTCTAATATCTGTACTGTCAAATTTTTGAAAGTGAGGCTGTCTGCTTTGTAATTTTTAAGTCCACGTTAATGACTTTGGATGTACACACAGGATCCCACCTAAGCTAATGTTGAGTTACTGCCAGCATCAGCTGCCCACTCTGGGTATGGATGGCAGCTGTCATTCTGACAGGTCATATATTTAATTCTTTGTAAGTTCACAAGTCCTTGGATATGATTTTAAATGCAATACAGTGATTTTTCACATTGCAGAATCACTAATGGACCATCCTAGCAGTCAGTTTAGCAAGTACAGCCCCGCAAGGCCAGATCTAGTGACGGGTTTGAATGTTTGTGGCATTCATGAGTATGTGTGCATGTTTATTGGTGGGTATGTGGTTAAGCTGGCACCTCAGTTTCTAGCTGCGCTCTGACTCTTTTTAGCCCAGTGCCGGTGTACCTGATCTTACTTCACAAAAGGTGATTGTCATCCAGTGAAAATAAAATTGTTTTCAGTTTAAATCTCTTCTGACCTCTCAGGTATTTAGCCATGCAGACCCGCACAAGTCGATTAAAAAAGCGTGCATGAAACAACATATCCAGTTTCCCCTTATACTCAGTAGTTTTTGTGCTTTGTTTTAGTAAATAGCAAAAATTTTAAATATTTCAAGTGCCTTGATAGTTTTCAGTACTGAAAATGTATTGGAATCCTACTCCTCCATGTTCATACTACAACAGATTATGGAAAATTGCGCTCACTCCAGTCCATGCCTGCTTACTCAAGTGTTGGTCCTTGTAGCAACACATTGATGTGGTTTGTTTTCAGAGGGGCCTAATGTCAACCCAAAATAACACCCCCAACTGTACAAAAATTAAAACATGAGGCAGAGAAAAAAATATAGACATTGACAAGAAAATAAAGACAGTTGGCACTTTAAGTGGGTTTAAGACTGAACATAAACAGCGCTACTAAGACATCATCTCTGTCGAAAGAAGAATCGGCATCATGGCAGAAGTTCATACAATTCAGAGCAAAGGTCCAAAGAATGGAAGGCTTGATGACTTTAAGCTGGACAGTACTCAAATGTTAAACAGTGACAACATCACACTCCATAGCTGCTGTTGATCACATCTTGTAATGTTTTATTTAAAGTGTTCTTTACAGTTTTCAGTTTGCACCTTTTTCTTTAGCACTGATCAGAAATTCTGGGAATATCTAGGGCTGTGATTTTATTCATGTTTATGTTTTTTTTTTTTTCCTCTCTGGTTGTTGTTTTTTAAAAAGGCCTTGTTTGGCACCTCATTTGTGCTGACAGTACATGGCTTCTCCACTTGGATGGAGCAATCATGTAAGGTACCAGCTTTCTTACAAAAATGTTTCCATTTCTGTAAAATCAGCATCTTTGAACAAGTTGATTATTGTCATGTGTTTCTGAAACATTCCACCTTACCCAGGATGTGTGTGCTGATATCTGCCTGAACGCCACCTTCTTGCATCTCCTAGCGAGTCAGCACAGCTCACAAGCTCTCTTTAATCCTGGGGAAGTTTAAAGTTGTTTCCTTAATTAGGAAAATAGATAAAATGCTGTTACTTGTAAGAGTAGAATCAACTTTATGTTTGATTTTCTTGAGCCAGTTAAATGGGCTCAGGTCTGTCATTGACAAACAATGTGCCTCACAACTTAACCCAAGGTGGGACACCATGGCAGTGTAGGGCACAAGTGCTCACAGCTATACTCCTGCTTTAGAGCTGTTGTTTAGCCAAGTTGAACCTGCAGAGAACCCACTGTGAGACAGAGGTTCCATGCAGACTCAGCACACAAGTTTGCTGAGTGGAAAGTGTGATACTAGTTCATGTAGCTGTGAGTTAGCAGCACTGAATACTGTGCTGCTGTTGTTCATAGAATGTCTTGAATGTCTTTGTAAATTGAACTCTTTGTCTGGTGGTCAATATTATAATTGATATAATGAAATGCTGCATGGATCAATTGGTCAGGCAGAGAATTTAAAATGACATGTTGATTCACTGCTGCGGATACAGAGCTTAAAGCGTCATTTAAGCTGGGGGGCTATCAAATTTGAGGATAACAGTTGCAGATCTCTTAGTCTGAGTATTTCAGGTTACATGACTAGAAATCGGAGGACTTGACGGATTAGAGGACCCTGTGATGGTTTTGCAGTACAGTTTTTCTTTTCTAAAATATCACAAACTTGACCATTTTTCTGGCAGTGTGCTGCCTGACAGAGTCAGTGCCTATATGAACTTTCAGAGTGAGAGTCCAGCTGCAGTCTTTTCTCCATTCTGTTGTGGCACATAATACACAAGACATCAGACAGACAAACGCCTCATGTTTGTGTGGTCCTACAAATCTGTGTTCCTTATTGCTCAGTTCTTACACACACACAGAGCCTGCCTCTACAACATAAAAGAAAGTTTAAGTATTTTTTAAAGGCAAAGTTATTTCTTCAAAGGCATAGTATATATGCAGTTGCCACATGAAATTGTGTTTGTAAGTTAATTTTCTTCTATAGATTTTTAAAAATACAGAGCCACTCCAGGCATTTTACAGTGAATCTTGTGGGATACAGGGCATAAAAGATAAAAACTTACTGAATACGTTAATCGGTGCAAAAAATGGTCTTACAAAGCTAACAACAGAGCTAGCGTGAAGCATAAGATTTTTTAATAGCCTGTTTTATTAGCCTTAAAAATGTATACTAGTCTTTTCTGTAAAATACAACTGATTTCACAGCCTGGAATCCGCATAGCAGTTCTGCCCTGAAATCTGAGTCTGTTTCCTAAATTGTATCAGTTGTTTTAAAGTTGAAGCCACAAATGCATGCCTGCAACGAGCCATTTTAACATTTAAAGCCTCATACTAATTCCTGTTTTATTTGTAATAGATTCTGATTTCAAAGCTACAAAAGAGAGATCTGTAATTATGTGACCCTTCAGTTCTGTGACACTTCCTTTATTTTTTGGAGTTTTCGGTTAGATAGATCAGCAATTCAGTTATGATATGACATTCTGTGGTGTTGTACTGTATCTCACAAAAATGAGTACACCCCTTACATTTTTTTAAGTGTTTTATTATATCTTTTCATGGGACAATACTGAAGATATGACACTTTGATACAATGTAATGTAGTCCATGTACAGCTTGTATAACGGCATAAATTTGCTGTCCCCTCAAAATAACTCGACACACAGCCATTAATGTCTAAACCACTGGCAACAAAAATGAGTACACCCCTAAGTGAAAAATGTCCAAATTGTGCCCAGTTTCAATATTTTTTGTGGCCAACATTATTTTCCAGCACTGCCTTAACTTTCTTGGGTATGGAGTTCACACGGGTTTCACAGGTTGCCACTGGAATCCTCTTCCTCTCCTCTATGACAACATCACAGAGCTGGTGGATGTTAGAGACCTTGCGCTCCTCCAACTTCCATTTGAGGATGTCCCACAGATAGGGTTTAGGTCTGGAGAAATGGTTGGACAGTCCAGCATCTTTACCCTCAGTTTCTTTAGCAAGGCATTGGTCGTCTTGGAGGTGTGTTTGGGGTCGTTAGCATGTTAGGATACTGCCCTCTGGCCCAATTTCCGAAGGGAAGGGATCATGCTCTGCTTCAGTATGTCACAGTATATGTTGGCATTCATGGTTCCCTCAATGAACTGTAGCTCCCCAGTGCCTGCAGCACTCATGCAGCCCCCAAACCATGATACTCTCACCACTATTTTTGATTGCAAGCAACACACACTTGCCCTTGTACACTGGCGTCTGGTTGACGCCACACACGCTTGACACCATCTGAACCAAATAAGTTTATCTTGGTCTCATCAGACTACAGGACATGGTTCCAGTAGTCCATGTCTTTAGTCTGCTTGTCTTCAGCAAACTGCTGGATTTGTTGTGCATCATTTTTAGAAGAGGCTTCCTTCTGGGACAGCAACCTTGCAGACCAATTTGATGCAGTGTGCGACGGTCGTATGGTCAGCACTGACAGGCTGAACCCCCATCCCTTCAACCTCTGCAGCAAAGCTGGTAGCACTCATATGTCTATTTTCAAAAGACAACCTCTGGGTATGGCGCTGAGCATGTGCACTCAACTTCTTTGGTCGACCATGGCGAGGCTTGTTCTGAGTGGAACCTGTCCTGTTAAATCGTTGTATGATCTTGGCCACCATGCTGCAGCTCAGTTTCAGGGTGTTGGTAATCTTCTTATAGCCTCAGCCATCTTTATGTAGAACAACAATTCTTTTTTTCAGATCCTCAGAGAGTTCTTTGCCATGAGGTGCCATGTTCAACTTCCAGTGACCAATATGAGAGTGTGAGAGAGAGATAACAGCAAATTTAACACACCAGCTCCCCATTCACACCTAAGACCTTGTAACACAAGGTCACATGACACCAGGGAGGGAAAATGGCTAATTGGGCACAATTTGGACATTTTTCACTTAGGGGTGTACTCACTTTTGTTGCCAGCAGTTTAGACATTAATGGCTGTGTGTTGAGTTATTTTGAGGGGACAGCAAATTTACACCGTTATACAAGCTGTACACAGACTACTTTACATTGTATCAAAGTGTCATACTGTCAGTGTTGTCCCATGAAAAGATATAATAAGATATTTACAAAAATTTGAGGGGTGTACTCACTTTTGTGAGATACTGTATGTTTTACTGTCCTACAGAAAGCATGTTACTGCTGATCTGGATGTTGCTGTATGCTTCCGATATCTTCTTAGAGTGGCATCCAACTACTCTGTCATTTCTAGTGCCTTCTAACATAACTCCTGCATTTCTTAAGTTGGTTTAACCTGTGTTTCTTCCAGGCTTTTGGAGTATTATGGCATCTGGAGATCATCATGTTCACAAAGGGGAATATGATCTTGTGGAAGCTTGGTTCTTCCAGTGTCCTAAATCAAACATGCTGCCTTCCTGGACCAAGAACATGAAGGAGGTAAGTTGAACAGCACTGCATTTAGGACATGTAAGAATGTCTGTCATTAGCAGGGTGGGATTTAGCTTTTGAAAATTAAGAAGACCCCTAAGTACAGGACTTTAATATGCTGTAGATTGCTTTATGCTTTTTTATTATCAGCTTAGACAAAATACTAGATTTTGGGTTCACTGTTATCCCGACACATCATATAGGTAATGAAACCACTTCTTTATAAATTTCTGTCTGTGAGATATTGTAGTTGCAGACGAAGATTGTGGTGACCAGAAAATGTTGCTCACTGATAATCATGTGCTAAAAGCAAAATACCTGAAGAAGGGGTCTGAGATGCCTCATAAGCTTGCATATTGTAATCTTTTTATCTATACTAATAAAAGGCAAAGCCCTCACTGACTGACTGAGTCACTCACTCACTCACTCACTCATCACTAATTCTCCAACTTCCCGTGTAGGTAGAAGGCTGAAATTTGGCAGACTTATTCCTTACAGCTTACAAAAGTTAAGCAGGTTTCATTTCGAAATTCTACACATAACAGACATAACGGTCGACAACATCCGCAATGTTGAACTTTCTTATTTATGGCCCCATCTTCACGAAATTTGGTAGGTGGCTTCCCTGCGCTAACCGAAACCAATGTACGTTACTTATTTCGGTGGTATGACGCCACTGTCGGCCGCCATATTGAACTTTCCAACGTCACTAATTCTCCAACTTCCCGTGTAGGTAGAAGGCTGAAATTTGGCAGGCTCATTCCTTACAGCTTACTTAACAAAAGTTAAGCAGGTTTCATTTCGAAATTCTACGCGTAACAGTCATAACGGTCGACAACGTCTGTCATGTTGAACTTTCTTATTTATGGCCCCATCTTCATGAAATTTGGTAGGTGGCTTCCCTGCGCTAACCGAAACCAATGTACGTACTTATTTCGGTGGTATGACGCCACTGTCAGCTGCCATATTGAACTTTCCAACGTCACTAATTCTCCAACCTTCCGTGTATGTAGAAGGCTGAAATTTGGCAGGCTCATTCCTTACAGCTTACTTACAAAAGTTAAGCAGGTTTCATTTTGAAGTTCTACGCGTAACAGTCATAACGGTCAACAATGTTCGCCATGTTGAACTTTCTTATTTATGGCCCCATTTTCACAAAATTTGGTAGGTGGCTTCCCTGCGCTAACCAAAACTGATGTACGTACTTATTTCGGTGGTATGATGTTTATGAATGTTTAAACTCTCAAAAGCTGGATGTGAAGTTATTGATGAAACCGGTTGTATGCTTACAACGCTTGACAGATGCCAAATGTCACTTCAACACAAGTCCTGCAAATACTGTCGTAATTGAAACAAACCACGAAACTCAAACTGATTATGACAGCAGCAATCCAAGCTGTGAGATTTGAAACAAGATTACTTTTCACATGGCCAACTATACGTTGCATGCTCAAGAGTAAGCTCAGCACACAGCTTGGTCATATTACAACCGGAGGGCCAAAATGACAAAATGGTATACAAAGAGATCCTTAACAAATAATTATTGGAATATTTTCCCTCAGTTTAAAAAGGTTTAATTTTCTTCTTAATAAAAATTTTAAGGCAGTACTTCACCGCTGTGAAGGGCGGGTATTTTGCTAGTCTATACTAATAAAAGGCAAAGCCCTGACTGACTGACTCACTCACTCATCACTAATTCTCCAACTTCCTGTGTAGGTAGAAGGCTGAAATTTGGCAGGCTCATTCCTTACAGCTTACTTACAAAAGTTAAGCAGGTTTCATTTCGAAATTCTACGCATAACGGTCGACAACGACCGCCATATTGAACTTTCTTATTTATGGCCCCACACATGTGACCCTCTTCACAAAGCTAGATGGCCAATCTATCGTTGACTACAAAGAAATGCTCTTCTCTGTGATCTACCTGTTATCTTTTTTATTTTCTAATATTTGAATGTGGTTCCATGTTATGTGACAAGTCCCCTAATTGGGTAATAAGGTTTCTCCGGTTTGTTGTGCTAGCATTCATGTGAAATTACCCACTGGAAAACATACAATACACTTCTGTTCCATAGTGTGTGAATATGGCAGAAGAGGACCATCCATTCCCTAAGAAATAATGAAATGAAAGTGTTTAAAGCGATTTTAAAATTCAGACAACACATATGTAAAAGAATAAATTTTGTGGTTAGTTTTTTTGTTTTGTGCAGGAAGTGTTAATTTGACAGTTTCATATAAATCAACTAATGCAAGTGTAAAAGTCGCTATAAGGTGAAACAAATGAGCTGTATGCAATATTTTGTACAGGAGATAAACGAAGAAATCACTTTGTTGGGGCAAACATGCATTCCCTTTGTTTATGCAGCAGTGTGTCTGCTTTGTCTCAGGTTGCTAGCTCTGCAAGAGCCAAGGTTAGAGCAGGGGAAAATATGATAGTGGTGTGATGGGAAATGAGGCTGTGGAGGCCAGAAAGGACACTGTCAACATTTTTTTTTAATCTATATAAGAGTGCAAGTATAATTTTTTTCTTTTCTATTATTGACCTTCTCACATTAGGATTTGTCAAACATAAGTTTATTTTATCTGTTCCCAAGTATTTGTTGCTATTGTAGCCACTAAGGGAGAACAAGAACTGACCTGTTCCCCATCCCCCCGATGGCTGGTTTATTTAAATCATGAATTAATCTACTTTACACAAGTCCAGAAGCCTCTGTCCATATTAATAACACAAACTCAAATTTTCAAAAATTAGAACAAGGTACCCACTATAATCAATGCTTTTTGTGACCTTGTTATGCATTTCTTTTTTCTTTATATGTCTACTTTTCTTTTGTCTTTATTGATTTTAATGTAAATGTTTGTTTGATTGAGTAGCATGCCCTTATGTGTTTAAAATATATACAGTATATATATATATATATATATATATATATATATATATATATATATATACACATACACTAGCAAAATGCCCGTGCTTCTCAGCGGAGAAGTAGTGTGTTAAAGAAGTAATGAAAAGGAAACATTTTAATAATAACGTAACATGATTGACAATGTAATTGTGTTGTCATTGTTATGAGTGGTGCTGGCATATATATATATATATATATATATATATATATACACACACACATATATACAAATATATACATATACAGTGGTACCTCGGTATACGTCTGCTTTGGAATAAGTCCAACTTGGTATATGTCCTGTTTGGACACAAAAAATTTTGCTTGGAATACGACTCGCATGCTAACCTTGTTTACCTCTCTTGAGACAAAGCCACGACTGCCCACGAGCGTTAGTGCGCCAGTTGCTAGCATTCAGTGAACAACCCGCGCTATAACTCTCTGTGAACTTTACGTGTGTGATATAGCGGTCCACAGCTCCTGTCAAAGTCCAGCTTTAAAATAAATAATCACCGCGCAGCTTGGTGAGGGGGCGTGGTGGTTATGTGGCTGAAGGTTGTTGGGGCGATTAGCAATTTGGCCGTTTCTCACCGAAGTGCACTTGTGAGGAACCATCCGCATTCATGATTGTTCCTGGGGCTGCTTAGCTTGATGAACAGAAGCGCGAGTTGGCTTGAAGGGGAGTAAAAAGAAAGAACGGACGCGAGAGAGAGAGCGAGCGAGAGCGTGTATTGATGTAGTGGCTGAAGCAGGCAGTGCGAAGGTTAGCTGCAAGTAGGGCGACTCCCCAGTTGGGAAGCAGGCACTGGGCTTTTTGTTTTTTTTTTTTTTGTTTGTTTTTTAAAGAATGCTTTCTGCTTTTAACTTTGTTGTTTTTAAGAAGACTTTTTCTATTGTTTTTAACCTCCACGTTTCACTTCTGATTTTATGGATTATTTATTGGAACTTTGGAGACTGCACTTTAATTTGAACACCTTGTTTTGTTAATTGTTTTAATAAAAGCACTTTGCACTTTTTCACCATCCCCTTGCTTTGTTGTCACCGATGAGGTTAGCAGCGAGGCACATTACCGACGGTGTAGGATTTAAGGGCTCCCCGGCAGCAGATGGTAGCATACAGCAAACCTGCATCGTCACAACGTGATTTTGTGTTTTTTTTTTTCATGTAAATTTGAATTGATTATTGAAAAGTATGAAGGTGGTATGCGTATCCGGGACATGGCTGTTGCATACCGTTTGCCGAGAACGACGGTATCTCCGATTGTGAAAAACAAAGATGTTATTAAAAAGTAAAGTGAGGTAAAATTTTCATTTATTTCATCTAATTGCTTTTGTATTTATGTATTTTAGTATTAAGCAGTGTTTCAATTATTTTATAAAACCCCATCAATGTATAATATGCCAATATCAATAGGAATTTATTTTTTTTCATGGGAACGAATTAATCATTTTCCCATTATTTCTTATGGGAAAAATTTGTTTGGTATACGTCCTGTTTGGTATAAGTCAAAGGGTCTGGAACGGATTAAGGACGTATACCAAGGTTCCACTTTATATACATATATACACACATATATATATATATATACATATCTACATATATATATACACAAATCTACATATGTATATATATCTACATATATATATTAGGGGTGGGACTCGATTAAAAAATTAATCTAATTAATTAGAGGCTGTGTAATAATTAATCTTGATTAATCGTATGTAATCACATATGAAAATTTGCCCAAAATCGCAAATGTTTTTTTTTTTTAATTTAAAAGGGTTTTAGTGGGCAACAAATTCAAATAATAGACATGGACATGAATATTGTAAACTCAAGTTCTTTTAATTTCTGAAAAAAAAAATGCTTTTAAACTGCATTTCAATTCAAAATAGAAACAAAAATATCATCCCTGGCTAAAATTGGCCAGACTTAAAAATTAAGTGGTATTTTAAGTACTTTTTAAGATTGTGAATGTAATAGTTTTGTGACAGAGTGTTGCTGTCATCAAGGATTTGATTATAATTTTTTTCAATCAGGTTCGTATTTGGACAGTTTGCACAAAACCACGCTTCTATCAAGGCTTCCGTCGGGTAGTCTTTTGAAATGAATTTTGCCAGCGATCAGTCCTAGGAACACGCTTTATTCCGACTCTAACATTTTTGTAGCTCTGATGTGTGCAAGGATTTGATTATCATTATTTCTTGCAATTAGGTTCGTATTTGAAATCCATCAAGGAAGAAAAATGAAAAACATTATTTGTACAAAATCTTAAATTATTTATCCATTACTAAATAATTAAATAGGCAGGCTATTTCGTATCAGTGCAATACGCTGCTTGTTAAAACGGATGACTCCCGCTCTCACATGCAAGTCTGCGTGGATATTATGAACTATCATATCTGTTCAAGTTCTATTTAAATTTTAAATAGAAGGAATTTTTATTTAGTCGACAGAAATGTCTTTGGTAGGAATGTAAGTTAAATGTAGGCATCATTGCATAAATTTTTCTTCACCATGAAATGTAAAGAGTAAATTCGCCTTACATTCCAACCAAAGATATTTGTGTCGACTAAATCAGGGGTGTCAAACTCAATTGCACAGGGGGCCAAAATCCAAAACACACTTTAGGTCGCGGGCCGAACAGGATAAACATTTATTGAACACACTAAAACTAAACTTTTAAAACTTTAAAACTTTTAAAACTTTTTTGAACATAAATATGAATAAAAACAGACAGGAATATTATTCCGGAATAAATCAACTCAAACCTTAAATAACTTATAATATTTTGCTCTCCATAAAAATATATCCTGTTTAAATTATACAAGTTAGAAATAAAGTAAAAATTAAAAGAACAAACATTCAAATTTCTTTACTCTTATGTAATTTTATATAAAAAATAAACTTAAATTTTAAATATCCCAAAAGATTTTGCTCTCCATAAAAATATATCCTGTCAAAATTATACAAATTCAAATATGAACATGCTGCATAACAAAACCTGGAAATATAAATAAAATTTGTTCTTTTCAGCAATAACAAATCAAATCATTCAGTTGTCTTTGCTCTTATGTCATTTTATCAGAGCTGGACGCCTGGCATCTTTTTTTGGCAACAAGTTCGTTTATGTTTGGTGTGAGGTTCTGTGTTGTGGAGATTCTCAGGATGGACTGCAGGTGCTCATCAGTGAGGTGACTCCTGTGTGCTGTTTTGTTAGTCTTCATCACTGAGAAGAGCTTCTCACACAGATATGTGCTACCAAACATGCACAAGGTTCGAGCCGCATGTAGACGGAGCTGGAGCATTTCTGCGGAATGGAGTGAATAAACTTTGCGGGCCCTGCAGTATCGTACTTTGCCTTCAGTGTGCCATTACACTGCAGCTCAATCACCTCCATCTGAATCTGCACAGGTGCAGTTTCCACATCGATGGCAAATGGGTTGAAACAACTGAAAATTCTTTTTTTGTTCTTCAAAGCCACCAAAGCGCCGTGCGAACTCAGTGCACAGTGCGCTCAGTTTATCAGCAAAGTGCGTGTTTGGGAACACCGTTGTGCCGACTTGGTTCAACATTACTTGGCAACAGGGAAAGTGGGGCAAGTTGCACTGGTGCATTTGTGTCTCCCATAAAAGCAGCTTCACTTGAAATCACTTTGTGATTTTGCACGGGTAAAACGTCTGCTGAAGTGTCAGATTCTTCTTTAACTCTTCTGCTTTCTGTATCTTCTGCATTGCATTCAGGTCTTTCAGGTTATCCTGATGTTTTGTCTCATAATGCGTCTTAGATTACATTCTGTAATTACAGCCACATTAGCTCCACAAATGAGACACGTGGGTTTACCGGCAATGTCAGTAAACATATACTCAGCCTCCCATCGGTTTTTAAAGGCTCTATTTTCAGAATCAACTTTTCTCTTCGGCATCGTGTGGGCTAGCTTCGCAATAACTTGCAGCATCATAAGCTAGACTTGATTAACGCGTAAGTGTTGCAAGGCAGCTGAAGCGCTGCATTATGGGATCTGTAGTTTATTGTGTTACCAGCACTTCATATCCCCGGGCCATTAATAACAATAATATATAAAATGATCTTGCAGGCCGGATATAATTACACGGGGCGGATGTGGCCCGCGGGCCTTGAGTTTGACACATATGGACTAAATAGAACTTGAAATGATATATTTTTCGATTGTGATCGCGCAATTCAGATCGAGTTGACGCGCACTACAGTACATCGAGCCCGCGTGCTATCGTGGTTTCGTCTGCGTGCCTCAATAAGTCACCCTCCCCTCGCTCTTACTTTTTTACCGTTCATCTAATGAATACACTGAGTATGGCTTTACCAAAACAATCATTGATAAAGTATCCATTATTCATAAAGCTTCAATTGGTGATCTGTCTTTCTGCGTTAACCGCATATTTTTTCATACGTCTCAAACCAAGGGGATGCGAGGGTAAAATGAATCGGGAAGTGCGCGTACATACTCCGTGCACCCCCTCTCGGGAATCGAACCTCTGACGTCGGCACTAGAGGCGAAGCCTCTACCATTGCACCACGGCGTGTGGTTTGTCTATTTGAGCGTATGTAGATATATATATAAACTGCTCAAAAAAATTAAAGGAACACTTTGAAAACACATCAGATCTCAATGGGAAAAAGAAATCCTCCTGGATATCTATACTGATATAGACTGGGTAATGTGTTAGGAACGAAAGGATGCCACATCGTTTGATGGAAATGAAAATGATCAACCTACAGAGCCCTAAATTCAAAGACGCCCCAAAAATCAGAGTGAAAAAATTATGTGGCAGGCTAGTCCATTTTGCCAAAATTTAATTGCAGCAACTCAAAATTGTGCGCAGCACTTTGTATGGCCCCTGTGTTCTTGTATACATGCCTGACAACATCGGTGCATGCTTCTAATGAGATGACAGGTGGTGTTGTGGGGGATCTCCTCCCAGATTTGGACCAGGGCATCACTGAGCTCCTGGACAGTCTGAGGTGCAACCTGGTGGCATTGGATGGACCAAAACATAATGTCCCAGAGGTGTTCTATTGGATTTAGGTCAGGAAAGTGTGGTGGCCAGTCAATGGTATCAATTCCTTCATCCTCCAGGAACTGCCTGCATACTCTCACCACATGAGGCCAGGAATTGTCATGCACCAGGAGCCACTGTACCAGCATAGGGTCTGACAATGGGTCCAAGGATTTCATCCTGATACCTAATGGCAGCCAAGGTGCCTTTGTCAAGCCTGTAGCGGTCTGTGTGACCCTCCATGGATATGCCTCCCCAGACAATCATTAACCCACCACCAAACTGCTCATGCTGAATGATGTTACAGGCAGCATAATGTTCTCCATGGCTTCTCCAGACCCTTTCACTTCTGTCACGTGCTCAGGGTGAACCGGCTCTCATCTGTAAAAAGCACAGGGTACCAGTGGTGCATCTGCCAATTCTGGTATTCTGTGGCGAATGCCAATCGAGCTGCATGCTGCTGGGCAGTGAACTCAGGGCCCATTAGAGGACATGGGGCCCTTGGGTCACCCTCATGAAGTCTTTCTGGTTGTTTGGTCAGAGACATTCACACAAGTGGCCTGCTGGAGATCATTTTGTAGGGCTCTGGCAGTGCTCATCCTGTTCCTCCTTGCCCAAAGGAGCAGATACTGGTCCTGCTAATGGGTTATGGACCTTCTATGGCCCTCTCCAGCTCTCCTAGAGTAACTGCTTGTCTCCTAGAATCTCTTCCATGCCCTTGAGACTGTGCACGGAGACACAGCAAACCTTCTGGCAATGACACATATTGATGTGCCATCCTGGAGAAGTTGGACTACCTGTGCAACCTCTGTAGGATCCAGGTATCGCCTCATGCTACCAGTAGTGACACTGACTGTAGCCAAATGCAAAACTAGTGAAGAAACAGTCAGAAAAGATGAGGAGGGAAAAATGTCAGTGGCCTCCACCTGTTAAATCATTCCTGTTTTGGGGGTCATCTCATTGTTGCCCCTCTAGTGCATCTGTTGTTAATTTCATTAACACCACAGCAGCTGAAACTGATTAACAACCCCCTCTGCTACTTAAATGACCAGATTAATATCCCATAAGTTTCATTGACTTTATGCTATACTCTGATTAAAAAGTGTTCCTTTAATTCTTTTGAGCAGTATATATATATATATATATATATATATATATACCACGCATGCGAGAAGTAGTGTGTTAAAGAAGTTATGAAAAAGAAAAGGGAACATTTTAAAAATAACATAACATGATTGTCAATATACAGTAATTGTTTTGTGAGTGTTATGAGTGTTGCTGTCATCAAGGATTTGATTATCATTATTTCTTTCAGTCAGGTTCGTATTTGTAGGATGTGTTGTGTTCAAGTTACATTCCGTGTTTGTCAATCGTTGTAAAGATAACAGGTTTCATTCATCGATTCGTTTCTTACTGCATCAATAAGCAGCTTGTCTTTCTCTTTATCTGAGACGTGATACACTGCATGCACGGGTTTTTTTTACACTATCTTCCTTTAGCGGGACATTGACTTTTTCCACCGTGTGCTTTGTTTCCGCAGTAGCTGCACTTATGAATATGCTTGTATGTATCGCACGTTTCATATTTTTTTGCTGCCTTCTCAATTGTGTAACTCGGTTTTTGTTCAGCACTCTTTGGAACTGTTGCTTTTTTTCTTTGCACTGCGTCAGTTCACGTGAGCCGCTCGGTGTACATGCATCAAAGTTTCCCAGCTGTGCTGGTGCCATCTCGTGCGATTTCCACAGCTGTATTTAATGTTAGCTAAGACCCGGCACTTCAAAGTTTCTCTCGTAGTTTCGCTGAGTTTGTGCCAAACACCACCCTGACCATCTCATCTTCCTCTGCATAAGCACAGTCCTTCACCCGTGAATATTTAGCGGCAGTGTTTCTATTTGATTGCCGCTGACGGACGGCCTTATATGGGTAGGCACTAATTCCGCCTCCCACGGGCATCGAGCAGAAGTCTATTATAGTATATGGACGAAAAAATAGGTTCCAGTTATGACCATTACGTGTAGAATTTCGAAATGAAACCTGCCCAACTTTTGCAAGTAAGCTGTAAGGAATGAGCCTGCCAAATTTCAGCCTTCTACCTACACGGGAATTTGGAGAATTAGTGATGGGTGAGTGAGTGAGTCAGTGAGGGCTTTGCCTTTTATTAGTATAGATATATAAATAAAAAATAATTTGATGATTTCAGAGCACTATGCCACCCTCACTCAGGTGTTCTGTCAAGATAGGAGACAGCATTAGTGGCTAGTGGCTGTCTACTTCACTTGTCTTACCTGGAAATCAAATAAATGACTGCTGATCAGTAATCACATGGTACTTCTCCAGACTTTGTACATATATTGTAGCCCATTAGTAAATGGACTGTGTTGAGTGCTTCATGTGTATGTGTATAGTCCTGTTCTCAGGTGAAGCAGACTGGCACTGCCATTAAGGTTAAAGGTGTCCTCAGAGAAATCAGAGCTAAATGGCTTTATCTTCCTCAAAGGCTCTGATCTCTTAAAGGTTCAAACCTCCAAATCTCTACAGGAGAGGGGGGCAGTTGAGTCAGAACTCGGCCCACTTTCACAACCTTGTAAAACTGGCAACGATCAGTAAATAACAAATTAAGGATGCAAACTGGCGGCTTCTGATCTCTAGCTGATCAATTTAATCCTCCACTTGCAGTGGCTAATTGCTGTTTTTTTTGTTTTTGTTTAAGTTTTTTTTTATTTGAAATTTCTCTTTTCTTTTGATATCCTGGCTTACAAGGCTCACTAGTTTATATAAGAGTGGATGTTGTTAGACAATTCTTATTCTCTAGAAAACATGCAAAAGCAATTAAATGTGAAGCAGTGTTAAAAGTGTAAACACTGAAGAATTCAACTTACATGTTCTGATGCCACCATATTTGGAGTGTTGTGTGCATTTTTGGTTAGATGAATTTCTGAATTAAAACGGGTATATTCTGCTCTGAAAAAGGAAGAATCAAAATGAATTAACCTGAACTCCTTTGGCATTTAACAGAGATAGTGATTTGAGGAGCTAATGCTTATGTACTGACTTTGATAGATAAAATGGAATGGAGCAGAATTATTTCAGCAAACTAGTAAATTATTACTTTGGGGGGAAAAAAAGCAAAGAGACAAAAAAAGATTTGGGACACTCATTAATGAAAGTTTCTCTTCTAGCATGTTTGTTCAATCATTTCTGTCCTTAACTATTTTAGATTGTATTTCTAACATTTGGGAGAATGACTTGTTAAGGGGAGAAAAAGCACGTAAGAATGTGAAATGGAAGTTCCACCGTCTGTTCCTGTGCTTGTATTTACAATGCACTTTCTATTGCTAATATTTCCTTTGTCACTGTTTGGGTAATTCAGGAGAGGTGAGTCAGGTGTGCCCTTAGGCAGGTTCTTTAAGTTTTAGACCAGTTAAACAGCAAACACATTCACAGAGAATTAAATGCACCACCTCAGCAATGATTTGGTGTAACCAAATAATGCTGCTGTATGAGAAGATAAGTAGCTTTTAGCAATTTGCTGCCTTGTTACAAAAATCAAAATGAGCCCCACATGTTAAAATATATTATAAGAGAAAACACAGCCTACTAAGCTCAGCTGCAGAACGTATGTTAAGTGTGCATTGCTGTTATATTTTGCAGGCTTTGGACAGTCATATGAAGAAGAATCAAACTACTTCTTTCCTGGTGAATGGTGAAGGATAGTAGTCTTTGGCTTTCATTTACCGTAATGGGCCAAAGCAGTGATTGGGCCACCAATTTGCCCATCGTCTTGTGCTGCTTTGCTATCAACATTTTTTCCTGTAGCGTTGTAGTATTTTTGTAAACATGATGGAAAACTTGGTAAGACATTTTTACCTGCTAATGAGAACATCCTAAAACAAAAAGACCTTCCCACAAGGAAACTTTTCATGAGAGAATGCATCTCTTGGTGTGTGATGTGTTGTTTTAGGGTCATAATTTGTATTTGAGGTTGGTCAGAACTGCATTGTACAGGATCTCCCAGTATTGTTTTGCCTGCTTGACATTTACTCGACTCAGCCTCATTGTGAAGACGCTCCACTCTATGATTCTTTTCAATGACTCCATTCTCCTTCTTGGTATTTTTTTTTTTTTGTTTGTTCCATTACTAACAGAGTTGTCTTTTATATATGTGTTAATCATCAAATTGGCAAAAATGAAGTGGTCACATATTCACCTAATGTCCTGTCTTTTCAGTCTTATGTAGTGCTTTACCAAAATGCCCATGCTTTTCATTAAGGCTATAATGGAGGATGTCATATTTCACGACAAGAATCACAGTTTGAGTTTCTTATTGGGCTTCAAAAGTATCCCAAAGTTGACATTTTGCAACAGCCAATCTATGTGCAGTATTTTTTTCTCTACTCTGTGATGACACAACAAAGATGAAACACTGAACAGACATTTGTGCTCTCTCCAGACTTCCATGAGTTTTTCCTCTGTTTGCGCAATTGACAACACTGTTATCACTTGTTTCTTGTTTGAGTCACTGGGTTTGCTGCACAGGTGGTCATGAGCGTGTGTGCTGTGACTGTTCACGATTCACTAAGATTATGCTAACTTAAACTGTGGTAGAAAATCGTATTAAATGTTGTGTAGTGTGTAATGGCACACGTCTACACAACTTCATGGTCGGCTGCTCTTTGAAACTGTTTTGTTTGATTGGCTGTTCCTGGCTGACTTCTGGAGCTGTGTTGTACTGGATTGTGTGTGTGTGTTTACTGGAAGATGTTTCACATTTCAATCATTGAGTTTTGAAAAATGATACAGCCTGTTACAGATATACCGTTTAATATTTAAAAATTTTATTGTCAAATAATACATGAAGAAGTTTGAATGTATTTTGTCATTCAGGTGTCTAAGTTGAACAGCAGTGAGATTTGTAGTCATAGGCTGGCCATAAGTAAAGCAGACCATACAGGAGCATTGCTGTTCAAAATGGTTAAATATAATTGCAGTGTATTATTTCTAGATCTTATGTCTGTCAGTGTGGTAATATTGTTTACAATTTATGGTTGTGATTTTTGTCTTTAAAAATCTCTATGCCACTTACAAGAGTTGTTCTTCCACAGCTCCAAAGAGATGCTGGATGAGTAGATTGACTCCATGTGAATGAGCCCTGCAGTTCTCTGCCTTCTATCCAGCACTTGCAGGATAAACTCCAGCACCTCGACTGTCCAACAGTTTAAAATGTTGTGTTATGTTATCTTAAATGGCTGTCCTCAATAGAATATGACCACTGGTAGCCTCAGAGAAAAATATCATTATGTGATATTTGAACTAATAAAGCAAAGCAATTCACAAAGTGTGGTTTTCAGAGCGTAGGAGAAATTGGCTGGTGTAGCTGAGCAGCAGGTGTGCCATCTTGCTAACTATACAATACATTGTTGCCTGCAAACAGTAGTTAACAAAGCGGCACTATATTGTTAAAGTCAGCTGGGAGCAAACAGGATGTTGGTGGGATGAACAAGAAAAATGGATTTAAAAAATATAACATATCTGTTGTTTCAGGACTGTGGCTAATAATGTCCACTTTGTTTCATAGTATTTTTCTTGACAGATTCATGGCAACGAATGATTTCAATTGTGAAAAGCCCACAAACTGAGGAAGTGCTTGAAGTTGGTGTTTGACAAAAGTTGTTTTTTATACCGCACACAATATGGCTGTTCACAGAAACACTTTGAGTAATGTAAGGCTCATTATCTGCTTTATGTGACAGAAATGCTGCAATGAAAGGAAAGTAATAAGGCAGTGTATATTTAGATGGAGTTAATTTGCACAAGCAAGCTCTTTTTATACAAATTTTCTTGACTTCATAAATTGATTTGGCAGCTCATGATATTATATGCTGACCTTTTCAGATCAGAGCCACAGAATTGTCACACATTTCAAGAATGATGGCTTTTAATAACTGAGAATATCTGTAGTACTAGGGTGTTGTACTGTGTTAGTCATTATGGATGCAATGAGAAGTCAAGCAAAATGACACTTTTTATTGGCTAACTGAACAGATTAAAATATGCAAGTGATCTTACCTGAAGAAGGGGCCTGCATATTGTAATCTGTTCAATTAGATAATAAAAGTTGTCATTTTTCTTGACTTTTCATAATAACCAAGAACAGAGCTTACAGAGGAAGAGTGTGGTCCATGCTACACTCAGTGTAACAGAAAACATGCTGTGAGTGCTTAGAAAGTTTGCTATGATATCTGCCGTATTGTTTATATGGTGTTATCTTTGTTTTACATAGAATGTGAGGGCCTTAGTTACACATTGAATATTTTATGTAGCACTAGCTGTGTTAACTGGCATTGCCTGGGAAATTTTTTAAGACAATTGGTGTAATAGTGATGTTTATTAATCGGGTGTATCAGATCTACTGTGAAACTGAGTGCTTTTCTGTATTCAATGTCTGTAGCATATTTTGTTGTTTTGAAGTGTTTAAGGCTTTGTACCTAGGACTTGAACCCACAGCCTTAAGGATTCAAATATGTCTGCAAACATTGTGTGACCATGAGCAAGTCACTTTACCTGCCTATGCTCCAGTGGGGAAAAACCAAAAACAAATGTACATAAATGTAACTAATTGTAACTCAAATGTTATGTTTTCTTGGATAAAGGCATTAGTTAAATAATTAATAATAATATTCTGTGACTGGTGCTGCTTACTCTTTAACACGCTGTACATGATTGTCTATGAGGAAAAAAAAAACCCTGCCTTAGACCAGTTCCTGCTTCTCCTAGTGACTTGGCTTTTGTTGATGATTATTTAAAAAACTAAATTTTGCCGTAAAGTGTATTTCTTTGAATTGAAATGGGTAATCAGCCAGAATAATGGAAAATTTGAGCATATAATTATATGTATGACTCTCTTGTTTTTGTCATTCACTAAAGTACAGTATTTCTTTTTGTGTTTTTCATCACTTGTTTGTAGTCTCTCTATAAAGTCTGCAGATGTAAATGTATATGGAAAGCATTGCTTGAAGTAGATGCACATAAGCGCCGGTACTCTGTGTGTTACACTGATGTATTAATGTGAAGAGTGTGGAGCATTTTCCAATTCAAAATTCAAGCGGCAATTTATAAGGTTGATGTTCTCCCTTGTGGTTTGCAACACCATGATTGAATAGCTCTAATATTTTTAGCATTTAATATTTAATATTTTGAGCACCGCGATCAAAGGTATGGTGAGAGGGGGTTCAGCTTTTAGCACTGCAAATGGGGTCTGGTGATCAACGGAGCAGAACGGATAACCAAGATGAGGACCGTTACACATTTAAGAGTTCCAGTACTCAACAGCAAAAAACAGTGCTTGCTAACCATTGACCTTTGCATCTTCTTTGAGCTAAGCTTTCCTGAACTTTGTTTCATTTGCAACATCATCACATATATTTTTAAATGTCCAAGACACTGCGCCATCTTAAGTCCTGTTCGCATGGCCCAACAATCACTTAAGTGCATCACAGAGGATATATGTAGCATAGTATTAATAAGTATCAACAAATGCATAAAAAAGTGAGGTAATTTTCTTTTTTCTATAACGTCACCGAATTTCTATCAAATCTGTTAAGGCGTTTTGAAGATTTTGGAGTATTTAGTATTCCTTTTGTGGTGGTGGTTTACTCCTAAATATCAATATATCAGAAATGGCCTTCTTTAGTGGATACCTGCTGGCCTAAAGGTACCATCCTGCCACATTTTAGCTAAACTGAAAAAAGGGAGTGAGTCAGTCAGTCAGTCAACTTTGCATTATACAGTATATCTATAGATTTAATGAACATTATCTTAAGATACTTTACTAAAACCCTGCTTTTCTTTTAAGAAATGAAAGGTGAATTGACTCATTGTGGCATATTGTTGCCAAGGTTTGAATTCTGGTGCTGTTTCTGTTAACTATTCTGTTAACTATTTTCCTTTTTCTACTCACATTCATTTCATTTCTGCAGGCATATTTTTTAAAAGAAGAAATAGAAGAAGAGTATTCCACAAAGAAAAGGTGAGGTGCTACTTTATGTGGCTAATTGCTCATAGGTTTTGTGATGTATTGCACTTGAATATCTACTTAAGGCATGTTTGTGTGGAATTCCTTTTTTGTAGTTTTAACACTTGAGGTTTTATCTCTGTTCATTCCTTGAAAACAACTTTCTGCTGGGAAGTCTAGTGCAGCTCTCACCATATTTGTTATTAGTGCACTGGCCAGTATTCAGGAGGTGGTGTTGCCAAGATTAGCAGTGATGAAGAACTCAGCATCCAGCCTAGTGGACTCCTCTACTATCAACCTACAATACCTTCTTTGGCTGTAATTAAAAAACAAAACATTCAAAGGATCACAAAGATTTTAGAACATGTTTCCCTTGTGTAGCTGTGAAAGGCTCCCAGTTCTCACCAACAACTTAGTTTTTTTTCCTCCCCTACCGAAACCTGGTTCAAATGAATAAACACTGAGCTTGTGTCAAAGGTAAACATCTATTGGGTGCTGGAATATGAGCAAATAGCCAAGCAATTCTCTCCAGTAATTTACAAAAAAAAAAATGGTGGCAGATTTGAGGAAGTGTAATCAATCAGAATAGCTGTTTTTTTTTAAAGATCCAAACAGTTTCGCTTAAAGCTTTTGCTTTCAAAAAAGGAAACATTTAAGGTCACTTATAGGGAAAAATAATTCAGTAAAGGGGAAGCTCCTACCTGAAATGGTAAAATTGTTTTGGGAGATGGCTAAAAGGTATATAACAGTCAAATGCAAGGCCTCAAACCCTTAAAAGTGTTGCTTTGTGCTGTTTTTTTTTTTTTTGTTACGTATCAAGTTGCCTTTCTCCTTTTCCCTTTTCTGAAGAATTCAAAAATTATTTTTGTATGTGTTGACCTACACAAACACATCCTATAGTGCATTTGCTTCATGCTGATTTAATTGGGTAAGCTGGAGAGATACCAGTAATTTCCCATTGTGATGGTGTCTACTGTGTTGGATTTGCACCTGTTTGTTCTGACCCAACAATTAATGGAATGCATGAAAATAGTTCTGACATTTGAATGCATGAAAAATTATATTCAAGAATAAAACACTTATCAAATGCTGTCATTGAGGGAAATGTGGTCATATGTAGATAGACATGTTATACAAATATTGTTCTCTTTTTTGCTTAATAAACAGATCTCCAGTTGGTTTGAATATATATAACAGCTTTAAGGTGAAGAAAGGTCTGGTATTCAGAAAGAAAGGAACGCGCCAGGCTGTGCATACCAGTGCAGAACTAAAGCAGCCCCTTGTCCGCTGGGGCTGTGACATGGCAAACAAGGAAAATGAACTGTCCTGTGCAGGTAGCCTACATGAACGACTGCACAACGATCGCTACTCATTAGCTCTGAGCTCTGGAGAAACCACTAAAATGGATGGAGCAGTGTCAAAATATAATGATTATTTGGCGGAGGTAAATGTACCAGTCATTTTATTCTTTTTTTATGAATTCCTAGAGGTAATGCCCATACGTACATGCTGGTGAATTCTTGGACCCAAGATCAGTAAGTAGCTGTGATGTGTACTGCATGAAATTATTTTTCTATTTCCTCCGAAGGCTCTTAATTTCTTTTTAGACTGTAAAGGTTCACTACTGCTTGACTGGTAACCATAAATTGACCCGGCAAGTCTGCATGAGTTGCCAGCTGGTGTCTTCTGTGGTTACTTCATACCATATACATAATGCAATTTTGAGTAGCTTTGATTACCTACCACAATGGAATGGTATATTCATTTATCTTTTTTAAGTCCAGCTTAATTCATCTAGATGTTTTCAGGCCATTGAAGCAAGGTAGGAAAATATGTTAATAAGTGGATTAGTTCAATTCAGATAGTCATAGAGGAAGTAATATATCCTTTTTTTATAGTTATGTGTTTATGACAAGTGGAAGGAACATAATTCTTTCTCTAGTGTTAGACCTCAGATCATTTCCTGGTTCTCAGACTGTTCACAGGTGATGTTAAATTAATGTTTTTTGAGATCTTGTTTGGTTTAGTCCTGATTGGTTTAGCCATCTTCTTTGTCAACCTCTGTTCAAGTTTTTTTAACTGGGCAACTTTACTTCATTGACTACATGTGACATTTGTCAATAGGAATGTCTAATTTATCTAATTTTATGGTAGTTCTTTAAAACGTGTTGTATCACAGATAAAATCTATATCATTCACCTGTATACTTACCAGTACAACAGGAAATATGCACTCTCACCAAAATTTTACTTGCATGGGTTTGATGCAGCATTCATGGTCTGTTTATATGTACTGTTTTAATATATTGTAATTTCTGTGAAAAGATAAAGCTCCCCCTTTGGAGAAATAAATCACTGTTTTTCTATCTATCTATACAGTGCATTTATTTGATTGGTGTCTGTTGAGTTTATTTTTGACAAACATTTCTGTAATGGACTGCCACACCATCCATGATTGGTTACAGCCTGAACAGCCCCTAGCCACTCATGACCCTAAATTGGATTAAATAGGTTTCAGTATGTCAGGCTATATTGCTACTTCCAGCCTGTTGTGGAACATCCATTGTGTTAATACAGAGATTTAACTTTCCAAATAAAATATCATGTTCTTACATGAGGTTCTGTTGATTTGCACTCATGATGTTAACAGCATTGAGAGATAAACTACTGCATGTTTGACCTGTTTTGTGTGTTCAAGGCAGGTTGCTCATGCCTAGCAATTTTTTAAAGTTGTATGCATTTTTTTATTATGAAATGCTCTATTAGTTGTCTCCTTTCATACCACACCGTGATAGGAGTGGGCAGAATTTTTTTCCCCTGTGTATTTTACATTTGATTTGGTATATACTGTAGGTAAAGTTTGTGTTTTTTTGTTTTAAGCATTTTGAAGGGGGTTAGTATTTCTCACTTACAAAGTATTCACATCATTGTTGCTTTATTTTCTTTGTTTTTACTTTAACTTCTTTTTCTTTTTTTTTATTTGGCTAGATATCTAAAGATCATGATACAATGACACAAGTGCTCTTCGGAAGAAACTTAAAACTGAATGTAGCTCTCACTCTGTGGAGGAGAAATGCTGGTGAACTTGTTGCCTACCTGATAAGGTAATCAAACATGGTAGTTGCCAGAATGGCAGGTGCCTTTGTTAAAGTTTAGAAATGATGTTCTCGTTGGCACATGCTTACATATAATATAAGAACAGCCCCCTGTATGCCCCCTGCCTTCTGTAAATATTTGTTTTAAGTAAAATAAATATGACCACAAAAATATGAAGGTTGGACATATTTTGGAGGAATACTATTTGCAGAGGATTTTTTTAGGAATTTTGCTTGGCTCAAAAAAGTCTCAGACCACTGAAGTTTCCATTTTGAGTTAAAAATTTGATGGCATAAACTTGACAGATTAGGTTTTGTTAATATTTTACCGACCTGAATCATTTTTATTTAGAACTAAATTATATCCATGCCTTGTTAAGTGCCCTTTCTGCCTAATGTCAGATTAAGTTTGAGGATAATTTGTACAAATTTTTGTATTCTTTGAAAGATCTATAGATACGCATTGTTTTGGGGTTTTTTTTGATTAATTATCCCACAGTGACATAAAGAATTGTTAACCAAATTGATAATAAATCAACATCTCTTTGAAATAAAAATATTTGTTTATATGGCAACAAAAATATGTTCTCATCTGTGCAAATAAGCTGTAAGTCAATTAGAAAAATAATTACTTCAGTGCCAGGGAATTGTGTTGAATTTTAGAATGGATTAGCAAGAGGCTATTACTAAATAGTGCTGTTACTGAAAGGGAAGCAGTAACAGAATGTCATAAAAGCCACCAGGCAAGTCCCACTGGCTTTGTTATTGGTAAGGGTCAGTCTTGACAGTATGGCAGTAACATTTTTCATGTAATAATCAATTATATTTGTAACAGATGCTTATTTTTTGTTGTGTTCTTGTTAAAGGCAGGAACAGAATCATCAGTCCATGATATCACTTCATAATTCCTCAAATTTCATTTGGTCTGGCATTTTAGGAGTCATTGGTTTGGCAGAAATGCAGTGTAGAAAGTTTACAAGTGCAAATACAAAATCAAACTGTTTAAATTGAGATATTTAGAGGAAAGGCATTGGTTTAGTGGCCTGCTTTCATTGTTTTAACCTGCATCTTAAATGTACAGTACCCACTACTGTTTTCTTGTTTTCTTTGCTTTGTAACTTAACTTTTCTTTCTTAATTACTGATTTCAGAATTCAGGATACGGGAGTGCTTGTAGATTGTTTACCTGTAATTACTAAAAGGTAAGGGTAATCTTAATTTTTTAACAAATGTCACTGACCAGGGATGTACATCATCTGAATCATTTTAGTTAGAATAAGGATGATTAAACTGTAATCTAAATCCAAACAAGATGGTTCTTTTTAGTCACACTTTAGTCATTACTTGGCTCATTTTTTCGTTTTGTGTTCACATTGGGTTTTTAATTTTTTTTTTTATTTTGCTTTATAAATATTAAGGAGATAACATTGGGTTGAAATATACAAAAGCCTAAAGCCATAACCAGAAAATAACACGTTTGTTTTCTAGAATGTGATGCTGCCAATGTAAACCTGTAAAAAGCCTTTAACTATGATAAAATAGATGGGTATGGCTCCTGCCTTGTCACCAAGAATGCCAAGTGTAGGCATTTAGCCACTGCTCTCCACCTCAAGCAACAAAAACTCCCAGTGGAAATGGTTTAGAAAATTGATAGAAGGATCAGTTAAAGCAAAAAGCAGAATAAAAGTTACAGGATAGTGAAGGTGAGGTTTAGAGCATTATCTTGTCTATCATATTGTTATAATAAACTATTGCTTTTCAATATATAAACTTACAAAATAGGGTTGCAAATAATGATTATGTTGATAATTGATTAATGTGGCAATTATTATCTGCATGAAGTGGAACTTTTCACCAAATAAACAGGTTTTTATTACATTTTCATGTTTTTTTTATTAACTATTCTTAGATATTTTGAACAAAGTATAGTTTTTTATACAGCATCTGCATAATAATGCATTGAAAATGAATAGTAATAAATAGAAATAAAACACTTAGTAGCAGTTCTGGCTGTGCAGTGAACATACACATTTTCCTTAAAAACACAACAGTTTTCAATAAATTATCTAAATTTTCAGAATACACAAGTCAAATTGCATCACACACCTCAAAATGAAACATGAAATTTAAGTTATGCTTTCTTTTCAGTTTCTGTGAAAGAGACAGTTTATTGGCAAAGTATCATGTATACAGTATATCTGACCACCACAAAATAATCTGTTACACCAAAGTGAATTCATTCATGCACCACACAGCAGGAGGCCAAATTCTCGTCATTGATTAGTCCTATCAAATGGTAATTGTAAAGTCCAATGCACCTAAACAGAATAAGCGATATGTGTGTGTTTTAACACTAGAATTACCAGAGCCTACGAAAAAACTCGTAATTCCGTCCCACCTTACACTGCTTCTTAAATCCCTTCACACCTCTCCGCCAGCGCCCTTTGTCTTCTAAATGTGCTGATAAAGAGAAGCTAGGAGCAGCCGGCTATTCCATCCCCCACCACTTTAGAGCGTGCAATTTCTCTCAGCTCATGCCTCGATTGAGTATCTGGGAGTGAAGTGGAGTTTTAGAGTGGAAATAATAGATCGTTATTTGAAACACACGCATTTCATGTCTGTTCCGTTTCTACAGTAATCTGTGTCAACACATTGTTAAAACAGAAACGTTTTTTTATATTCTAGTAGTAGATGACAAAATGTAGGCATAAACTATATAATGTATGAAGCCTGAAGTCCAAATAGCAATGAAACATTTTCACAAGAATAACACAATTGCGCTTTTATTCAAAAATATAACTGCAGAAACAAAAGCCGCCTTAACATGCAACATTGACAGCAGTTTACTGTAATTGCCTCCGTAGTTCAATAGACTCCGCCCCCGCTTGGGAATCAAGAGGTCACGAGTTCGATCCTGTGCCCTTCCGTTTTGAGAAGTAAACTGCTCTTAGTCTTACTGTTTTAGAATAAAGGCATACATTTGATTTCAGTCTGTAACAGCCAGTGCAATTTATGATCCTTGTAAAGGTTAGCTTTTTTTTAATTCACTTTTCATTCTCTCAGTCGCGTTCAGAATCAATCCATACAACCCCATCTGACACGGCTGTTTTCACTAAAGACGCGCTATAGCTCTGCAGTGTACCACGATGCATACTAACGCCAAACCCCCATCCCCGGGTTCTGACACACAAGCGCTGGCGAAGCTGCCTTCTTCGTATCTCACCGTCACTTGCTTTTCTTTTTATTCAGTTTTATTGAGTGTTCCTGCCAGTCCCGCATGTTGCTGTATGCTGTTTCTTTTGTACTCCAGGACATGCAGAGGAAAGAATGGTAAAGACCAGTAACTTCGGCGTTATATGCAATCATCAGACACTCCCCATCTGCCCGTGTCGTTCAAACACAGGAACATATATTGGTGTAAAAGTATAACAAAAGTGCACTTTTATTCAAGTGCACTTTTCCATCGCCTTTTCCTGTAAGAAGCAATGTACACACTTCTCTCTATGCTGTGGTTTCTATTACACACCTGAAAGAAAGAGACAATACATGTGAAAATATCCAGCATACAGCAACATGCGGGGACTGGCAGGAACACTCAATAAAACTGAATAAAAAGAAAATCAAGTGGCGGTGAGATACGAAGAAGGCAGCTTCGCCAGCGTCTGTGTGTCAGAACCGGGTGGGGGGGCGTTAGTATGCATCGTGGTACAGCGCAGAGCTATAGCGCGTCTGTATTGTTTCTTTTGTACTCCAGGACATGCAGAGGAGAGAATAGTAAAGAGCAGTAAGTTCGGCGCTATATGCAATCATCAGACACTCCCCATCTGCCCGTTGTTTTGTTATACTTTTCAATACTTTTATACTGCTCAAGCGGGCATGCTCAAAAATACGTGTAATGCCACGAAAAGTGCACGCAGACACTTCATTTGCAAACAAAACAAGTGCACTTTTATTCAAAACTACCTGTATAACCGAAGAAAAAAGAAAGCAAGTTACAGTAGGCGATTGATACGACAACTTGCATGGTGCAATGCTAAGAAGTGCAGATTTTCATTCCGTGCTATATAAAATCATCACATTCAAATATTAACAGTTCCCACACACCCAAGGACCGTCCTTCCTACATTTACGACACGTGTACTTGTTGCAGTGTACACACCTCTCTGTGCTATGGTTTCTATTACACTGAATGAGCACCTGACACTGTACTTTCTTCCCTGGGGGAAGGTCCCGCATCAGAGAATTTCCAGTTCCTGCATAAATTCACACCCGATCTGACGCTGTTCGTTTTCAAATAATATTGCATTAGTGCGATTATATTTTCACATATATTGTCTCTTTCTTTCAGGTGTGTAATAGAAACCACAGCATAGAGAAGTGTGTACATTGCTTCTTACAGGAAAAGCGATGGAAAAAGTGCACTTGAATAAAAGTGCACTTTTATTATACTTTTACACCAATATATGTTCCTGTGTTTGAACGACACGGGCAGATGGGGAGTGTCTAATGATTGCATATAGCGCCGAAGTTACTGCTTTTTACCATTCTTTCCTCTGCATGTCCTGGAGTACAAAAGAAACAGCATACAGCAACATGCAGTTACTGTAACTTGCTTTCTTTTTTCTTCGGTTATACAGGTAGTTTTGAATAAAAGTGCACTTGTTTTGTTTGCTAAATGAAGTGTCTGCATGCACTTTTCGTGGCATTACACGTGTATTTTTTGAGCATGCCCGTTTGAGCAGTATAAAAAGTATTGAAAAGTATAACAAAACAACGGGCAGATGGGGAGTGTCTGATGATTGCATATAGCGCCGAAGTTACTGCTCTTTACTATTCTCTCCTCTGCATGTCCTGGAGTACAAAAGAAACAGCATACAGCAACATGCAGGGACTGGCAGGAACACTCAATAAAACTGAATAAAAGAAAAGCAAGTGACGGTGAGATACGAAGAAGGCAACTTCGCCAGCGTTTGTGTGTCAGAACCCGGGGATGGGGGTTTGGCGTTAGTATGCATCGTGGTACACTGCAGAGCTATAGCGCGTTTTTAGTGAAAATAAATTGCACCGGCTGTTACAGACTGAAATCAAATGTATGCTTTTATTCTAAAACAGTAAGACTAAGAGCAGTTTACTTCTCAAAACGGAAGGGCACAGGATCGAACTCGTGACCTCTTGATTCCCAAGCGGGGGCTGAGTCTATTGAACCACGGAGGAAGTTACAATAAACTACTGTCAATGTCGCATGTTAAGGCGGCTTTTTGTTTCTGCAGTTATATTCTTGAATAAAAGCGCAATTGTGTTATTCTTGTAAAAATGTTTCTTTGCTATTTGGACTTCAGGCTTCATACACTATATAGTTTATGCCTACATTTTGTCATCTACTACTAGAATATAAAAAACGTTTCTGTTTTAACAATGTGTTGACACAGATTACTGTAGAAACGGAACAGACATGAAATGCGTGTGTTCCAAATAACGATCTATTATTTCCACTCTAAAACTCCACTTCACTCCCAGATACTCAATCAAGCTGAAGTTTGTGCACGTTCTAAATTGGTGGGGGGATGGAATAGCCGGCTGCTCCTAGCTTCTCTTTATCAGCACATTTAGAAGACAAAGGACGCTGGCGGAGAGGTGTAAAGGGATTTAAGAAGCAGTTTAAGGTGGGACGGAATTACGAGTTTTTTCGTAGGCTCTGGTAATTCTAGTGTTAAACATTACATGAGAGGTAGGTTGTTATTTTTGTTCTAAATCTAAAGTGCTAACTTCACTGAGTAACAGTCGGCAAACTTCATGCAGAGCTGAAGCTTACCACCAATTAGAGCGAAATATGAGAACATATAGGCTGATCGTGTTACCCAAAACGATCTTTTAGGTAGAGAAGACAAAAAGGACAATCATAGAATGCATAAAGTATGGTCTAACATTATGATGTTCTTTGACCAAAACCGGTAATTGTCATCTGTGTGTCCACTTCCAGTATTCATTCCTCATCAGGTTTTAGGTTCTGTTGCTCCTGTACTGTAGTTCTGAAATTTTAACTGTCAAGGCCAAGCTCAGTTTAAGTCAGTAATGAAAAGGATTAAATAGTTAACATAGGGTAGCAATAATTGTGTTTTTTATTGCTTTTCAGCCTTCAAGAGGAGAAGCCATGCATGTCCGTTGGTTGCTGTGTCGACCTTTTTCCACTAGTCAAAAATATGCTAAGAAGCTCATTTGAAGAGTAAGCATCTTTAATTCTGTGTTTGTTTCTGTGTTTAAATTTAAATATGGTTCTGAAAATGTTGAGGATATATGGCAACATCTAAAAAAGATAAGCTGGGACAAACTTAAATAGAGATAGTTAAGTAGTAATCAAATATGCTTTAAACTAAAACCGTTCAAGTGCCATTCAAGAAAATGTTTTAACATTAAATTTCTGAAGCTGTAAGAAATTAAAGTCAACTCGATAGTGGATTAAGGTGTATGGCTGAAAATGTGAAAGATGACCCAAAGTGGCTCTATCAGTGTTTTAATAGTAAGAGTGGCCAATTAGAAGAAGAACATTGGGAAAAGTAATGGCAAACTATAATATAACAACAGCAAATCCGTGAATGCTGTAAATTCCTTCTTTTGTCAGGTTTTTATGTTCAAAGAAGTTGATAACTCCTATCAGTTACAAAGACTTTTAAAGAGGCTCTTAGTGATTTTGTAATTGTAGAACGAGAGACGTTTTTGTTTGATGTCAGCCTTTAAAATCTAAGCAATCACTGTGTACCAGGATACATTTATTTTGGTTCCATGATCTGGATTCAACCAATTGGTGCTGACCTGTCACTGGTGAGCTATTCACCACAGAGGAGGAAGTGCAAGACGCCAATGGCTCAATAAATAAAATATATTTGATAACGTGTATGGTTCGTGGCATTTCACAAAAACCTAATTCTGACTGGTGTTTTACAGAAGATGCTATACTACTGTTATGATGTATGCTTAGCCTGTGCCTACTGTCTTGTGATTTTCACTTTAAAACAGTGTTACACTGAGAACACTTAAGTTACAACAGTATCCAGCATAACACAAACAAAATATTTACATGCCTGATGAATTGTTTTACCCTGGTTTCTGTCAAGTGCCAGGTAGATGCTTTTCATATGTACCCTTATTATTTTATGTCTCCTTATGTTAAACTAACGTTAAGCCTCAGTCACGGACCTAAAAAGGGCACCTCACACAATCTCATGAGAATGCAATTGCATGCATCTGTATTGACATTTGTCTGTTTTCCAGAACCTCCGCAGCTTCTGCTTTAAGGGGATTCAGGCTATGAGTGACTCGTTGACATGTATACAAATAATTTAACAGTTCAAGTGTGTTTGTGTTAAAAGTTTTTGTAAAAATTCAAAGTAAAACAAAATTCAAAGGGAAAAATTGATAATATAAAAGAAGATATTCTGTTCTATCCATCGGTTCTGCTTTTAATAGAAATGGTATATTCTGCAATCCCAATATCATAACATATAGATTGCCTTTTCCTGTTTTTTACTTCTATTCTCTTTCTATTCCAGCTTTGTACCATTGTGCTCATTTTACTAAAGTTGTTTTTTGCTAGTAGGTACATTAATGTAAAAATTAATGAAGAAAAGATTAGCCAACACAGGTTGAGTAAAGATGCATTATTGAGAAGTCAGCATGAGCTTAGTTAGATGTCTATGAGGAAATAACAAAAGAATATAATCTGAGAGGTGCATGTGATATTATTTATCAGAATTTTTCAAAACGCTTTTGATAAGGAACCACACGAGAGGCTAGGGGTCAGACTACAAATTGGGAAATCATGATGCAATGTGTGGATGAGGCAAAATTGGTTTAAACACTTAAAAGAAAGGGTTACAGTGTGAGGTGAAGATCATTTACAGAAATTCATAATTCTAATATCAAAGGAATATTTTATTGTATCTCAGATTTATAAAATGAACATAAGTGCAGGCAGCCATCCATCCTGCAAGTATGAAAGCTCAGGTAAACAGAGCAATGTGCCAGCAAAGTCCCAACAAATGAAACAACCGAAATGCCTGAAGAAGGTCATTGTCAGAATTTTTAAAGATTCATGGTACTTCACCATTGAGTCACTCAGTTAGTCAGACACCTAAAGATGGCATAACTGGAGCACATTGGTGACTAAAAGCCACTGCCCAAACACTGACCAGAGGGTACATTTTGTTGTGGTTGGGTACCATTTTAATGTGTTTTCTTAAGCACCACATATCCATAATTTGGGACTTCAGTCATCTAGAAAAATTAAGGTTTGCATTATAAACATCCATGTCAGGTATTTGAATCTTATTTTGCCCAGTGAAAGATGTAGAAAATGTAATTTGTTGGGTTTTTTTGTCATTTTTATCCTTTCAGATACTTGGTAGTTGGTTTACACTGGGTTCAGTCAGTTATTAAAAAATGGTGGCCAGAGCTGTCTGAGAAAGGAAAATGTACAAGTGATGGACACCCAGAAGACAGGTATGTATGTTCTAATTTTTAAAAAGTATACTTCCACCTCCATTATAAAGCGTAACAGTGAGCTAGTTATATTTTTATACTTATCAAATATGTTTCAGTTAAAAATTTAATTTCTCTTGGCAAACTTAATATATATCCCCATTATGAAGAAATAAGTTTAACTTGAAAAATACTGAACTTATCCTTTAATGTTGTTTTGCAAGATTGATGTGCTATGCTGGAGTGAAGGACCTTTTCTCGTCATAATTCTTAAATTCTCAAAACATGGTCTAATGTCCTAGACTGGCTAAATGTGAATAAGGGAATGACTCTGACATGGAGAAGTGGAGTAGATTATGAATAAATGTATCAGGCAATTAGGGAATAATCTTTTAATGTTTTTTTTCTTTCACTTCTTAATGGATGTTTTTGAATCAACTAATTCTTCATTAATAATTATGTGTTACCTTGCATCAGAGTTTGCATCCATCTTCTAAAACTGCATATCCAGAGCAAGGAAACTGGTGCCTATCCCAGCAAGCATCGGGCGTAGAGCAGAAACAATCCCTTGACACAGCACCAGTGCAACTTGAGCACCGTTCTCATTTTAGGGCACCAGTGCGACTTGAGCCCCGTTCTCATTTTTGTCAGCATTGTGCCGCCCTTCAAATCTTGCAGTTGTTTCTAAATAGCTCCAGATTAAATGGAGCATCAGAGCAGGAAGCTGTATTTATTCAGTGCATGGTTGGTGAGTTAATCTGTAACAGTTAGCAGGTATAGATTTGAAAACATTTAATCTGCTCTGAAAACATCTGCCAAAACTCGGTACAAAGCATTTAAAGAGTATCTTTGAGGAAAAGTGACAGCAGATTTAATGATGTGTATAAACTTGATTTGCTGTTAACAAGACTTCCCACTGCTGATCTCTACTAAAATATCACCACAAGAAACTCGGGTACTATTATTTAAGTCATGCAAACACTTGTTGCAGAAATCAGTCATTTGACCTGCACAAAAATTATTGAAATTAGAAAACAAACATATTTATGAAACATTAAGATGTTTTGCTCATCTAAATGTTACAAGTGTTAGAGTGAAATTCATACTTGCATGTGCTTATCAACATGCTGCATGTTGCCAGTCTTCAGGCTGTGATTAGTATACTTGATGTAAATATCTGATTGACTGTAAATTTCAGGCAGAATAAGAGATCCCACAACTCCAGGCACCATACCATGTAGAGATGAGCTGGATAACCTGGTAGGTTTTAAAAGCTGTTGGTCAGTGTGGCATAGTGGGTAAGGCTAAGGATCTCAACCCCTAAGGCCGTAGGATCAAATCCGGGTGCTGACACTGACTGACCTTAAGCAAGTCACTTCATGTGCCTGTGTTGTAATTGGAAAAAACAAAATGTAACTAGTTGAATCTTAGATATTGTAAGTCGCCTTGGATAAAGGCATCAGCTAAACAAATAACAATAATCTTGACAGATCTTGATTGCTCAAATGCCTGTTTTGCACAATTATGTTAAGACAAAAACTTTGTTAAATGACATCCATCAGTGTAAGCAAAAGGGCTGTGCTTTTGTCAAGATACTGTTTAAAGTCCTCTAGTAAATATTCAAGATTGCAGTTATTCATCTTTAGCTGTGGCTAAAATAGGAGACTCCCTTGTGTGTTTTTGTACATTACAATTTAGAGTTTTGTGGGTTGAGCCCAGGTTATTGAATATTCTGTACCTTGAGAAATTTTCCACTGTTGTCTAACTGAGCACTGCGTGTGCCTCTTTTGGTGCCTACTGGGCATCATGGTTTTGTTTGCCCTGGTTGGTTTTAGGCCAGATCACTACCAGATATTTATTTATGTAGTCTTGTCACCAGCGTTTGTCGGCCCAATAAGTGTCATGTCAGCAGTAAATCTGATCGTTTTATAGTCAACATAGGGACTTGACAGTCATGGGTGAAAACTGAGTACTCACTATGTCTAGTGTAGCCATCTCGAGGGGTCCATTGTTTAAAATCTACATGACATGGTAGAAAATTTGTTGCATACTTTTTACTACCTGCCTATTGAATGGAGTTATAACTACTATTTCGAAGTTTGCAGAAAAGCCACTGAATGATGGACATTCAGGCATGTTATTCTGGAGTTCTTGTGCAGCAGTGCTGTTTTGCTTTTCTTAAAACATTCCTGTGTTACAGACGTGGGATTTCTTCCATATCTTAAGCACTTTGTGTCAGGGCTGTGGAGTCGGTAGATAAATGCTCCGACTCCAACTCCCCAACTCCGACTCCTCTGTATGTATATACTATCCTGATGTATTTTCTACATCCATTGAAGGAAAGGAAGGCAACATACATGTCATTTCACCACAGAACTACTGGCTAGGAAGCCAACACTCTACTATAATGCCAGATTAAAGACAAACACAATGAAAACAAGGTTTTGTTTATTTTATTTTTTTTAAAACAAGTGTCTGGATAGTAATAGCAGGCATAAAAATCAGAAACAGAAAATGTATTGGTTCAAAAATACAAACCACCTTCTTTTGTAGTTTTAACTTTTAAAAGAAAAAAAAAGCTTAACTATATGAACTAAAAACATTATCTGGAAAACCTATATTAAACTTGGAATACAGTTATAGTTAAAGGAAATCATGAATCATGTTTGAATCCCATAGTCAGGTTTAAAGTTTAAGTTTATTCCCTTCACTTATACAAGTGTCTCTAGTCCTGCAAAAAACATTTACCTAATTATCAGCAAGAGTAAGGCCCACAAATACGCAGCGATCCATGGCCGATTTTGCCACCGACCGATGTGCGTGTACAATCGCGGCAATTGATTTGTGGCCGCAGATTGCGGTGTCCACATGGACGGGCAGATCCAGCTTGCCGAAAATCTCGACCACCGCCACCATCCAAAGTAATGTGATGCCTCTGTCTGCTGCAGTGGCTGTCTCCTCTGTCAGCCAGCCGGAAGTTTAGTGCATTGTGTCACTCACCGGCCAGCTGATCAGCAGAACGAGCCTCTGCTGGAGACAGGTAGAAGATCTGTGTTCTCGGCTCCTTCCCCCCTTCACTGGCGCAGCGAAGGGGAGCCGACAGAGCTGAGAACACACCAGATGATTTTCAGGCGTTTGGCGTGATGACTCGTTGAACGGCCGAAAAATCGGCAGTGCATCTGTAAATGTATGGGGGGCTTTAGGCTAGGTTCACAGTTCCCTGTAACAGTGGAACACGACACAATGGAAAGCGGTGCCGCACCTTACCTGTGCATTACATCCCATATAGTGACGCATACAGTCAATGAAAAGCATGCTTCATGGTTACTTGACATGTTCGTTTTGTGGTAACATTATGCACTGCATGCATTGGGCTTTATTCTTACAGCAGAGAAGTAGTTCATTATGATTGTTTGTGAATTGGGACATTTCAACTTACTTTTTTAATTCCCATTTAAATTTAGTAGGAGTCGGAGTCGGTTAACTTTTTGCCGACTCCGACTCCAGGTACCCAAAATTGTCTCCGACTCCTCGACTCCGACTCCACAGCCCTGCTTTGTGTACGCATCATATAAGTTTCAAATTTGGCACATGGAATGGCTACATATACAATGTTAAAGTACAAGAAGTCCATTTGCACTAAATCTTTTTTTGTTTATTTCTTATTTTATTTTAGGAATATTCAAGTAATGAAGAAGCACCTGCATGAATTATGGGAGCATGGCTGTCATTTATGTTTTGCTCCAGGAACTACTGGTGAATTAGCAAAGGTACTCTATTACTCCTTTAAGTCTGCGATGATGCTTAGATTCATCTATGTGTATCATGCTGTGAAAATCTGATTTATTTAAAACTGTCACACAAAAATACTCTGGTTTAAGCCATTTTGGGTTTCAATGAAATAACAGCTGGTGCAGGGAGTCATCCATCAAAGTTTATTCAGCCATCTTCCTAGCTCAAACATTTGGTAATGAGACTGTTTGTCTTAAAATGGTTTAAAGTGTTTTTCATTGCTTTGTTATAAGCTTTAAAAAATAACTTCTTGTTGCTCTGAAAACTATTCTGTCATTTTCAGAGTGACTGTATGTAATCATTGTGCAGTGCCTAAAAAAAAAACATGACACACAATTGAGATCAGTAAGCCCAGTAATGAGAGAGAGTGCAACAAACAAACATTTCAAAGAGCGATTTGATATTTGGAGGCATCTTATCACAAGATAAATTAGGCCAAATAAACTACAGACCTCCCAATTCACAAGTGGCAGGTGTTAAAGCAGTCTGTTAGTGTGGATTTGTTAACAGTTCACTCCTTCAGTATAGTACAGGGTGTTCCACTCGGGAGTACAACTTTAAAAATGCGAATTACTCTGCAACGCATGCATGTATCATCATGCAACAAGTTTCAAAATATTCCTTATTTAATGAAGAATTGATTCTGTGTCATAAAGAGGCGGGCAGTATAGCGGGCACCGCTGCGGTGGCCCCGGATCTGGCACAGACAGCCGTCTAGCCCCAGACACCAACCCTGCAGAGTGGGAAAGCAAGCATGCAATACTTGTCCATATTTGACGAATTTGTGAAACAACTGGTCGACTACGAACATCAAGAAGGTTACTTCCAACAGGACGGGGCAACGTGCCATACCTTTCATGCCAGTATGGAAGAGATCCGATCATTTTTTAGAGACAGGGTGATCTCGAAAAGTTTGTGGCCACCTCGATCGCCCCATTTAACTCCTCCAGAATTTTTTCTATGGGGATATTTAAAGAGCAAGGTTTATGCAAGCAAACCCAGGACCATTGAACAACTGAAAGCAAACATCGAGCGGGAAATTGCTGCCATCGACAGTGACATGTTGCAGAGGACATTCTCAAATATGGAGCGTCGCGTTTCCTTGTGCGAAGACGTTGGGGGAGGACATTTTCAGCACCTTTTGTAATGTGGACTTGTTTTCCACTAAATACAGTTATGTTCAGTTCTTACAGCTCGCCTTTACATTCACACGTTTGCGAGTAATTCACATTTTTAAAGTTGTACTCCCAAGTGGGACACCCTGTATTTATGCAGTTAAGATTCAAAGGCAGTTATTTTTAACAGGGTTTAAATTTAGAGGTTCTGAACTTGAGGAAATAAGTGACACATCTAAAGATAATTACATTTAGTTACATTTATATAGTGCTTTTCTAGGCATTTTACATAAACCATAGGGGAGCCACTCCAGCCACCACCAATGTAAGAGACAAAGGATGATTAGGTGGCCAGAATGACCAGTTTGCGGTATGCAGTTTATCCTGGACTCTAGTAACCCCCTTCTTCTTTTAAAAGATGCCCAGGGATCTCTTATGACCACAGAGAGACAGGACTTCAGCTTTATGTTTTATCCAAAAGATGGCACCAATTTTACAGTACTGTGTCATTCAGATCCACACACAGACCACAGGGTAAGTGCCCCCTGATGGCCACTCCATCTCCTCTTCCAGCCGTAACCTCTGGTTCCCTGGTTTGTCTCTGATCCAAGTATTAGCTGAGCCCAAACATGCTTAGGTGGAGGTGGAATACCTGTACTGAAGTGCAAGCTGGATGGACAGCTGAGCTTGTTGTCTGTACTGTGACTTCCATGACAAGTGGTCCACAGCTTAGGTCTTACTGCACTGTTATCAGATAATTCAGTCTCTGAGACACTGTAAATGTGACTAATGTATTTATGTAATGTTCTTTTGCGGGGGGGAAAACTGGAGACCACTGATGAAAATACTGCCAAATTCTCAGCAAAGCAAATTTTATGACAAGTTGCTGTGTTCCCACAGCGTCCATTGTGTTTGCCTCTTTTTGACAGATTGTCTTTTTAATTTCATGTTTCATGCACATTAAAGATTTGACACAAATAGATGTCAGACTAATAGAACAATTGTGTCTGTTCAGCTAGCAAGCTCCTTTTTTATCTTATCAGATGAACTACCCTGAATGGTACCAAGAAACCTTGTAGGTTCTTTTCTTAAGGGAGGATTGGAGAAAGTGTCAAAACCAGCCAAGAGCTCTTACCTGTGTCTCTGTCCCTAGTGTACCCCACATATTCGACCCCTGTGGCAGGCTGCTCAATGAATGGCTGTGTCTTTCTGTACTTCAAACTAGTTTACCATTAATAGAGGGCTTCAAAAGAGCGTCCTCTCATGCCTTTAAGGGACCACAGCTATACAAGGAATGGACAATCTAGCTTCTCCGCTCCACCGTTAGCAGTCAGACACATTTATTTAAACTTTCACTTAAACATTATATTTATTTCCCTCAGAACCTATAGCAGTAAATATAAAGTGAAACAAAGAATCATACAACCTTAGTGGGTTAATGTAATGTTATTCGCAACAGCAAGACACTAATAACAATTTCTCAGATGGTCCAGTTCCTTAGTTACAAATTACAGTGCATCTGGAAAGTATTCACAGCGCATCACTTTTTCCACATTTTGTTATGTTACAGCCTTATTCCAAAATGGATTAAATTCATTTTTTTCATCAGAATTCTACACACAACACCGCATAATGAGAACGTGAAAAAAGTTTACTTGAGGTTTTTGCAAATTTATTAAAAATAAAAAAACTGCAAAATCACATGTACATAAGTATTCACAGCCTTTGCTCAATGCTTTGTTGATGCACCTTTGGCAGCAATTACAGCCTCAAGTCTTTTTGAATATGATGCCACAAGCTTGGCACACCTATCCTTGGCCAGTTTCGCCCATTCCTCTTTGCAGCACCTCTCAAGCTCCATCAGGTTGGATGGGAAGCGTCAGTGCACGGCCTTTTTAAGATCTCTCCAGAGATGTTCAATCGGATTCAAGTCTGGGCTCTAGCTGGGTCCTCAAGGACATTCACAGAGTTGTCCAGAAGCCACTCCTTTGATATCTTGGCTGTGTGCTTAGGGTCATTGTCCTGCTGAAAGATGAACCGTCGTCCCAGTCTGAGGTCAAGAGCGCTCTGAAGCAGGTTTTCATCCAAGATATCTCTGTACATTGCTGCAGTCATCTTTCCCTTTATCCTGACTAGTCTCCCAGTTCCTGCAGCTGAAAAACATCCCCACAGCATGATGCTGCCACCACCATGCTTCACTGTAGGGATGGCATTGGCCTGGTGATGAGCGGTGCCTGGTTTCCTCCAAACGTGACGCCTGGCATTCACACCAAAGAATTCAATCTTTGTCTCATCAGACCAGAGAATTTTGTTTCTCATGGTCTGAGAGTCCTTCAGGTGCCTTTTGGCAAACTCAGGCGGGCTGCCATGTGCCTTTACTAAGGAGTGTCTTCCGTCTGGCCACTCTAGCATACAGGCCTGATTGGTGGATTGCTGCAGAGATGGTTGTCCTTCTGTAAGGTTCTCCTGTCTCCACAGAGGACCTCTGGAGCTCTGACAGAGTGACCATCAGGTTATTGGTCACCTCCCTGACTAAGGCCCTTCTCCCCCGATCACTCAGTTTAGATGGCCAGCCAGCTGTAGGAAGAGTCCTGGTGGTTTCGAATTTCTTCCACTTACGGATGATGGAGGCCACTGTGCTCATTGGGACCTTCAAAGCAGCAGAAATGTTTCTGTAACCTTCCCCAGATTTGTGTCTCGAGACAATCCTGTCTTGGAGGTCTACAGACAATTCCTTTGACTTCATGCTTGGTTTGTGCTCTGACATGAACTGTCAACTGTGGGACCTTATATAGATAGGTGTGTGCCTTTCCAAATCATGTCCAATCAACTGAATTTACCACAGGTGGACAACAATTAAGCTTCTGAAACATCTCAAGGATGATCAGGGGAAACAGGCTGCACCTGAGCTCAATTTTGAGTTTCATGGCAAAGGCTGTGAATACTTATGTACATGTGCTTTCTCAATTTTTTTATTTTTAATAAATTTGCAAAAATCTCAAATAAACTTTTTTCACGTTGTCAGTATGGGGTGTTGTGTGTAGAATTCTGAGGGAAAAAATGAATTTAATCCATTTTGGGATAATAACAAAATCTGGAAAAAGTGATGCGCTGTGAATACTTTCCGGATGCACTGTATGTGCAGTATGTACTCAATCAAAACAGATTTTATGCTTTAAAGGGGTCTCTGCAGAGTATGCATTATTACCAGTCAGTTTTTTAGCCAGACAGAATCTGAGCTGAGCATTTTGCAAAAGTGTCAGAAAAGCAGCTGAAGGAGTACTCTTTTCTATTAGGTGTCCGTTATTCTAATAAAAAAGAGCATCAGCTCCCTTTACTTTTGCACATAATGAGCACACTGATGCAGCTGCTGATTTGCTTGTTTTCATCACTGTGATATTTTACAGTTTTCACAAAACATGCAGAACATCTTAGAAATTTATTATCATAAGATCAAGGTTATTTTTCCCATGGGAGTAAACAGTTGCACCTTCCAATTAAGCAAACTATTCTGAATCCCATGTATCCTTCCCAGCATGCATTGCAGTCCTGTTCAGCTTGAAAAGACTACGATGCTAGGGAATAATAGCTGAAAAGGTTAAGAAGTCTGCCGTAGAAGTGGGTACTGTTAAAAGTATTTAAGGTACAGTTAACTGGGGTGTTTGTCTTGATAAAGGAACAAAGTATGAGTTTCTTTTATTTGTTTGTTTATTTAACTTTTATTTTCTTACTTTTCCACCAGGATATTGAATCGTATTTATCACAGCTGCGCTGACACATGACTCAACAGAAGAAACCACTACATGCATGGCCCAGAGGTCCATAGCCGGCGTTGACAGTGACTCTGAACCGGCAAATAATGAGTGGGACTGCAACAAAACAAAACTAAATCGCTTCAAGAGTGCACCTCCTCCAAATTGTCCCCCATCAGCTTGATTAGAAGGACTACTTCACATTGAAGTGGTGAATCTGCTGAATTATTTTTAAAGTGGACGACACATGGGCAGTAAGAGACACTAAGCAAGCCATTGTTTAAAAGGACACTGCTTAAGTCTGGGAGGTAAATAAAGCCTTAGAGGTGCCAATGTGTGTTCCTGTCTGCTTGGTGTGTTGGGCAGTGCGTTTGTATAGAATGTATTAATAAACTTTTCCAGGTTTCAAATCTCGCTATCCTGAACTTGAACATTTTGTTTCACAGGACTTTTTGTTTCACAGGACTTTTTTTCTAAGTTATTGGATTGCTTTTCTTTTTCCTGATATTGTAAGACTGTATCATGTACATAACCACTGTTAATATGATGACATATTAAAAGAAAAATTCATACTACCAGTTGTTGCGTTAAAACTAGAACTGAATGACTTTATCAATAAGCTATCATGGTTGCATAAACAGCCTTGTCCATGCAGATAAATATTCAGAAATCAGGAAAATTAGGAGCTGAAATCGTTGCCAAAATGGTGAGACTATTTATTTATAAGAACCTATTTAAAAACAATGGATTCTTCTTTTCAAGTTCATTAACATATGCTTTTACAGAATACACTAAACACGGCTGAAATAATGGCATGTAGTATAATGTAGGCGAAGAGCTCGGAAGTTGCCTGTAGGACTTGCCTGAAGAGTCTTGAGGCATTTCTTAAGACAAAGTCTTACGATTAAAGAAGTTTGCACTTTCTAAAAAAAGAAACTTAAGTCAAAAGCTTATATAAAATTAATAGCACTAACAAGATTTTAAAACAGTACAGATTGTGACTTTAACTGTCTGAAATATTGAGAATGTGGAGTGATTGCCTTTGTTTTTGATCGTTTTACTAGTTTTAAAACACGCAGACTTTTGTAATTATATGCAAAGGTTGTGTGTGTATAACAATGAAGGTTTCATTTTGGGACTTTTATACATTTCAATAAAGATGTTTATATTAAAAAACAAGTTGATGTTTTTTTTTTTCCCCCCATCATGTGTCCTTAAATTTTGGAAAGCTTTTCAAAGTCTTTGAAAGTTGAAAGTCCTTTCATCGGAGCAACGTTTCAGCCGTGGAATGGCCAAATGGGGAGGCAGCTTGATGGATGAGGTCTCCAGGACTCTAAAAATATCCAAATCTTATTATGTGATATCATCTACTGTTAAATTCTGCTCCGTACTTCTAAAATTTTTATTATTATGCTGTATTAAGAATTTGTTCTGTTCTGTGTATTGTGTTGTATTGACCCCCTTCTTTTGACACCCACTGCACGCCCAACCTACCTGGAAAGGGGTCTCTCTTTGAACTGCCTTTCCCAAGGTTTCTTCCATTTTCCCTACAAGGTTTTTGGGAGTTTTCCTTGTCTTCTCAGAGAGTCAAGGCTGGGGGGCTGTCAAGAGGCAGGGCCTGTTAAAGCCCATTGCGGCACTTCCTGTTTGATTTTGGGCTATACAAAAATAAACTGTATTGTATTATATTGTATTCCCAGGGCATTGATAGTCACGACCGAGGAGGAGCCAGCATGAGGGATGAGGTTTACTTGTCAAAAGCACTAACAGTTTATTCCAATTAAAGTGCATTTGTATATGTGCAAACAGTATAGTTAATAAGTTACTTAATAAATAAATAATCCATAAAATTGTCATCAAAAGTCAATCAATTAAAAACTTGATTCATTAAATAGGTTAAAATCCAGTACAGAAAAGTAAAGTTGCTACATGTATCTTGCTATAAACTCTTTCTCAGTCCTCTACATGATCCAGGGGCGTTTCATGGACTTGGCCCACCACATCCTTCTGATCTGTCACCTCACCTGGTACTCGCAGACCCTAAACTGTCAACTCCCTGGGCACCGTGACATCTTTTGGATGCCACTGTATCAGGACCCCAACTTTGCTCCTGCTCTTATGGCCTCTCTCGCCAGCTGCAGAGAGCGAACCCACCTCCCAGAGCCACCCCCAGCCTCTTTGTCCTACTCGCTGTAAACTAATCAGCTGGCTTTTCCTGCCTAATCATCCTTGTTTTTCCTTTCTCTAAAATTAGTGATTGCTCTCCCTTTCAGTTTCTCTCTTTTCTTCCTACTCGATCTCTGCACTGACCCCGCTCCCTTTTATCCTATGAATCGTGCTCTTCTGGTGCCGTCTGATTTCCATGCTGCTGTTGGCTGCCAATTACTAATGAATGGTTGCTTGTGCTGGCATGTGCACATCTCGTAATAACATCGGCTAAAACAATGGGATGTGCCGCTACTAAAAGGATTATACAATTAAAACAAACTACACCTTAAGTCAGCATTCTCACTTGGTGGGGATATAAAATTTGATGACTGCAGCTCCTGAGCTCATCACCGCAACTAGAAATTATAGGAGATAACAAATTACACAACTTAGTGGCAACTTTTTAGCACAACTCCACCTTTCCAGAGAATCACAAACTCGCCCTTTCTACTGACAGCCAGTAACGTGCTGATTGACCTTTCCAGTGATGTACTAATGCTTTCCACATATGACAACTTTAGTTGCAATCTCAGCCTTTTTTATTTATTTTTTTCCCATTTGGTTATAGTGTGTAAAACATGACACAAAGCACACATTTCACCAGCTTCATTGCCAATACATTGCATGCATTATGGTGCCAGCTGAGCACTCACTGATGGCTGTCTGTATGCCTTCAAACAAAATCTAACCTGTGTGTTTTAGTCGGTGTACATTGCAGACTGGACTGACTGAGTCTCTGGGTATGTCAGACTAGATGACCGCCGGTGACTAGAGTGCTCCCTGACTGTCCTTGACTTGCTAAAATTATGTTAATTAAGTCTGCAAAACAAAATCGTAGAAAAATTGTGTAGTGTGACAAGGCATTTAGCTGAGGCACTCTTGGTACACCTGCTGTTATCCTACCCAGATCCAGTCAGAGTGTTCATCAAAGTCTGGAGACGGCCACAGTTCTAAGTTCCAAGTGCTGAGCAGGTTGTTGGTTAAAATATGTGAAGTAATATTGTTTCAGGACCTCAAAGGACCTTCAGTTTCAGGCCTACAGTCTTTTCTGCTGTCCGAGTGACCCGATGCAGTTTATGTGACCAGATGCACTGACGTGCCGGACTGCTATGGAGAAAGCGGCTTTCAATGGCAGCTGTACAAAAGTGGACCAGCACCAATCAAGTCAGGTTGAACTTTTAACGCTGTACTTTTTAGACTGTGGAGTTTGTTCTTTTTATGAAATATAGTTTTCTTTAGTAAAACATATTGAATGTATGCTAATTGACTTTATTGAACTTTAGTATTTTTTCTTACTAGCTGAATGAAGATTATTTTAATAAAAATATAGCTATCATGTAGTATATGGTATTATGTTATCTATTTATTAAATTGTGCTTCTATCATCTTCCAATAACCTGGTGCTCAATCCCACCAAGACAGCAGACATGGTAATTGACCTTTACAAACCGCAGTTACAGGCTCTCTCCCCACTAATGAATGATTCTGCAGTATATGTGGTGGAAGCTTTGCAATTTTTGGGCACAACTATCACAAACACTCTTAGCTGGGACATTAACACCACTTCCATCACTAAGAAGGCTCAGCAGCAGTTCTACTAATTATGCTAATTAAAGTAATTTCCCCGCCAGTCCTGGTACAATTTTACAAATCCATAATTGAAAGTGTGATAAAATTCTCCATTTTTGTCTGGTTTTACCCTGCAACAGTCTATTCCAAAGATAAATGACAGCGTGTTATGAGGTCTGCCGAGGCAATAACTGGCTGTGCTCCTCCATCAGTTGCAAACCTGTAGGCACCTAATGTCACTGAACGTGTCAAAACCATGGGCTCCTCTCACTAGGGGCCTCATGTATGAATGGTGCGTACACACAGAAATGTGTAAGAACTTTTCCACGTTCAAATTGCGATGTATAAAACCTACACTTGGCGTAAAGCCACGCACTTTTCCACAGTACCTCATGCCTTGTCGTACGCAAGTTCTCAGCTCGGTTTTGCAGACTGGCGGCACCCAATGTCAAAGCAATGGTACTGTTCCTGTGTGGTTACTCATTATTTTCCTGACGCGGCTTTATAAATAACACTAAAACTAACCGCATATTGTTTATTAGTGTAATGCATTTGATTGTAATTATCTTGTAACAATATAATGGTCCAGGGAATAGCCATAGTATTCCAAATACAGTACCATAACTGCTTTAGCGTTGTTACTCTCACTTCTCCTTCTTCTTCTTCTTCTTCTTTCATCTCCTCCCATTAGGAGTTGCCACAGCGGATTATCTTTTTCCATATTACTCTCACTGCACCACTCGGAGTATTTATATCACTGTATCTGAGTGTGAATCACAGCAGCAGCTGATCGGAAAGAGAATTATCACAAGTCCCACGACACAGGAGGTTTTTTGTTTCGTGTGGCGCTGCTGGGAAGTGTAGAATTTTGTACCGTGATCTTTGCGGAAGCAAGGCTGAATGTGGCGACACGTGGACCACGTGCCAGTGCGCGTGAACGTGTTTCCGGGCGTTGGCGGCTGGACTTTAGCGTTTTTGTTGAGGTAAGCCAATTCAACTTTATTTAATATCCAAATGGTCAAAGTGTAGACACCGGTTTCTTCTGTTGATTTTTATTATGAATGATTATGTTGTGCAAAAAATAATATTCATCGGATTTAAGGTGACCAGAATTTTTTGGGCCAATCTGGGGACAGGGGGCGGCTAGAGGAGCGTAGATTACTCCCCTCGTGTTCCGTGATTGAAGTTCTCCCACCACTACCGATGTAAAACTTTGAGTCGCACACGCTGCAGATCACAACAGAAGTATCCGGGGTCAGACGCAAATAGGAAAATTCACGCTGAAGCCCATCATTGAACTGACACTTCCTTTTAGCACTCATGTTGAATCACAGGGATCACCGAGCCAAAATGCCGAAACAACAGGTGGAAGAAAAGAGCTGCTGTTGCATCCAGAAGCAAGCCACGCACAGACACAGACACAGACAGAGCACGAGTAGGGACTTTAAGCACTACAGAGTACAAAGCAAAAGCTTATCATGTGATTTCTTGCCAACGTTGCAGAATGCGGTAAAGCATAACCTCCGTCAAAACACCGCACACGCCCACCGAGTTCAAATTATCGTGTTGATGAAATACATTCAAAAAAGTAAACCAGCTGAAACCGGAGACAAAATCGTAAAACGGGACATGTTTCTGAGTGGGGGCAGTTGTCAGAAAACGGGGACGGATGGTCACCTTATCGGATTACATTTCAGTGGTGGATTATTACACAGTATTAACTGGGAATTTTCGTTATTTTATTTTAAAGTGGCATTGATAGTATTTTAACTTATTTTAATTTATTTTGACATTGTCGTAAAACACTTAGAGACGTTTATGTATTTTTGTCCACCAGACATATTGCCTTCATCAACATCGTTGCACTAACTCATTCACACTGAAGATGATTTGCAAAGCGCGGGGTGTTGGTTTTTATTTGTTCAATGTATTTGGACAGTGCATTTGTATATCGGAGCCTTGTTTACAAGTGCTGCCCAGGTTGCCACAGATGGTGGCGGTGTCTTTAAATGACCCGCTGCTCACACTTGCGACACCAAACAAGTCACTCAACCTGCCTGTGCTCCACTTGGAAAGCCAAAAGAAACGCAATTAAATGAAAGTGGTGTCAACTAAATGAGCAAATGTACACGACAGAGAGAGCGAAACACGCAGACTGTGCCTTTGTGTGAGGAAACTTTAGCATGGCACTCGTGTCAGCTTCATGTGGAATTAAGGTGAAGGATTAAATAACATGGCAGCATCTGTCATTCTATACACCCCGTTCAGGGATGCTCTGCGCCAAAATGCTGTTGTTTTCAAGCCCCCCTTTGAATTATTGGGGTCTTAACTCTTGTAAAGTGGAACAAACCACCCAACGGTGACCTCAAAAGCTTTACTGTCTGTGTAATAGGACTACAGTGTGGAAGAGAGAATGAGTGTGTGTGTGTTTAGCGATGCGAATGTCCACATTACTGTACACGACTCCAATGATGTGCAGTTTCACTCATTTCAAGGTGCAGGCCATCCAAAGTTAAAGCACAAAACCACGATGTGCTTGTGTGTTTAACAGCCTCTCAACAAAAGGTGAGTGTGTGTGTAAGTCTCCCTTTTATGTTCAAAATGTCTTCTCTTTTACTCCTGTATCATATTTAACGTAACACCGCCAGCCCCCTGCCGGTATTTCTTCTGTGTTTTCAGAATGTCCCCATCTGCCCCAATTCTACTTGAAAACTCATCTGTCCTGCTTGCACGCTGGTGTTTTCTTACAGCCCTTATTAGTTTGCATCTATGGCTGTTGCACTCTCTTGTCACGCATGGATTCGTCTGTTGTTCTCTTCTACAGTATCTTCGTGTTATATATATATATATATATATATATATATATATATATATATATATATATATACGTGTGTGTGTGTGTGTATATATATATATACTGTATATATACAGTATGTGTGTGTGTGTGTGTATATATATATGTATATGCGTATGTATGTGTGTATATATAATATACAGTATACTGCATGTATATAATATATGTATATATTTGTATATAAATATTATATATGTGTATATATATATATATATATATAATATATGTATACAGTATATATAATATATGTATAAATATTATTTATATATATATATATATATATATATATATATATATATATATATATATATAATATATATCTACTAGACATTAAGCCTGTTACAATAACGGACGCTAGAACAGTAGTGCATAAACATTTGTATGAACAGTCTATATTAAATGGCAAGGGACCATGTATGTGGCTGTAATATGTGTCACTGTATTGTGTGCCTTTAATTTTCTCTCTCAGTAATACTGGTTTGTATTTCTGTAAAATGCCTGTAATTTTGTCTGACAGTAATACAGTGGAACCTCAGTTCACGACCATAATTCGTTCCAAAACTCTGGTTGTAACCCAATTTGGTCGTGAACCGAAGTAATTTCCCCCATAGGATTGTATGTAAATACCATTAATCCGTTCCAGATCGTATGAACTGTATGTAAATATATATTTTTTTAAGTTTTTAAGCACAAACATAGTTAGTTATACCATTGAATGCACAGCGTAATAGTAAACTAAATGTAAAAACATTGAATAACACTAAGAAAACCTTAACAACAGAGAAAACTAACACTGCAAGAGTTCGCGCTATAGCCTTACGACCCGCTCGCTAGAAACACTTTTTTTAATGAGCTTTCAGCACAGGGAAAAAAATGAACATTTGAAAAATCCGTAATTTAATAAACAACCAAGAAAAGTAACATTGCAACAATGCACGCACCTGTGTGTGTGTGTGCCTGTGTCTCGCGTGTGTGTCTCTCTTTAGCGTGCGCCTCTGTGTGTGTGTGTGTCTTTCTCGCCTTTGTGTGTGTGAGTGTCTGTCTGTCTCTCTCTCGCCCACGCCTGTGTGTGTGTGTCTCGCGCGCGCCTGTGTGTGTTTGTGTGTCTCACGCGCGCCTGTGTGTGTGTGTGTGTGTGTGTGTGTGTGTGTGTGTGTGTCTGTCTCGCGCGCGCCTGTGTGTGTGTGTCTGTCTCTCTCTCTCTCTCTGCACAAGGAATGCACAGGAAGAGACTGAACACGTGCCGTGTGGCCCTGCGCATGCGCACTTCACAAGAAGAAACACACCTGGACGCACACAGGGGTTTCATTGAAGAGGATACAGTATATGTATATATATATATATATATATATATATATACCATATATATATAATATACATCTCTATATGTATATATTGTATATATGTGTATATATATAATATATACAGTATGTACTGTATATATGTATATATATATATGTATATGTATATGTATATGTATATGGTATATATATATAATGTATAATATACGAGGGATATCCAGAAAAAAAGGTTACAAGTGCCCTGGAGGGTGCAAGGAATTTTTTTTTTTGAAGGTTGGCATACCTGCGTGTAGGGGGGTCCTAACGGTCAAAATAAGCCTGGGACCACGTCAGTCAGTTGTGAAATGTCATCACAGCAAGCGAGTTCGTCAACCTCTGCTGAGGCCGTTTGCTCCACCTACCGCCCGATCGAGATTCGTTCGGTCATCAAGTTCCTCACTTTGCGTCGCAAATCCGCGGCCGAGATCCATCGTCAGCGTGTGGAAACAAAACTGAAAGAATTCTTGGGTGGGAAACATTTTTCCAACGATGAGGAGGTGAAGGAGACAGTGGAGAAGTGGCTTTCGGAGGTGGAGCGGAGCGTATTCGACGAGGGTATAAAAAAGCTGGTGCCCAGGCTGAAGAAGTGCATTGAAGTTGACGGCGATTATGTTGAGAAATAAACACATATTTTGGAACATACCCTGTAAATTTGGTTGAAATATATTCATTTTTCGATTTTTAACAGCTGTTGTAACCTTTTTTTCTGGATATCCCTCGTATATTATATATGTATGTGTATATATATATATTTATATATCTATATATAGCTATATATCTATATATGTATATATATATATATATATATATATATATATATATATATATATATATATATAAAAATATATAATCTTCATTTGGATCTTGATCTTTGTTTGTCCCTGAATGAATTAGAAGAAGAAGCACTAGATGGCAGTAGGGAGACAGCTAAAACATAGGCATTGCATTAAGAATCTCCTCCAGGCTTATACTACTGAAGACTGTAGTACTCCAGTCACACCTCATAACACAGACATTCAAACTAAACAAATTGTTGTGCTTTAAATTAACTAAAGAGATCTTCATTTAGATCTTGATCTTTGTCCACGAATTCCATGCATGTGTAGACCACCTTCCAGTTTAGTACGTTGTTTTTACTCACGGATGTCAACAATGTGCCGGAATAACGAAAGGGGTAGTGGACAGTGTTACGCTGGTTAGCTCCTGAGGCCTGGTTACAGAACGAGATTACCGAAGATAAAAGGTACGTGCCTACGTAACATATGAATGAAAGAAAGACAGTCGGTAAAATGAATGACAACGTAACAGCACGTTCCGGAAATTATTATTGTTACGTTGTAGCTGGCGAGTGCTACGTGTCTCACAGTTGTACCGTGGCTTGCTCACATGTCATTGAAGTGATCCCTATTTATGCTTTAAAGAGCCTGGATACCTATGTGTCCCCCTTTTATAACCATTGCTCTGTGTATATTGCCTTACTCTTTGAACTGCCACAAAGCAACCTGCGAGATTGGAGAAAGGTTGAGATGAGTTCTTGAGAGGAAACGACACCGTCGTGAAAACGAGACGGACTGTGAATGGACAGAAGCAGAAATGCTCCTACACCTCCAAATAATTACTATTCGGACAGTGATTCCGAGTAGGCCGTTCCTATCGAATCAATGTCCAAGGGTTTTCTTTTGTAATTTTGTTTCCCTTATAAAACAATCATAATGCTGTGCGACGAAGGGCCCAGTTCACAACTGGCAGCCGCGTTTAAACAGGGAGCCCTTCACAAACAACTTTAACATGCGCAACGTAGTTGGGCACACATGGCTAGTACATATATACAGTATAATGTATGTATGTGTATGCATATATATATACAGTGCATCCGAAAAGTATTCACAGTGCATCACTTTTTCCACATTTTGTTATGTTACAGCCTTATTCCAAAATGGATTAAATTCATTTTTTTCCTCAGAATTCTACACACAATACCCCATAATGACAATGTGAAAAAAGTTTACTTCAGATTTTTGCAAATTTATTAAAAATAAAAAAATTGCGAAAGCACATGTACATAAGTATTCACAGCCTTTGCCATGAAGCTCAAAATTGAGCTCAGGTGCATCGTGTTTGCCCTGATCATCCTTGAGATGTTTCTGCAGCTTAATTGGAGTCCACCTGTGGTAAATTTTAGTTGATTGGACATGATTTGGAAAGGCACACACCTGTCTATATAAGGTCCCACAGTTAAAAGTTCATGTCAGAGCACAAACCAAGCATGAAGTCAAAGGAATTGTCTGTAGACTTACGAGACAGGATTGTCTCAAGGCACAAATCTATACGTATATGTATGTATATATATGTGTATGTATATATATATATGTGTGTGTATGTGTGTATATATATATATATATATGTGTATGTATATATATATATATATATATATATATATATATATATATATGTGTGTATATGTATGAATCAGAGTGAAAAAATTATGTCGCAGGCTAGTCCATTTTGCCAAAATTTAATTGCAGCAACTCAAAATTGTATGCAGCACTTTGTATGGCCCCTGTGTTCTTGTATACATGCCTGACAACATTGGTGCATGCTTCTAATGAGATGACAGATGGTGTTGTGGGGGATCTCCTCCCAGATCTGGACCAGGGCATCACTGAGCTCCTGGACAGTCTGAGGTGCAACCTGGTGGCATTGGATGGACCAAAACATTGGATGTTCTATTGGATTTAGGTCAGGAAAGTGTGGTGGCCAGTCAATGGTATCAATTCCTTCATCCTCCAGGAACTGCCTGCATACTCTCACCACATGAGGCCAGGAATTGTCGTGCACCAGGAGCCACTGTACCAGCATAGGGTCTGACAATGGGTCCAAGGATTTCATCCTGATACGTAATGGCAGCCAAGGTGCCTTTGTCAAGCCTGTAGCGGTCTGTGTGACCCTCCATGGATATGCCTCCCCAGACAATCATTAACCCACCACCAAACTGCTCATGCTGAATGATGTTACAGGCAGCATAATGTTCTCCATGGCTTCTCCAGACCCTTTCACTTCTGTCACGTGCTCACGGTGAACCTGCTCTCATCTGTAAAAAGCACAGGGCACCAGTGGTGCATCTGCCAGTTCTGGTATTCTATGGCAAATGCCAATCGAGCTGCATGCTGCTGTGCAGTGAGCTCAGGGCCCATTAGAGGACATGAGGCCCTTGGGTCACCCTCATGAAGTCTTTCTGGTTGTTTGGTCAGAGACATTCACACCAGTGGCCTGCTGGAGGTCATTTTGTAGGGCTCTGGCAGTGCTCATCCTGTTCCTCCTTGCCCAAAGGAGCAGATACTTGTCCTGCTGATGGGTTATGAACCTTCTATGGCCCTCTCTAGCTCTCCTAGAGTAACTGCTTGTCTCCTAGAATCTCTTCCATGCCCTTGAGACTGTGCAGGGAGACACAGCAAACCTTCTGGCAATGACACGTATTGATGTGCCATCCTGGAGAAGTTGGACTACCTGTGCAACCTATGTAGGGTCCAGGTATCGCCTCATGCTACCAGTAGTGACACTGACTGTAGCCAAATGCAAAACTAGTGAAGAAACAGTGAGAAAAGATGAGGAGGGAAAAATGTCAGTGGCCTCCACCTGTTAAACCATTCCTGTTTTGGGGGTCATCTCATTGTTGCCCCTCTAGTGCATCTGTTGTTAATTTCATTAACACCACAGCTGAACTGATTAACAACCCCCTATGCTACTTAACTGACCAGATTAATATCCCATAAGTTTCATTGACTTTATGCTATACTCTGATTAAAAAGTGTTCCTTTAATTCTTTTGAGCAGTATGTATATATATGTGTATGTATGTGTATATATATATGTGTGTATGTATGTGTGTGTATATATGTGTATGTATGTATATATATATATGTATATATGTGTATGTATGTATACATATATATGTATATATGTGTATGTATGTATACATATATATGTATATATGTGTATGTATGTATATACATATATATGTATATATGTGTATGTATGTATATACATATATATGTATATATGTGTATGTATATATATATGTATATATGTGTATGTGTGTATGTATATATATATGTATATATGTGTATGTATGTATATATATGTGTGTGTGTGTGTATATATATATATATGGCGTTCTCATTTGATAACCAGGATTCAGCCAGCTCTCTAGCACTTTTATTATTGGCTTTAAATTTTACTTGTACATCGTCCCAATTAAATGTATGTCCTGTTGATTTAGTATGCTTATAGATCAATGACAGTGCGTCCTTTCTTCTGACGGCGTTGCGGTGTTCCTGTATACGTGTTGCGATTCTTTTTGAAGTTTGTCCTATGTATACCGCTGAGCACGAATTGCATGGAATGCTGTATACTGCGTTTAGTGTTTCTGCTGTCGATTTCTTGTTTTTGGCATTAAAGAGGACCGTGCGCAGATTGTTCATGGGTTTGTGTGCTATTCTGACACCTGACTTGGCCAGGATGCGTGCAGCACCTTCAGACGCATTGTGGTGATAAGGGAGTGAGTGCCAGGTTGGGTGGGGTTATGATTCGAGTCAATTGTTTGTTGAGTTTTTTGGCGTCATCTGTGTAGGCTTCGATTAATGAATGTTTTCGAGTATCCGTTTGAAGTGAAAAGGTGGAAGAGATAGCGTCTCTCTTTCATTTTTGTTTCCTTCGTATTACAGTGGGTGTGGACTCATCTGAATAGAGTTTTAACACAGCTCCGTTTATGAGATATCGGGTGGTTGCTGGCGAAGTGTAATATCTTGTCTGCATGGCATTCTTTACGGTAAACACTAGTCAGGTTGGCGTCATTACTTCTTTCAATGTAGATGTCCAGGAAGCTGATGTGTCGGTTAATTTCTTTCTCCATTGTGAATTGGATTGCCGGGAATATTGAGTTGATGTGCTTGTAGAATTCATTCAGCTGATCATTTTTTATTATGACGAACGTGTCGTCCACATAGCGTATCCAGATTTTGGGTGTGAACTGAGATGGAGCCATGTTTTCAAATCGTTGCATTACCAGTTCTGCTAGAAGTCCTGATAACGGCGATCCCATTGGCATGCCTTCTTTCTGAGTATAGTATTTCCCGTTAAAATGAAAGTGAGTTTTTTGGCAGAGTGATATTAGGTGTAGTATGTCTTTAATCGATAGCTTACTTCTTGTTTCTATAGTGGGGTCACTTTCCAGTTTCATTAAAAGTGTTTCTGTGGCTAGATGAATCGGTATCATGGTGTATAGCGACACAACATCAAAAGAGACCATGATTTCATCCTCGTCGACGGATAAATCTTTTAAGCGTTGTAATGCCAACTCAGCGCTGTTCACAGAATATTCTGAATCAAAAGTTAGATGTTTGAGTAATTGGAAAAGTCTTTTTGATAAGTTATAGGATGGTCCGCCTATTAGGCTGACCACTGGTCTGAATTTCAGTGGTGTTTTATGTATTTTCGGGAGTCCGTAAAATTCAGGGCAGATAGCATCGTTGGATTTCATTTTATAATAATTCTGTGCATCGAGGTGGTTGTTATTCCGGAGTTTGGTCAGAGCAGTGTTTATTCTATTAAGTGTGGTTTTCGTTGGGTCTTTACTCAGCTGTTGATAAGTGTTAGTGTCAGAAAGCATTTCTTCTATAGCTGTGGTGTATTGTTCTTTGTCTAAAACGACAGTTGCACCTCCTTTGTCGGCTGGTGTGATGATGATGCTGCTGTCATTCTGTAGCGACCGTAAGGCTTTTTGTTCACTTGTGGAAATATGTTTGGTCGGTTGTCCTGCGTGTAGTTGGCTGGCGACATTGCACCTTATTTCTTGTGCATTTTCTGTCGGTACTTTTTCGGTTGACAGGATGTGTTCCAATGCACCTAGGAAGTTCATGTTAGATGCGTCTTTGTAGTTGAATTTTAGTCCTCTGGAGAGAATATTATGTTCTGTGGTGGAGAGCTGTCTTTTAGATAGGTTGTGTACTCCGGATTGGAGTTTGTTAGTATGTTGATTTCCAGTGAGTTTATTCCATTTTTTGTTAAGTGTTTGTCGTTTAGAGATACGGTTTTTGGAAGCTGTGTCCTGGATCCGTTTGGTCCATTCATCTGTAATCGTTTGTCCGCACGTTGTGATGATTTTTGAACGTTGCTTCGTGGTTTCAGCTCTGTAAAAGCTTCGTTGGCGGTGTGTATCCGTAATATGTTCGTATAAAACCCGTTTTGTAAATTGTTGCATGATGGTTGACATCTTCGGGGTGTTCGTCGGTGGTTTAAATCGTAGACATTTCGGAGTTACATCGTGCCTGATGCAATTATGGAGGAAGAAGAGTTTTTCATAGGTGTGTGCTTCACGGATTGCCGAAGTTTCCCATCGTCTAAGACATTGGAGGGCTTCATGCCCGAAGGTTGTACGAATGGAAGAGAAGGTCTGTGATACGGATTGCATATTAGCAGTTGGAGATCCACAAAGGGAGAAAATGAATCACGTATCATAAAGTAGTTTTTATTCCTGAGCTTTCAACCTACCAGGGTCTTCATCAGAGGATAATGCTTAGACATACAAGAATCAAAGGCAATATATAGCAATACCTTACAGGGGGAGGTTGTTGGGAGTAAAGTCTTGTCTATTAAGAATAAGTTCTTCTTAAGTTTGTATATGCTGGATTTATGTCCAAGTGTCTGTTGATGGCGTTCTCATTTGATAACCAGGATTCAGCCAGCTTTCTAGCACTTTTATTATTGGCTTTAAATTTTACTTGTACATCGTCCCAATTAATTAATGAATTAATAGCTCAGGAATAAAAACTACTTTATGATACGTGATTCATTTTCTCCCTTTGTGGATCTCCAACTGCTAATATATATATATATATATATATATATATTCATAACATTATTATTATTATTATTGTTATTAATTATATGTGTGAATGCGTGATCAAATTCAGCCGCTGCGTAGTGGGGTATGAATTGGGACACTATGTGCTCGACAACACCACGAGTTCATTCAAATAATTACACAGCAAGGTGCACACCTAATACAAACATAATGTGTATATTATTGAAGTAAAGGTTCATATAAATTAATTATATACACATTTTTAACAAGTTGAGAGATGTCAACTGGTTAAAATGCACGAAATTATACATGTATTGCTTTATAGTCCACATATAGTGTATGTATAATTAAAATAATGATATAAAAATCATATAAAATGGTATAGAATCTGCATCGTATACGTATTTTGTGTCATATTTCTTCAAAGAAGTTTATAATTAGTTTGCTTTAAAAAATCTTACGACGAACATGTGAACCGTTTGAAAATCGCTGATCTTAATCAATTTGTTTTAACGCATGCTCCGTGCAAAATGCTGTCATATCTGTTAGTAAAGACGCACGCGCATCGATGTCCTGATGTCTGCGTTCTAAGGCTGCAGGGATATTAAACGCTATTTACGTTTTACTGGGGTGCTCTGTAAATGAGGGCGGACAGTAAACTTTGTTAAAATGATATCGAAAAATACCAGTCGTCAGTTGTGTTTTCAGTCGTTTTGGCTTGTTTACTGTTCTGTTACCAAAAAATTCTTCAACGGGGCTCATCAACAAAGAAACGTGGATAGTAAGATTTAGTAAAATATCAGTAATAATAATACATTGCTCGACACCTAGTAACACTTTACAAAGCCATTTAAAAGACGGCTCGTTAAAATAAATGTAGCAATCCATTGTCATGCTATAAGTGGCAGCTTGCTCTTAAACATTTACACAGGTGTTTTTTCCTGGGAATAAAAAAGGGAAAAAATCCACGGGAAAGGTTTTGTTGTTGAACTCAAATTTCACCTCCGCCATGTGAGTCATTAAAACTATTGTAATGAAATATAGTTCTATATAAATAAATAAATACATTTCCTCTCACACCCACCCTTTCACCCCTGTACATTGGAGAGGAATCTCATTTTCACAGCAGGTGCAATTATCCTATAAAACACACAGGAGTTCTGTGCACCGTTTTTCATGGGAGATTAAAACTCCTCAAATATAAAACTTTTAGCAGCCTGTGGCATTCCTCATCTGATGTGGTCCAATTACAAAATGAACACCAGGCAGTTAAAATTGTGCACAGTTTCTTTAATAAGCCTATCAGACAGTCTTTTTAGCACTTTCATGTCGATTGTGTCTCTTAATCCCTTCTAGCAGAGGAGACACTTATTTCCACAGCTCCTCTGCTTGTAAATTAATACTTTAATTACAAAACTGTCCACAGTTTATTTAAAGAGATTGAAGGAAGTCTTCTATATCACTTTTTTGTCTACTATGTCCTTACTCATCCACTAATTAAAAAAAAATCAAGTGCTTACGTTGTCTTTTTTAAGTATGTCTATGAAAATCGCTATGAGTAGCAAGAAAAATGCTACATAAATGTAACATTATTATTATTATTGTTATTGTTATTATTATTATTATTATTATTTAGGTTTTTTAAAATCCAGATAAACCTGATAGGACTTCTTCCAAGATATGTGCCACACTAGGGTCAAATGTCAAACTGATTAGGTAATTTTGTGATGAGTTTGTTTAAAGTATATTATGCAAAAAATAAATTTTCATCATCTTCTCATTTCTAATTTGGCATTTCAGGATACAGTATATACTGCAAACATACATTTAAATTGTAACCGCTGACAATTATTTACTTTACAAAGTATAGGTGATAAAACACACAAATTCTGACATTAGCATGACTGTTGAAGGAAAAACATGTATTAGAAAGTATTCTATGGAGTTTTCATAAATGAATCATTATATACCTTTTGAGGTTTCTTGATATATTTTGTAATCAGGTTTTTATATTTTTTTTTGGTTTTTACAGCCACTTCACAGATCAACAATCCCCAACTTGGTCACTGTCAGAATAAGTCTAACTTTTTTCCTGCATCCATTAATATATTTTCCGGGTTTCACTTCCCATCTGAAAGAGTTGGCATCAGATTGGGTGGCACTTTTAAATTGTAGTAAATTTGTATCATAATTTTAATTTTTTGAAAAAAATTTTCCCTCCATTTTCAAAGTAGTTGTAGAACTTTTGAAGGGGGGTTTTTTAAAGACTTTAAAAAATTTTTAAATAATAAATAAAAATAATAAAATTTGATTTAAAAAAGTTATTCCCCCAAAAAGGGTTGGGGGGAAATTGCAAAAGCCCCAAAAAATATGCCTTTAAAAAAAATACAAAAACCCAAAGTGGTACTTTTACAACTTTTTCCCGGGGTTAGCCCCGGGTTTTTAAAAAAAGGGGAAAATTTTAAAAGGTTTGGTTCCCCCCCTTAAAAATTTTTGTGGGTATTAAAAAATTGGGAAAGTTAATAAAAACCAATTTTAACCTTTTAAAAAAATTTTATATTTTTACCTTTTTTTCTTTTAGGGAAAAGGGGGGCAATTTTTTCCCCGAAAAAAACACTCCGACCCTGGGTGAACAAGGGTTTTTTCCCAAAAAGGGAAGCCCCGGGGGGGAAAAAATTAATTTAAAAAACCTTTTTGGTTTTTCCCCCTTTTTTTTTTCCCCGGAAAAAAATGTTGGTTTTAAAAAAGCATTAAATGATTGGGTCCTTTTTTTAAAAGGCGTCTTTTAAATTTTTTGATTTACTGGTCCCGGGGGTTTTTTAAAATATTTTCAAAAATTTTTTTAAATTTCTTTTGAAGACCCCTTGGTTTTTTTTCAAAAATTTTAAAAAAAAAAGGTGAAAAAACAACTGGGGTGTATTTTCGTAATTTTTTTTAAAATTTTTGTTTTATTTAAGACACTTAAAACTTTATATTTTAAATTTTTTAAAAACTTTAAATAAACCGGGGGGCCCCCTTTTTAAAATATAGATTTTAAAATCTTAAAACTTTTAAATCGGGTTTTTCAAATTAAATTTTAAAAAATTTTTTTCAAAATTTTAAAATTTGGAAATTTGCACAAAAGTTCAGAGATTTTCCTTTTTTTTTATATTTATTTTTAAAAATTTTTAAATATTGGGCAAAAGAATAATTATATTTTCTTTTAACCTTTTTTACTTTTAAAAAAATTTTAAAAAAAAATATGAACCTTTAAAATTAAAAATTTCACTTATTTTTTTTCTAACCCTTCTTTAATTTTTTTAAAAGTTGGGGGTTTTAAAAAATTTCCCCTTTTGGGCAATTTGTCCTTAAAGATTTAATTAAAAAATATTAAAAATTGTTTGAATTTCCCTTTCTTTTTAAAACGCCTTTCTTTCTCAAAAAATTTTTAAAAAAAAAGGGAACCCCCCAACCCAAAACCGTATAAATTTCTGCAATACAATTTTCCTGAATACCAAAATCGGCCTTTAAAAATTTTGAGACTTTTTTTATTTTTTTAAATTTTCAAAAGGTTTTTTTAAAACCAAAAAAAGAGGGTAAGTTTTTTTCTTTTTTCAATCAAAAAAACTTGTTTTTTAAAAAAACAAAAAGATCTTTTTACCTTTTTACAACACTTTAAATTTTTTCCCTTTTAATAAAAAAGGGGTTTTCCCCTTTTAAAAAAAGTTTTTATTTTGAGAAAAAGACGTAAGGGCCTTTAAAAATAAAGGGGGCCTTGATTTTAGGATTTTGGGTTTGGTTGTTTTAATTTTTTGAAAAAAAGAATTTAATTTTTTAAAAGGGTTTCGGGGGTCCCGGGGGGCCCCCGGACAGAAAATTTTTTTTTGGTCCAAAAACCCCCCCCAACCCAAAAGGCCCCCCAAATAAAAAATGTTTAAAACTTGAAAACAGGCCCCGGGGTTTTTAAAAAGGGGTCGGGAGGGGGAAAAAGGGGGGTACTGGTTTTACAATGTTCCAAAAAAATTTGGGTTAAAATCTTTTTTAAAGAAAAATAAACCCTTTAAAAACCAATTATAACCTTTATTTGATTTAAAATAAAAATTTAAAAAAAAACAAAATCGGGAATATTTTTGGTTTTTTGGGTCACATTTAAAAAAAAACTCCAGGTTTTTTCCTTTAACATTTTTTACAAAATTTTCCTCTAAGAATTTTAAAGAAAGGTGAATAAGGAAAAAGTTAATATTTAAAAAAATAAAAAATTTTTAAGGGGAAAAAAAAGACTTTTGGGTTTTTCGAAAAACTTTTGGTAAGTTTTTTAAAATTTAGGGGGGGGAAAAGGGGAAGGGGGGAACGAGGGGGCCAACCCCAAAAAGCGGGGTTTAAAAATTAAAAAAAAAGGGCTTTGAAAAAGGGACCCCCCCCAAGAGGATTTTAAAAAAAACCCCAAAAAAGGGCCTACACTTTAAAAAGTCAAAATCCGGTTTTTAAAAAATTTAAGGGGGCTAAAAAGGGGGCCTCCGGCCTTTAAACCCAAAAAAATACGAAGATGTTTTTTTGGCGGGTTTTAAACCCAAAGAAATTAAAAATTAAAAAATTAATAATCAAAGGGTCTAGAAAAAAATTATTTTCTCAACCTTTCAAACCAAGTAAAAATTTTTAAAAGGGTCAAAACCATTAACAGGGAAAACCAAAATTTATATTAAAAAATAAAAAGGGCAAAACCAAGTTTTTCCCAAAAATAAACCAAATTCTGGGGAAAAAAAAAAAAAAATTTTTTTTGAGGGTAAAAAATTAAAAGAATTTTTATTAAAAATAAAAATGTATTTGAGGTTTTTATTAAATTATAAAATAATAATATAATTTTTTTAAAATTTGAAATATTTAAAAATATTGTTTATTTTTAAATTTTTTTTGGTCATCTGGGGGTTTTTTTCCTTTTTTAATAAAGATGAAACCTTCAAAAATTTGGGGGCAAAAATTTTTAATCTCAGCCCCCCAAAAGCGACATAAAAACCCCGGGAAACCTAAAAAAAACCCCGTTTTTTAAAATTAGGGGAAACAATGAACGTTGCTCGAAAAAGCCTTTAAATCTTTTTAAAAAATAAAAAAAACCCCCCCTTTTAACCCCCCCCTTTAAGCCCTCCCAACCAATTTAAAAACCCCCGGGGAAAATTACGGTAAGGCTGCCTTTCAAGGAAGTGGCTCACGTGAACTGCGCTGTGCACAGATAAAAGCAACAGTTCCAAAGAGCGCTGAACAAAACCGAATTACACAGTTGAAAAGGCAGCAAAAATATGAAGCGTCTGATAAGCATATTCATAAATGCAGCTACTGTGGAAACAAAGCACACGGTGGAAAAGTCAATGTCCCGCTAAAGGAAGACAGTGTAAAAACCCGTGCATGCAGTGTGTCAGGTCTCAGATAAAGAAGAAGACGAGCTGTTTATTGATGCAGTAAGAAACGAATCGATGAAAGAAACCTGTCATCTTTACAACGATTGACAAACACGGAATGTAACTTGAACACAACACATCGCATACAAATACGACCCTGGTTGAAAGAAATAATGATAATCAAATCCTTGATGACAGCAACATTCAATAACACTCACAAAACAATTACTGTATATTGACAATCATGTTACGCTATTTTAAAATGTTCCCTTTTCTTTTTCATAACTTCTACTTCCACTGCATACGCTGGTATATATTTAAATGTATATATATACCCCTATCTACAGTACATACTCTGATAGACAAGCCACATGCTGTGGCTCAATTGTAGAGTCTTCTCTAATGCCGACATTCGAGGTTCGTTTCGAGAGGATGCACTGAGTATGTACGCTGGCTGATTCATTTTACCTTCGCATCTCCTTGGTTTGGGACGTATGAAAAATATTCGGTTAACGCAGAATCATGTTACGTTATTTTAAAATGTTTCCCTTTATTAGCACAAGCACAGCTGAGAAGCTTCCATGCATGTACTCCATAACGCGTTAAAAATAACGCATTTAATCACACTTTCAATTCCAAGCAAACGGAACTTTTGTCAATGCATGATTTCCTGGTACATCCATTACACTGATGCACACATCACAGCTACAAAAATGTTAGAGTCGGAATAAAGCGCGTTCCTACGACTGATCATTTCGACTACCAGAAAGAAGCCTTGATAAAAGCATGGTTTTGTGCACACTGAAAAGCAAGCAAAATTAGATGCATTACAGAAAGCGGACTTTGTGGCTCTTACTGGGGATCATTGGACTTCCGTGACCGTTAGTAATTCTAATTACATCTAATTACAAAATGTTCAATGATCTCACTGTTTTAGCCTAATGTACAAAATAATTTTGGCTAAGGTTACTCAGAGTTTAAAGATTAAGTTGGTCAAATTACCTTTTATGTTTCTGACTTATTTTTTTCAGAAGAAAAACTGCACTTTATGTTGAAATTTTGGTTATTATTATTTAAAGACAATACTATTCTGAAAATCTACTTAAAGTACTTAAACTACCACTTTATTTTTAAGTCTGCCCAATTTTAACCAGGGATGATATTTTTGTTTCTGTTTTGAATTCAAATGCAGTTTAAAGGCTTTTTTTTCAGAAATTAAAACAGCTTCAGTTTACAATATTCATGTACATGTCTATTATTTGATTCTGTAAGCCCACTAAAACACTTTTAAATTAAAAAACCATTTGCGATTTGGGGCAAATTTACGTGTGCGATTACATACGATTAATCAAGATTAATTCTTACACAGCCTCTAATTAATTGGATTAATTTTTTAATCAAGTCCCCCCCTAATATATATATATATGTGGATATATATATGTAGATTTGTATATATAAATGTGTATATACAGTATATATGTAGATATGTATATGTGTATATACAGTATGTATATATATGTATGTGTGTATATGTATATATATATATAACTGTGTATATATATGTGTATAGATGTGTATATATATATATATATATATTTATATATATATGCCAGCAACACTCATGACAATGACAAAACAATTACATTGTCAATCATGTTACGTTATTATTAAAATGTTTCCTTTTCTTTTACTTCTCAATGCCAATCGGGTATTTTGCTATATATATATATATATATATATATATATATATATATACAGATATATATATATACAGATATATATAAATATATATATACAGATATATATAAATAGATAGATATGACAACAACACTCAATATCAATGACAAAACAATTACATTAACAATCATCTTACGTTATTTTTAAAATGTTTGCTTTTCATTTTCATAACTTCTTTAACACACTACTCTCCGGCTGGTAGCTGGTATTTTGCTAGTATATATATATATGTATGTATGTATGTGTATATATATATATATATATATATGTATGTATGTATGTGTATATATATATATATGTATGTATATACATCTATACTAATAAAAGGCAAAGCCCTCACTCACTCACTCACTCACTCACTCACTCACTCACTGACTCATCACTAATTCTCCAACTTCCCGTGTAGGTAGAAGGCTGAAATTTGGCAGGCTTATTCCTAACAGCTTACTTACAAAAGTTGGGCAGGTTTCATTTCGAAATTCTACGCGTAAGGGTCATAACTGGAACCTATTTTTCTACATATAATGTAATGGAGTTGAGTTAGAGATGGCCGTGGGGGGCGGAGTTTCGTGTGACATCATCACGCCTTCTACGTAAGTACGTAGAGTACAAGGAAGAACTACAAACAGCGATGAGCACAAAACGCCATTTCACAATTGAGAAGGCAGAAAAACATTATGAAGCAAATGATGCATACAAGCATATTCATAAGTACAGCTACTGGAAACAAAGCACGCGTGAACCGTAAGTTTATATTAAATTAAGTTCATAGACAGGCTGCCACTAGCGTTTGTAATTTAGTGCCTGCCCATATAAGGCCGTCCATCAGCAGCAATCCAATACAAACACTGCCGGTAAATATTCACGTGTGAAGGACTGTGCTTATGCAGAGAAAGATGAGATGGTCAGGGTGGTGTTTGGCACAGACTCATTGAAACTGCGAGAGAAACTCTTAAGTGCCGGGTCTTAGCTGACATTACACGAGATGGCACCAGCACAGCTGGGAACCTTCGATGCAAGAACAAGCTGCTCACGTGAACTGACGCAGTGCACAGACAAAAAGCAACAGTTCCAAAGAGTGCTGAACAAAAACCGAATTACACAATTGAGAAGGCAGCAGAAAATATGACGCGCGTCTGATACATACAATCATATTCATAAGTGCGCTACTGCGGAAACAAAGCACACGGTGGAAAAAGTGAATGTCCCGCTAAAGGAAGACAGTGTAAAAAAAAACCCGTGCATGCAGTTTGTCACATCTCAGATAAAGAGGAAGACGAGCTGTTTATTGATGCAGTAAGAAACTAATTGATGAATGAAACCTCTTATCTTTACAACGATTGACAAACACAGAATGTAACTTGAACACAACACATCGTACAAATACGACCCTGATTGAAACAAATAATGATAATCAAATCCTTGATGACAGCAACACTCAATAACACTCACAAAACAATTACTGTATATTGACAATCATGTTAAGTTATTTTTAAAATGTTCCCTTTTCTTTTTCATAACTTCTACTTCTCCACTGCGATACGCGGGTATATATATATATATAAATATATATATATATACCCCGATCTACGGTACATACTCTCGCATAGACAAGCCACACGCTGTGGCGCAATTATAGAGTCTTCATCTCTAATGCCGAAATTCGAGGTTCGATTCCCGAGAGGGGATGCACTGACTATGTACGCGCGCAACCCGATTCATTTTACCTTCGCATCTCCTTGGTTTTGGACGTATGAAAAAATATTCGGTTAACTCAGAATCATGTTACGTTATTTTTAAAATGTTTCCCTTTATTAGCACAAGCACAGCTGAGAAGCTTCCATGCATGTACTCCATAACGCATTAAAAAAATAACGCATTTAATCACACTTTCAATTCCAAGCAAGCGGGAACTTTGTCAATGCATGATTTCCTGGTACATCCATTACACTGATGCACACATCACAGCTACAAAATGTTAGAGTCGGAATAAAGCGCTTCCTACGACTGATCATTTCGACTACCCGAAAAGCCTTGATAAAAGCATGGTTTTGTGCACACTGAAAAGCAAGCAAAATTAGATGCATTACAGAAAGCGGACTTTGTGGCTCTTACTGGGGATCATTGGACTTCCGTGACCGTTAGTAATTCTAATTACATCTAATTATAAAATGTTCAATGATCACACTGTTTTAGTCTAATGTACAAAATAATTTTGGCTAATGTTACTCAGAGTTTAAAGATTAAGTTGGTCAAATTACCTTTTATGTTTCTGACTTATTTTTTTAAGAAGAAAACTGCACTTTATGTTGAAATTTTGGTTATTATTATTTAAAGACAATACCATTCTGAAAATGTACTTAAAGTACTTAAACTACCACTTTATTTTAAGTCTGCCCAATTTTAACCAGGGATGATATTTTTGTTTCTGGTTTGAATTCAAATGCAGTTTAAAGGCTTTTTTTTTCAGAAATTAAAACAGCCTCAGTTTACAATATTCATGTCCATGTCTATTATTTGATTCTGTCACCCACTAAAACCCTTTTAAATTAAATAAAAAAAAACATTTGCGATTTGGGGCAAATTTACGTGTGCGATTACATACGATTAATCAAGATTAATTCTTACACAGCCTCTAATTAATTGGATTAATTTTTTTAATAGAGTCCCACCCCTAATATATATATATGTAGATTTGTATATATATGTGTATATACAGTATATATGTAGATATGTATATGTGTATATACAGTATATATATATATATATGTATATATATATATATGTATATATGTATATATATATGTATATATATGTATATATGTATATATGTGTATATGTATATATATATGTATATATGTATATATGTATATATGTATGTATATGTATATGTATATATATGTATATATATGTATATATATGTATATATATGTATATATGTATATATATGTGTATATATGTATATATATGTTTATATATGTGTCTGTGTATATATATATATATATATATATGCCAGCAACACTCATGACAATGACAAAACAATTACATTGTCAATCATGTTACGCTATTATTAAAATGTTTCCTTTTCTTTTTACTTCTCCGCTGCCAATCGCAGTATTTTTGCTATATATATATATATATATATATATATATATATATATATATATATATATATATATATAAATAGATAGATATGACAACAACACCCATATCAATGACAAAACAATTACATTAACAATCATCTTACGTTATTTTTAAAATGTTTGCTTTTCTTTTTCATAACTTCTTTAACACACTACTTCGGGCAAGCGCTGGTATTCTGCTAGTATATATATATATATATATGTATGGGATGCAGTACTGTCTGCCTCACTTATGCCTTTTAATGCAATGCAGGAAAACAATACAAGACAAAAGAATTTTTCAAAATATCTTGTAATAAATGAAAATGGACTTACATTGAATGAATTCACTGATTTTCCATGTAATGTCTCACTTGTCCTCCATTCAGTTGGATACAGTCTCGAGTAATAAACTTAATAAGTTATAACGTAATGAAAATTGCATAATTAGATCTGGACCACCCTATAGATATGTCACACACATTCAATAAAGATAATAGCCAAACTGTGGAAAGTCAGGGTGTATAATAAACGGGTCTGCAAACATTAGATTGGCGACATACAGGGAGACAACAACAGTCATGCGCCAATCACATGCTTCAACCCTATGTGTGAGGGAGAGCGTTTCTCCCTATATTTGAACAGGAAATGTGCCAATTCAGCAATTGTGACTATAAAAATGATCAAAATTATTGGAATCATACAGAAAACAAATTTATAGTGCAGACCAGTGGACACATTTATTTTATGTTATCATGATGACAAGTGTGACCGCGTCCCTGTATGAAGTGCAGTCCTGGTACCAGAGAAGTGCTGGACTTCCACTAAGCACTGATCCAACTGACCTGCACTGAAGACTCCAAGACTCTTTTCTTCTTCTCACATGCTACATTTGCTTTTATTATCATCTGTGCTGTATTTTCACACGTTACTTTCTCGCTGATGGCTCTAGACACTTCCTGCTTTCTGTTTCATTGATATTGTAAGAAATGTGACAAACTTGGATAAATTTAGAACTTTACTTGTGTTTTTGATTTCATCTTAAGGTAATGAGGGTAAAAGCAAAAAACAGCATCTTGCTAGATCTGAGAACTGTCACTATTTAGAAAATCTAAACAAGCCATCCTTTGTTTTGTTTTCTGCTGCTCTGTGCAATGACCTTTATGGATATTCACAGCACACCTCTGAAGATATCCACACAACTCCACTGAATGATGTAGCAGATTGGAAGTGCTGTATCGTGTGATGTGTGTAACCTCGAAGGACGGCTCCACATTTCTCTGGCAGGCTTTGGCATGCCGCTTCAGAAGGTGACTGTCGAGGGGACAGCAACTGTAAGATGGAGAAGACACATATCTGAAACAAAAAAAGCACAACTCTCTCTGTGTACACTTTTGATTACACCTACATATACAAGTGCAACGAATCTGCTTATTTTTAATGTGTAATTCTTTGGAAAACCAGTTGTCATCATATGTACAGTAAATACGTGCTTTGTAAAGTGGCTCAAGTTGTGCAATATTATAACTATCTCAAGTTTACAGTGAGGTGATTGTACTAATAAGTACACACAGTTCTACAAGGAGCACTTGATGGACTGATTGAGTGCATTTAGAGCTCTTGGGATGAAACTGTTTCTGAACCGTGAGGTCAGTACAGGAAAGTCTCTGAAGACCGTACTGTATGGGAACTGTTCAAACAGACTGTGCATATGACTGAGACAGCATGTGCTTCATGCTGTATACTGATAATCTGATCAGCTGCTGTAGAGCTGTGATTCCATACTCTGATACATACAGTGGGTTAAAATACTCTTTTGTGGTGCACTGACAGCGACAACGCTAAAGCAGCTATGGTAGTTGGAATAGTCTGGCTATTCGGTGCACCATTATATGGTTATGGGTTGATTACAATCAGATGTCTTAAACTAATAAATGATATGTGGTTAATTTCAGTGTATTTGATAAAGCCGTGTCAGGGATGTAAATCTCTCTATTATAAAAAGAAATCCTGGAATGCAAAAGCAAGGCTAGGCTATGATATGTGATCTTCTCTCAGAAGACAATTAAAAGACCTGAGAGACAAAAGGACCGTAAACATGAGGCTTGGTGCCAAGAGATCCGCGGGGACGTGGAACATGAGATTCTTGTAAGACACGCCCTACTAGGGAATTCTCATACATAGAACAGTACCATTTGTAGCATCAGATGTAGTATTGGATCCTGAAGGGAGATATGTAATGGTCATGGGAGACTTATCTAACTGTAAAATGATTTTGATAAATGTTTATGCACCTAATGATGATGATAAGGAATTTATACAAAATTTATTTGCATCCATTCCCAATCTGAACACTCATAAAGTTATAATGGCTGGGGACTTTAATTGTGTTCTAAATCCACTTTTAGATAGGACTTCCTCCACAGGGGGAAAGGCATCTAACACCGCAAAGATAATTACAAGGTTTATAACTGATCACAACTTATCAGACCCCTGGAGGTTTTTAAACCCAAATTCAAGAACATATTCTTTCTACTCACCAGTAAATAACTTCTTGCCTAAGATTAAATCTTGCAAATATGATGCTATTGTTATTTCTGACCATGCACCTATGATCTTGGAGCTAAAATTACTAAGCCCCATACACTCACCCAGAGATGGCCTCAACCCTTCTGTTAGCTGACGAGAATTGTACGGAATTTATATCCAAAACAAATCAAATTCTTTCTCGAGACAAATACATCACCCGAGATCTCTGCAGGAATACTCTGGGAAACTCTTAAGACCTTCTTAAGAGGACAGATTATCTCATATCTTTCCCACAGAAATAAATCTGAAGCCAAGAAAGTAGCAGAGATAAAAAGCGAAATTTCTAAAATAGATGAAGAACATACCAGCCTACCAAGCGAGACTCTACATAGGAGAAGGCAGGCTCTACATTTGGAATTAAACCTCTTGACAACTAAAGAAACTGAACAACTAATCTACAAATCCAGACATCATTACTATGAACATGGGAGAAAGCTAATAAGCTTTTAGCTCAACAAATTCACAAGCAAGAAGTGCGCAACACAATCTCGGTAATCACCGACACGAACGGAGATAAAATTGTCGAACACAAAAATATAATGCACACTTTCAGAGACTGTGGACGAAAACTCAGACCCGACAGCAGGTGTGGTTATAAAGCAGCTTTATTTTTCAGAGTCACGGTGAGAAGAGTTTCAGAAAAGCAGACAATCAAATATACATGACAGCGTCAGGGCTCTTCTGAACCCCGTCTGTTGGGTGGGGTCCAGTTTTATACCCCTAGAATGCGTGATTTAATATCATTATAAAATGTAACAGTCAACACTTTATTATACACAATCCTTGAGCCCCTTCAATGCCCCTTATGCAACTTGATTTCTTGGCCCCTTTTGTTATGGCGTTCAGATGTAAGCTAAGGGAAAACGTGATAAGGCAGACTCATGTGTGGAATGCTCAGACCTTGAGTCCTTTGCACAAACATTTTCTGTTTGCTAAAACAAAGCATGCTATTACATGGTTTTGTAAAGCTTACTTCTCAGACATGAATTAGTACAAGGGAACAAAGAGAACATTCGTCTTCCACATTCCCCCCTTTTTTAGCAAACAAAAAATATTTGATCAGGGAGAGTTGAGTAGGAAAGGGTAGGAGAGGAGGATGGAGTGGAGTGGGGAGGAGTGTGGGGTGGCTGTGCTGATCTGAAGCATTTTTCTTTGTGTAAAAGTAAGCCTTTGCCATAGAGGCAGTAAAATACTTGGATACAATGTATCTTATCAAAGATACAATACAGCAAGCTACAAGCAGGAGAACAATTAAAGCAACCGTAAGAGAGATGAAAACTGATTTAAGCCATTGGCCCCAGGACCCAAAAGTGGACATAAACCATTTGTCCCAAGGATTAGAAATGCCAGAATTAGTAGCTAGTTCATGTCAAATCAGCTAAAGCACGGGTGATTGATCCATCAGGAGCTGTATTATTAGGAATATAGGTACAGCATGCATCACCAAACATAGCACAAACGCCTCCTTTCTCAGCCAAGAGCATATCTAAAGCCAATCGATTTTGCCAGGTCATGAGGGATGTTTTATCAAGTTGCTCATGGATACCTTCAACAGCTTCTTTAGTAAAATTTAAGAATCTTTGTTGATTATAATAGAGGTAATTAATCCAATCTACATTTTTGTTTATAGTAACCTGAGGAAAAATAGACTCAAATTGGCAACAATTTGGTCCCTTGCCTTGAACTTATCAGGGACTCCACGAGGGACTCGAATGGAATCAAAATACACCCCAGGGCCATGTAGGGAAAACTGGGAAGGGTCCACAGAATGGGGTTGACGATGTCGGCCAAACATGGTCGACACATGGAAGGCAGTTAAAGGGAAAAGTCGGAAAGGCATAACAAATTGTATTAAAGCAGAAGTGCCAGTCCAGTCAGGTGGAAGGATGTCAAGCAATTTAGACCTATGGCACATCCACCAAATATCAGTATTCTGAGTAATCAGAAAAATTGATAATTTGGAAGCTAAAGAGGAAAATTAATCGGAAAAGTTTGGAAACAAAAAGGATGGGATATTACCAACATTTGTGCCACGAGAGGAAGTAAGGTTTCTAAAAACAGGTATAAATACCTTCATCAGGCTGGAACATCGGGGAGTCATGGGAAGAGTAGGGGGAAAAAGAAGGAAAGTGTAATGTAATTAGAGTCGATTGGAATAGAGGAAGAGATAAAAAGGGCAAGTAGGCAAGGAAGGCCAGTAGGATCAGATATGTTAGAAAGAGGAAAAGGGACAGTGGCCAAATGTGGCCTAGCTATAGCACATGCATAGCAATCAGATTGATTCACTTGTCTAGCCAATATAATACCCATTGCAGCCAACGGTTCTGATCCCCATACCCAATTTCAATCGAAAAAGTGGAAGAAGAGGTGGAAATATTCATGACCTTGACAGGGGCGGGTTTGGACCAGGGGTAGGAGAGAGGTGTGTGTGTGGGGAAATGGGAGGTGTTAGTAACAGGGTTCTCAACCTTAATTTGAAATCTCCTAGAGGATCTATTCCAGATACATATGCCCCTAAAATATAGGTTCCTGAATCATGTAAAGAAGGGTTCTTCAGAGTAATGATCAAAGGGTTACAATGGTATTGGCACATTCATGAGGGGCATGTCCTTTTATAATAGAAAACGATATTTCAGACCATACTTCTGGGCCTTATAGGGTTGATAAACCCCAGTCATCAGTTCCAGTATTAGCCAAAACCCAGTCCCACATGTCACAGTTACTTCGAATCCAGAGTTTGTAACAGTTACACACACATATTTGTCAGACCAGTTCCACTGGATTTGTCGATCAGTCCCACAGTCAATAATAGAACAGAAATCCACCTGAACTGATGTGGTGATTCCGAAAGGAAAAGTCAAGGTGACCAGAGCAGTCGACAAGGGGATGGAAAGACATAGTAGGACCACAATCAAGGGTGCCATCTTTTGCAATGTGAGATGTGAATCCAAGCAGGCAGTCCCTCAACTTTAACAGCGTGTGGTGTCTACAGCAGAACTTGGAACGGTCCTCTCCACTGAGGGTGATGCCAATGTTTCCTTCGAGTATCTCTAGCCAGAATCCAGGTTCCTAATGGAATCAGGGAGTCCTTTGATGGAGGACTAGTTCTCCAGGCCTGATTCACCTGCTCGTGGACTTCCTTCAGAGAAGCTCGGAGACCTGTAAGACTGGAAAGAAGATCATTGTCCACAGTATGCAGTGTAACATTACCTATGACCATGCCGACTGGCATGGGCCATCCGGTCAGAATTTCGAATGGCGACAGCCCTAACTGCCAATGTGTTCTTCCCCTTAATCCCATCAAGGCCAGAGGCAGAGCATCAGGCCAAGTTAAATTTGTTTGCTCACAGATTTTAGCCAATTTAGATTGCAAGGTACCATTGCATCGTTCCACAATACCTCCACTCTGGGGGTGGTATTTGCAATAATGATGCACATTTATCTGGAGCCAGGTGGTTAATTCATTTATAACGGAATTTACAAAGTGGGTGCCATTATCAGTTTGTAATTTCTGTGGTATTCCCCATCTAGGAATGATTTCCTTTATCAAAGCTTTTGCCACAGGTTTGGCATCTGCATGTTTGGAAGGGAAAGCTTCCACCCATCGGGAGAACACATCAACAATTACTTAACAGTATCGGTACCCGTTTGATGGTGTTAATTCGATGAAGTCCATTTGAAGGTGTTCGAATGGACCCATTAGGTTAGGTGTAATGGGGACTTACCTGGGTGCCCTTTCCTACATTAAACTTTTGACATAATGCACAGCACCTGCAGAACTGCTCTGCATATGTAGAGAAACCTACAGCTTCCCAATATTTTTCAACATCTTGAACCATGGCGTCTTTTCCAGCATGGTCTAGGCCATGGGCATTTTTCCATACCTGGGAAAGAAGTTTTGGGAGGAAAGGTTTGTTAGTTTGCTTATGGGTCCAGACTCCATCAGAGAGGACCCTTCTTTGGACCATTTTCTCTTCTCTGTGTCCGTGGCTGCATTCTGTAAAGAAATAATTTGATTATCAGTGTCCTGGTCATTTCTCTGTTGGAATAAAGAGATTGGTGTGTTATTATACGCAGCCCGTTTAGCAAAATGATCAGCTAATTCGTTTCCTTTGCTGACAGGATCCTGTTTTCCTGTGTGAGCTTGACATTTAATGATCGCTAGCTTTGATGGTTTCGTTATGGCCTCTAAGAGGGATTCTTTTAGTTTTTGATGCTGAATGGGCTTGCCAGTACTGGTCTTGAATCCCTGAGTTTCCATAATGCCCCATGATCATGGCAGACTCCAAAAGCATATCTAGAATCAGTATAGATAGTTACAATTTTTCCCTCTGACAACTGACAAGCTCAGGTGAGAGCTATCAACTCAGCTGCCTGCGCTAGCTTAAACTTGAAGAAATTGGTTGTTTCCTGTAGGTCTGGTCTAGGTTTTATAACCTTAGTTATTTCATCATGACAGTTGGTAGAAAAGTAGCTGGATTTAAGGTGGAGCACCTTTCTATGGTAACATTTGACAACGTACAGAGTACATTTTGGTAGTGTATTACCCTAGCAGTAGTAAGATGTGAGGTTTTAGCCTGTACTAAAATGGAGTGTACGGCGTGACAACAACAACAACAACATTTATTTATATAGCACATTTTCATACAAACAGTAGCTCAAAGTGCTTTACATATTAAAGAATAGAAAAATGAAAGACATAATTATAAAAAATAAATCAACATTAACATCGAATAAGAGTAAGGTTCAATGGCCAGGGGACAGAAAAACAAAAACTCCAGACGGCTGGAGAAAAATAAAATCTGTAGGGATTCCAGACCATGAGACCGCCCAGTCCCTCTGGGCATTCTACCTAACATAAATGAAACAGTCCTCTTTGGATTTAGGATTCTCACGGAAGGGCTTGATGATGATGATGGTCACGTAGACTTCTTCCTTTTAATCCGTCCATCATTGTTGGAGCATCATGAAGCTTTGAGTAGGTGGAGGTGGCGCAGGCCACCACCACAAAGAAACCGGAAAAAGAAACAGAAAAGAGAGTAGGGGTCAGTACCGATTTTAGAGCCACCATGAATAGTTGTTATGATGAATTGAACATACAGAGTATCAGGATTAAGTTAAATTACGATTAAAATGAAGTTATAAAAGGCCATGTTAAAGTAATGTGTTTTCAGCAGTGTTTTAAAGTGCTCTACTGTATCAGCCTGGCGAATTCCTATTGGCAGGCTATTCCAGATTTTAGGTGCATAACAGCAGAAGGCGCCTCACCACTTCTTTTAAGTTTTGTTCTTGGAATTCTAAGGAGACACTCATTTGAGGATCTGAGGTTACGATTTGGAATATAAGGTGTCAGACATTCCGATATATAAGATGGGGCGAGATTATTTAAGGCTTTATAAACCATAAGCAGAATTTTAAAGTCAATTCTGAATGACACAGGTAACCAGTGTAGTGACATAAAACTGGTGTGATGTGTTCTGATTTTCTTTTCCTAGTTAGGATTCTAGCAGCTGCATTCTGCACTAGTTGCAAACGATTTATATCTTTTGGGTAGTCCTGAGAGGAGTGCGTTACAGTAATCTAGTCGACTGAAAACAAACGCGTGAACTAATTTCTCAGCATCTTTCAGTGATATAAGAGGTCTAACTTTACTTATGTTTCTTAAGTGAAAAATGCTGTCCTAATGATCTGATTAATATGTGATTTAAAATTCAGATTACAGTCAACAATCACCCCTAAGCTTTTTACCTCCGTCTTGACTTTTAATCCTAATGTATCCAGTTTATTTCTAATAGCCTCATTGTATCCATTATTGCTGATCACTAAAATTTCAGTTTTCTCTTTATTTAACTTGAGAAAATTACTATTCATCCATTCTGAGATACTAGTCAGACATTGTGTTAGTGAATCAATAGAATCAGGGTCATCAGGTGCTATTGATAAGTACAGCTGTGTGTCATCAGCATAGCTGTGGTAGCTCACGTTGTGCCCTGAGATAATCTGACCTAACGGAAGCATGTAGATTGAGAATAACAGCGGACCCAGGATAGAGCCTTGTGGAACACCATATTGGATATCATGTGTCTTGAGTTGTATTTCCCACAACTAACAAAATATTTTCTCCCTGTCAGGTAGGATTCAAACCAATTTAAGACACTGCCAGAGAGGCCCACCCATTGACTAAGGCGATTTCTAAGAATGTTGTGATCAATGGTGTCAAATGCAGCACTCAGATCTAAGAGGATGAGAACAGATAAATGGCCTCTGTCTGCATTTACCCGCAAGTCATTTACTACTTTAACGAGTGCAGTTTCTGTGCTGTGATTTGTTCTAAAACCTGACTGAAATTTATCAAGAATAGCATGTTTATTTAGGTGGTCATTTAACTGCATAATGACTGCCTTCTCTAGAACTTTACTTAAGAAGGGCAGGTTAGAGATGGGTCTAAAATTTTCAAGAGCGAGGGTCAAGATTATGTTTCTTAAGTAGGGGTTTAACTACAGCAGTCTTAAGACAGTCTGGGAAGACCCCAGTATCTAGTGACAATTTACTATGTCAAGAACATTATCAATTAGCACGCCTGATACTTCTTTGAAAAACCTTGTTGGTATCGGGTCAAGGACGCAGGTGGAGGGTTTTAATTGAGATATTATTTTTGTAAATCAGGTAAATCTATCCTAGTGAAAGAGTTTAATTTGTTTATAACAGGATGTTGGGGTTTAGGGGATCCTTAGTGTTGGGGAGATATACTATGTTATTTCTAATATCATTAATTTTTGATTGAAAATACAGCGACAGCCTCACAGGTTTCACTGGAAGCACTTAGGAGGCATTCCTTTGAGCTACCTGGGTTTAGTAGGTGATCAATTGTTGAAAATAAGACTCTAGGATTACTAGCATTGTTATTTATAATCTTGGAGAAATAGCAGCGTCTCTCAAGACGGACAGTGTGATTGTATTCTGTTATTTTGACTTTTAATATTTCGTGGTGGATAGTAAGTTTAGTCTTCCTCCATTGACGCTCAGCTCTACGGCATGTTCTCTTTAAATCAGACACTCTTTGGGTCTTCCATGGTATACCAATGCTAGAAGATTTTTTCACTGTCTTTTCAGGTGCAACTATGTCAACAGCAGCTCTCACTTTAGAATTAAATCTTTCCACCTTACTATTTACATTGTCCTCGCTATTATAGCTGGCACTATAAACGGACTGATTGCTTAAAATGTTTGTAAGTTTTAAAGCTGCTGCCGAATCAAAGAAGCGTTTTTTAACAATATGCTTCTCATGAGTGTTTTTTATCATTATTTCTATATTAAAAAGTAGAAGAAAATGGTCTGATAGACCAATATCAATGATCTGTTTTATATCAACTTTCAGTCCTTTAGTAATCACTAAGTCTAATGTATGACCTGCTTTATGTGTAGGCTGATTTATGAGTTGTCTCAAATCAAAAGAATCCAGGAGGTTCATAAATTCTTTTACTTTTAGATCACACTGATTATCTATATGAAAATTAAAGTCGCCAACTATTAGGAGTGAGGCACTTTTACCACTAGGGGGCTCATGAGCACTATATCTATACTGGCTAACACGGCCTCTGTTGTGGCTGCTACAGCTCTGAGACAGGTTGGAAGTCCCACAGCCACTGGATCCAATTTTTCAAAAATAGGCTAAGCCTTTGTTTTTCTCCATGGAGTTGTGTAAAAATGCATTCATATATCCCCTTTTCATCCACAAACAGAGTGAATGGACGAGATAGTCAACAGTCCCAACGCATGCAAACAGTAGGGCACTTTTTTTTTTAAGTCACATAGAGCCTTCCCAGCTTGATCATTCCATGCCACCTGACCAGAAAGGGGGAGATCAGGGGTGACCGCTAAAGTTTGCAAAAGCTGTGCTCTTTCATTAAAGTTTAAAATTCCATTGCCGGCAGTATCCTATAATGCCTAATACAGACACAACCTGTTGCTTTGTAACAGGTCTTGGTCTAGGAAGATTTTGAATGGTGTTTATACGGTCGCTAGAGAGAGAGAGAGCTCGTTTCACAAAAATGTCATGACCTGAATATTTCACAGTTGTTTGAATTAACTGCAGTTTTGCTTTAGAAACTTTGTGGCCATTTTCTGCTAAATAATAACAATTGCTGAGTATCCCGTGCACAATCTGTAGTACTACACAACATTCCACATACTGTATCAATACACTGTCTTTTTCCGGCCAAAAGCCTTTTAAATTTTGAGCAAGAGCTTGTCCAAATACAAAAGGGCTTCAATATATCCCTGAGGCATAACGGTCCATGTCCAACGGCGGTTTTAGAAGGTAAAGGCAAACCAGAATTGAGAGTCGGGGTGCAAAGAAACACAAAAATAAGCGTTAGCAATGTCAATAACAGAGAAATAACAGGCGGACGGGGGTATCGTAGAAAGAATAGTGGAAGGATTAGGAACAATATGTGCCCTAGGAACAACTGCAGAATTAACTTGTCGAAGATCTTGAACAAAATGCCATGAACCGTCAGCCTTTTAAACAGGTAAAACGGAGGAGTTGACTGGAGAGTATTTAACTTGAATGACTTCTCCACGTTTCACGAGATCGGAATGTACGGCGGAGATGCCAGCCTCTGCTGCTGGAGACAGAGGATACTGGGAGCGATGCAGGCGGAAGGATGACTTTTGGGTAAATCACCAGTGGCTCACAGTGTGCTATCCTTCCATAATTATTTTCCCCTGGGACCACAGTGCATTGGGAAGTGAGGAAAGCCAAGAGGGAGAGATGGTTTGCAATGAAAAAGCAGAAAGGGAAGGACGGCACAGTGCACGATGTACTAAAAAATCATTTTGAAGCACAAACTTTAGTTATCAAATTATCTGAGGTATCAAAAATATCCGGAACAACGTGCAGCCAGTCCGTCCTATTGAAACATTGTTCCACCCAATCCCCAATTTCAACTCAGTGAACGGTGCTAGAATTGGCTAAAGAAAACATGGGGAACTGAATCTCCTAAATAGTAAATGCTTTGTGAATATGTGAGGTGCACTGGAACAGCAGCTTTGTTGGATGAGAAAAAAAAATGCAAGGGATATGGAGGGTCTCTGGGCTAGTACCTGAAAAGAGAAAAGATTCTAACCAAGGTGTGTCCACTTCAGAAGGGAAGTACTGGGCAGTGCAGTGGAGGGTGTTGGGGACTTGCAAGTGGGGAAAAGAATATAAAGGAAAAGAGTGTAGGGCTTTAAGGAGAATGGTGTGTGAGGAGATGTTCAGGGTCCAGGCTGCAAAAGAGGGCTTAGTGTGGGGGGAGGTTTGGCACAGGAATTTAGGAATAGAATAGTAAAACCCTCGTTCGGTTAGAGAAATAGAGAGGGAGAGCTTAGTCATCATATCCTTTCCTAACAGATTAACAGGGCAGAGCTGATATAAGAAAAACCGGTGCATCAAAGTGGAACCACTGGAATGGAGCTGAACTCGAAGAGGTTTAGACACCAGTAAAAAATGTGGTTGTCCAGAAGCACTAAGAACAGTCACTTTATCGTTCGAGGCAGACTAGAAAAGCAGTTTCAGTGCCATTCACCAGCAAAGTCAATAAAGGATCTGTGTCCGCATGGCAAGTGAGCAAAGGCAACTGAAGAGAGTGGCTGGGGGTCCCTGTGAAAGGAATATCCTCAGGTTCAGGTAAGGAAGGCGGGGGAGGAAGCTGATGTGGGCAATTGCGGCAGAAGTGTCCCATCGTAACAGGCAAGATGTGTAGGTGCTTGATCTGAGGGGAGAGGCGGCTGAGCAGACGAAGAATTCAGATTAGGAGTAAAATCCACGACCTCTCCCCCGGCTTCGCCCTGTTCTCGGAAAAATCCACGTCCTTCACGTCCTCGACCCCTGCCTGAGGCAGCTCCACCTGCATAATAATTCATTTGTGCCGCGATTAACTTGGTCTGAGTGTCTGACTCTTTTTGTTTAGTCTGTCGTTCAGCATGCTCCGTGTCTTTTTTTAACTTCATCAAAAGTGGCTCTTTCCCATCCAAATACAGGACGTGTACTTTATTTTGATATCACTTCTGAGTCCTGACAGAAAAGGAGGAACTCCTGCCTTGGCACGGTTGTCTGGGCTGTCTAAGCCAGAATGGTTTGTCATCAAGTCCTGAATGCGGTGTGCCCATTCATCTACCGTCTCATCTTTCTTTTGTTTGGCAGCTGAAAAGGTAGTCGGTGCCCTTTTATATTTTGCAGCTATTGCAGTTTTCACGGGTTCCCATTGGGCAAGGAAAAGACCCTCATTATTTTGTCCACGAGGCAATGCCTCATTCCACTGCCACTGTACTCCATTATGCTGCCCATGATTGACAGTAGCCCAAGTAGTGCCCAACTTTCTGCGTAGCACTTGGGTCCACTCGGCTGCACTGGGTTTGTACATATTATCTAGCTGCTGCACCTGTTCCACAAACTTCAACCCACCGATTACCTTACGATCAGGCAATTCGGACACTACGTCTTTCAGCTCTTGAATATCCCAGTTACGGTGTATCATTACAGTAGTGGGGTTAGCATTTCCTGGGGGCAGTGTGGGATCGTGTCGGGGGTTAGGAACCTCAATTAAAGGGCATGAAGATGTGGGTGCTAAAGGTTTAGGGGACTTAAACGGGGTAAGGTTTTCAGGGGACTTATCTCTGAGGGTCTTGCTTCTAGTACTTTGTGAAATGGAGGCTTTTTATGTAAGTTAGAAGAGCCTCCCATAGCCCCTAACAAGTGGCCGTCAGTCTCATCATCAGGATCTGTAAGTGAGGAGGGGTCGCATTGATATTGTTCATCAAAGAAATCATCAGTAACTGGGGCATCGGTAACCACAGGAGCCGTTGGGGCAATGAGTGAATGTGGCAGTGGAAGGGGTTGTGGGTAAAGTGTTGGGGAAGAGAGCACGGGATATAAAGGGTCTTTTTTTTATCACTCCTCTTCCTCCTTCCTTCAGACTGGGGTCCCGTATCAGCCTGCACTTTCTGTAAAGCTATAAGCAGCTCTTCTTTTACCTTTCTATTCTTAAGTTCAGCAACTAAAAGCTCATTCCGTTTTTGTGCCGCTTCCAATGTAGGGTCTTTAATAACCAATTCCCATCTGTCATACATATCCATCCGATAAGGACCTCCATTACAACAACCCTGTGTATTTCTGCACAGTATTTTTCTAATTTCTTGTATCTCAATCATATCTCCAGTTCCTTCCACTGGCCATCTACCTCCACTGTCCTTATTCCACCTCCTACATGCTTTTTTAAAAATCTAATCCTGTCTTCTTTTCAATGAGCTTTCTAGGGGACCCGCCTTTCGATCCCGACAGCGCACTAGGAGCCTGGCAATCCCCCGAAAATAATCCTTCTAACGTTAGGTTTTTTAGGACTCTTGGGGGACTGTTTGACTGGCTTGCTGATTGTTTTTCCCATAGTGAGTGGCAGGATCTCAGCAGAAAGTGACTCAGCCCTCGATAAACCGCGTTCCACCCACCGTCCACTCCTATTCCCGGATTACAGCTTCAGGTGACTTCGTGTCCGTTTATTCGCATCAGCAGAATCCTACATCAATACGCCCCGTGGAGTCCAGGATATGGAGGTTTTTACCCCGATCCCTTCATCAGACGGTTTGTATGCGTCAATCTGCCAGGGTATTGTCTCCGTCACCTTAGCAACCCGTTGAAACAAGAGTATGACCAGACAGCGGATGAAAAACTCGACCTCCCGTTTATTTAGACACACATTCTCTAAATACGCCCTTTCACCCCCGTTCCTCAAATTATTACAGGAGCGTGCCACTCGCCCCTTTTCTAATCCTTTCCACAGGGGTGACTAGCTAACATTCACACTGTGCCGTTTTCCGTAGGGTCCCAAAGCCACTTTCCGTGAGCCCCTAGAACCCTCCTATGTATTTTCCATACAGTATGCTTTCTTATTCTTTATTTTGCATATGCTTTTTATTTCTTTTCCTTCTATATTTGTATTACTTCCAGCACACCAGTCAAACTAACAGGAATCCCCCGATCTACTCACTGTGACTCCGTCCACCTGCCAGGAAATGCCCGGCCAGTCGTGCCTCGTATCGGCTAGGAGGAGGTCAAGGACTACCCACGCAGGAAACGCCCAAGGCAGGCCAATCCTACATTTACCGAAGCTGGACCCGACCCAGCCGGAATCGGCTCCACCACGGTCATCTGGACGATCCTGCACGAGGAGCCGTCTGCTGTCTCCTGCCCCACGTTTGGGCGCCAAAACTGTGGACGAAAACTCAGACCCGACAGCAGGTGTGGTTATAAAGCAGCTTTATTTTTCAGAGTCACGGTGAGAAGAGTTTCAGAAAAGCAGACAATCAAATATACATGACAGCATCAGGGCTCTTCTGAACCCCATCTGTTGGGTGGGGTCCAGTTTTATATCCCTAGAATGTGTGATTTAATATCATTATAAAATGTAACAGTCAACACTTTATTATACACAATCCTTGAGGCCCTTCAACGCCCCTTATGCAACTTGATTTCTTGGCCTCTTTTGTTATGGCGTTCAGATGTAAGCTAAGGGAAAACGTGATAAGGCAGACTCATGTGTGGAATGCTCAGACCTTGAGTCCTTTGCACAAACATTTTTCTGTTTGCTAAAACAAAGCATGCTATTACATGGTTTTGTAAAGCTTACTTCTCAGACATGAATTAGTACAAGGGAACGAAGAGAACATTCGTCTTCCACAAGACTACTATAAATCTCAATATACTACTGAGTTTAAAGAAGACAATACACAATCTAATGCATTTCTGGATACATTACAGATACCACAAATAGATGCTTTTAGTGCGGAGGAACTTGATAAACCTCTGGCGTTACTAGATGCTATAAAGTCACTCCAAGGCGGGAAAGCAGCAGGCCCTGATGGCTACCCTGCAGAATTTTACAAGAAATTCTCCGCTCAGCTAGCTCCCCTCCTATTAGCAACATTTACAGAAGCCAGAGATAACCAATCTCTCCCTCAAACCATTCGCCAAGCATTAATCACTATTTGTCCAAAACAAAATAAGGACTTATTACAATGTGCATCATACAGACCAATTTCACTTCTGAATAATGACGTTAAAATACTCTCTAAAATCATAGCTAGAATGATGGAGAAAGTGCTCCCCTCAGTAATATCACAAGACCAAACTGGATTTATTAGGGGCCGACACTAATCTTCAAATCTTCGACGCCTGTTTAATGTAATATACTTACCAACTAAATCAAACACCCCAGAAATATTATAATCAGTGGATGCAGAAAAAACATTCAACATGATTGAATGGAAATACCTTTTTACTACATTGGAGAAGTTTGGGTTTGGCCCGAACATTTGTGCATTTATTAAATTACTGTATACTATCCCAGAAGCTTCAGTTTGCATCAACAACATTTTCTCAGACTACTTTAAACTAGAACGCGGCACTAGACAAGGATGCCCCTTCTCACCACTGCTGTTTGCGATTGCCATTGAACCACTGGCAATACATTGTCGAAATACTGATCAGATAAAGGGGATTAGCAGAGAAGGACTGGAACAGAAAATCTCATTATATGCAGATGACATGGTACTGTATATATCGGACCCAGAAAATTCTGTGCCTGCAGTCTTAACAGCACTCACAGAATTTCAAAAGATCTCTGGTCTCAGAATTAATCTGAATAAAAGTGTACTCTTTCCAGTGAATTCTCAAGCATATAATATTAGATTAGATACCCTACCTTTTATCATTGCAGAACAGTTTAAATACCTAGGGGTAAACATCACAAGTAAACATAAAGCTCTTTATCAACAAAATTTCACAGTCTGCATGGAAAAAATTAAACAAGACTTGCATAGATGGTCAACCCTTCCTCTCACACTAGCTGGAAGAATTAACACTGTTAAGATGAATATTCTTCTTAAGCTCCTTTTTGTATTTCAAAACATTCCAATATACATTAATAAATCATTCTTTAGGCAATTAGATTCAACAGTAACCTAATTTATTTGGAATTCAAAACATCCACGCATCAAAAGAGCAACCCTACAAAGACAAAAGGCAGAAGGTGGCATGGCTCTACCTAACTTCCAGTTTTATTACTGGGCAGCAAATATATAGGCGATAAGAACCTGGACACAAATAGAAGAACATACACAGGCTTGGACCGCAATAGAAGTAAAATCCTGCAGTACTTCTTTGTATTCCTTTCTCTGTGCTCCAATAAACACACATTATTGGCAATATACAAATAACCCAATTGTGCTCCACTCACTTAGAATCTGGAATCAATGTAGAAAGCATTTTAAGACGGAGAAGCTTCTATCTGTGGCACCTCTGCAAGAGAACCACCTCTTTCAACCTTCACAAACATATGCAGTTTTTAATATCTGGAAAAAATTTGGAATTAACTTGCTTAGAGATCTTTATATAGACAACGTCTTTGCATCCTATCAACAATTACATTCCAAATTTAACATTCCAGCTACACATTTCTTTCACTATCTTCAAATCAGGAACTTTGTTAAACAGAACCTTCCAGATTTTCCTCATCTTGCACCCTCATCCATGCTGGAAAAAAATATTGCTCAATCTCAAGGACTTAGACTCCATCTCTACAATATATAAAATCATTTTACAATCCCTCCCTTTCAAAGATCCAAGAGGACACTGGGAAAAAGATCTCTTAATTAATATATCAGAAAAGGAGTGGAAAGTAGCAAGAGAATTCACTCGAGCTCCATATGCACAAAGCATATAATTATAAAACTTAAAATTATATATCGAGCACATCTGTCTCGACTAAAACTCTCCAAAATGTTTCCAGGTAATGATCCAACCTGCGAACATTGCAACCAAGCCCCAGCCTCACTGGGTCACATGTTCTGTGCCTGCACCAAATTAACATTATTCTGGTCAAAAATTTTTAATTACCTCTCAGACAGCCTTGGACTCACAATCCCTCCTAACCCATTAACAGCTGTGTTTGGGGTTCTTCCAGAGGGGCTTAAAGTGGAGAAAGACAAACAAATTGTGATTGCATTCACTACACTTTTGGCACGCAGACATTGGAAAAAATCAAATACTCAGTTAGAGGATCCGTACAGACTTTTTTCAAAACATGGCAGGATCTACAGTAATCAGTAATATTTTAAAATAAGTTCATGAAGCACAGAGATTTTATTAATTTAGGTTTGTTTACAAGCCTTAAATTTTATGCCGTTTGCCGTTAGTTTCTCTCTCTCAGGGGTGGGGATCGATCTGTTCTTAACTCAATTTTTCTTTTTGTAAAAACTTGATTGCTTTGTATTGTTTTCCATTAAAAATAATAAAAAAAGAAAAAAAAAAAGACACGCCCTACTTAAAACAGATATCATACAAGAGCATATGCATCAAATAACAGTCAGTCGTGTAAAAGCACGTAGTGCACACACATTCTGTGCTCTCAACACATATAAAGCGTATAAGGACAATACGGAGAATAGACACCAAAAAGATCGTTGGAGAGAAAAAAAGGCAGATAGATTATGAAACCAGTAAAATTCTAAAGTATTGTAGTGTCCCAGCTAGGTTGCGGCCATTTTGGTTTTAAGTGACTGTTCGGTCCGATTGACGGAGGGCGGAATACAGCACGGAAGACTGATAGCGGGGTATTGATTGATGCGGTAAGGCAGGAGGGGGAGAGACACGAGGGATGAGGGGTTGGAGAGGGTGCTAGAAAGTTGTGTTTTTTGGTTATGAAGTCAAGTAAAACTTTTGTGACACTTTATCATGTCAGTCTCTACAGTATCAAAAAAAAAAAGATAGAAAAGATTGCAATGCCGCAAAACAAAAGGTGATTAACTATCAGAACCAGGTGTAATTGAAAAAACAGCAGGACAAATCGAGGTCAGAAATAAAAGGCAAAGAGGAGAGTCTTCTCGCATTTGCATCATTCTTATGCACAAAACATGGATTTACACAATACTAGACTATACGCTATGAGAATCTGTGGTCCCACAACAGTTAGAGCAACAACAAGTTGAATTTCAAAGAATGCACAATTCAGTCAGGTGTATATTGATGATCACAGAGAAGCGATGCAAATTTTAACAGGCAAAAAGAAAGGCAATGTATATATTCCGTGAATAACATTACACACGAAAGGAGATTGTGATATGCCATTCGTATTAAAATGTTTACAGTTTACCGTGAGAGTAGCTTTTGCTTTAACAATCAATAAATCACAGGGACAAACATTAGAAAAAGTCGGATTATTTATTAGGGAAACAAACAATAGTCACTCACGGGCAGTTATACATTGCATTGTCACAATGTGTCTCCAAAAAATATTGTTTTTCATGAAGCTTTAAAGTAAAAGGGCAAATACTGAAATTGAAACAATTCCAAAGAAAAAAAAAAATTGAATTGTATATCCGATTAACCAAACACAGGGGTTGACGAGCGAAGTGAGCAGAGGGCGAAGCCCCCTAGTCTAAAAAATAAAGGGAAACCAAACTGAAACAATAGCACTGCTTTGAAGCTGGGTGCTGCCAGTTTACAAAACCGAGCACAAAACTTGTATACGCCAGGGACTGAGCTGGCTTGAAAATGTGTGTGGCTTTATGCCAAGTTTAGTTTTTATACATTGTGATGTGAGCGTGGAAACGAGTGTACACACCATTTATACATGAGGCCAGGGGTTTTCACACTTGGTCCTGTGGACCCCCTGTGGCTGCAGGTTTTTGCTCCAATCAGCTTCTGTTTTTAAATGAACTCCTGGGCTAATTAAGTGAACTGTTATTGCGCAGATTCTGTGTTTTGGGAACAATATATAAATCAGAAAACTAAGTTAGGTAAAAAAATATATATATATATACATATATATATTTCCATTTAACAATACTTTCATCTTGATTTTCACTCTGCTTTTCCAGGTGTTTGTTTCATTAATCGATTATTTACTAATTAGTGGGTCTGAGGCTAAAGTAGTTGCAGCCTTTCATGATTCAGTGTCATTTGCCCGGGTGTCTGCTCTGCTCGTTTTTAATTGTTATTAATAAGATACAACAAAGGGGGAGAACAGCACAGAGAAAGAGCAAAATATAATGAAATCAACAAAAGAGAGTTAAGCATTTAAATCTATAGCAAAAGCAAAAATATTTCTAAATGTCTTATAAACGTAAAAATCATGTTGCTGTGCTTTTCTGAACGCAGAATACGAGGAAAAAAGATAACAGTGGTATGTCTTTCATTTTCTAGGAACATCTGAGTACTGGGGTGTTTTCCGAACAAAGATTTTTAGTGAAGTAGTATTTACTTGTATGAAATTAAATCAAATGTGAAAAACTGGCTGTGCATAAATGTGGGTCCCCTTGTAATTTTGCTGATTTGAATGCATATAACTGCTCAATACCGATTACTTGCAACACCAAATTGGTTGGATTAGCTCGTTAAGCCTTGAACTTCATAGACAGGTGTGTCCAATCATGAGAAAAGGTATTTAAGGTGGTCAATTGCAAGTTGTGCTTCCCTTTGACTCTCCTCTGAAGAGTGACAGACAGCATGGGATCCTCAAAGCAACTCTCATAAGATCTGAAAACAAAGATTGTTCAGTCTCATGGTTTAGGGGAAGGCTACAAAAATCTATCTCAGAGGTTTAAACTGTCAGTTTCAACTGTAAGCAATGTAATCAGGAAATGGAAGGCCACAGGCACAGTTGCTGTTAAACCTCAGGTCTGGCCTGCCAAGAAAAATACAGGAGCGGCATATGCGCAGGATTGTGAGAATGGTTACAGGCAACCCACAGATCACCTCCAAAGACCTGAAAGAACATCTTGCTGCAGATGGTGTATCTGTACATAGTTCTACAATTCAGCACAAAGAACATCTGTATGGCAGGGTGATGAGAACGAAGCCCTTTCAGCACTCACGCCACAAACAGAGTCGCTTGTTGTATGCAAATGCTCATTTAGACAAACCAGGTTCATTTTGAAGCAAAGTGCTTTGGACTGATGAGACAAAAATGGAGTTATTTGGTCAAAACAAAAAGTGCTTTGCATGACGGAAGAAGAACACCGCATTCCAAGAAAAACACCTGCTACCTTCTGTCAAATTTGGTGGAGGTTCCATCATGCTGTGGGGCTGTGTGGCTAGTTCAGGGACTTGGGGCCCTTGTTAAAGTCGAGGGTCGGATGAATTCAACCCAATATCAACAAATTCTTCAGGATAATGTTCAAGCATCAGTCACAAAGTTGAAGTTACGCAGGGGTTGGATATTCCAACAAGACAATGACCCAAAACACAGTTCGAAATCTACAAAGGCATTCATGCAGAGGGAGAAGTACAATGTTCTGAAATGGCCATCACAGTCCCCTGACTTGAATATCATCGAAAATCTATGGGATGATTTGAAGTAGAATATCCATGCTTGGCAGCCATCAAATTTAACTGAACTGGAGACATTTTGTATAGAAGAATGGTCAAAAATACCTCCATCCAGAATCCAGACACTCATCAAAGCCTATAGGAGGTGTCTAGAGGCTGTTTTATTTTTCAAAAGGAGGCTCAACTAAGTATTGATGTAATATCTCTGTTGGGGTGCCCAAATTTATGCACCTGTCTAATTCTGTTATGATGCATATTGCATATTTTCTGTTAATCCAATAAACTTAATGTCACTGCTGAAATACTACTGTTTCCATAAGGCATGTCATATATTAAAAGGAAGTTGCTACTTTGAAAGCTCAGCCAATGAGAAACAAAAATCCAAAGAATTAAAAGGGGTTCCCAAACTTTTTCATATGACTATCTATCTATCTATCTATCTATCTATCTATCTATCTATCTATCTATCTATCTATAACACAAAAACAATGAAATATGTATACATACATATTTATATAAGTAATTGCTAAATAAGCTGCTGTATAATCTATACTAATAAAAGGCAAAGCCCTCACTCACTCACTCACTCACTGACTCATCACTAATTCTCGAACTTCCCGTGTGGGTGGAAGGCTGAAATTTGGCAGGTTCATTCCTTACAGCTTCCTTACAAAAGTTGGGCAGGTTTTATATCGAAATTCTACGCGTAATGGTCATAACTGGAAGCTGTTTTTCTCCATTTACTGTAATGGAGATGAGCTTGAAGCGTGGGCGGAGTTTCGTGTGACATCATCACGCCTCCCACGTATTCACGCAGTACATAGAAAACCAGGAAGACCTCCAAAAAGCGCTGAAGAAAACATGCATTATATAATTGAGAAGGCAGCGAAACAATAAGAAGCGAGCGAGTGACATATACAACCATGTTCATGAGTTCTGCTACTTCGGAAACAAAGCACGATGTAAACCTACACTTTAAATTAAGTTCATAGACAGGCTGCCGCTGGCGTTTGTAATTTAGTGCCTGCCCATATAAGGCTGTCCGCAGCGGCAATCCAATAGCAAACTCCCACTAAATATTCACGGGTTAAGGACTGTGTTTATGGAGAGGAAGATGAGATGGTCAGGGTGGTGTTTGACACAAACTCAGCGAAACTGCGAGAGAAAGTTTTAAGTGCCAGGACTAAGGTAACATTAAATACAGCCACGGACATAGCACGAGATGGCACCAGCACAGCTGGGAACCTTCGTTGCATGTACACCGAGCGGCTCACGTGAACTGGACGAGTGCAGAGATAAAAGCAACAGTTCCAAAGAGCTGAACAAAACCGAATTACACAATTGAAAAGGCAGCAAAAATATGAAGCGTCTGATAAGCATATTCATAAATCCAGCTACTGCGGAAACAAAGCACACGGTGGAAAAAGTGAATGTCCTGCTAAAGGAAGACAGTGTAAAAAAAACCTGTGCATGCAGTTTGTCACATCACAGATAAAAAGGAAGACGAGCTGTTTATTGATGCAGTAAGGAACTAATCGATGAATGAAACCTCTTATCCTTACAACGATTGACAAACACGGAATGTAACTTGAACACATCCTACAAATACGAGCCACATCCGGCCCGGCGTGTAATTATATCCGGCCCGCGAGATCATTTTATATACTGTATTATTGTTATTAATGGCCCAGGTATATGAAGCGCTGGTAACACAATAAACTACAGATCCCATAATGCAGCGCTTCAGCTGCCTTGCCGAACACTTACCGCGTTAATCAAGTCTAGCTTATGATGCTGCAAGTTATTGCGAAGCTAGCTCACACGATGCTGAAGAGAAAAGTTCATTCTGAAAATAGAGCCTTTAAAAAGCGATGGGAGGCTGAGTATATGTTTACTGAACCCGTGTGTCTCATTTGTGGAGCTAATGTGGCTGTAATTACAGAATTTAATCTAAGACGGCACTATGAGACAAAACATCAGGGTAACCTGAATGCAATGCACAAGATACAGAAAGCAGAATAATTAAATAAGAATCTGACACTTCAGCGGACGTTTTTACCCGTGCACAATCACAAAGTGATTTCAAGTGAAGCTGCTTTTATGGGAGACACAAATGCACCAGTGCAACTTTCCCCTCTTTCCCTGTTGCCAAGTACTGTAATGTTAAACCAAGTCGTCACTACGGTGTTCCCAAATACGCACTTTGCTGATGAACTGAGTGCACTGAGTTTGCACGGCGCTTTGGTGACTTTGAAGAACAAAAAAAGTCCGTCTACATGCGGCTCGAACCTTGTGCATGTTTGGTAGCACATATCTGTGTGAGAAGCTCTTCTCAGTGATAAAGACTAACAAAACAGCACACAGGAGTCGCCTCACTGATGAGCACCTGCAATCCATCCTGAGAATCTCCACAACACAGAACTTCACACCAAACATAAACGAACTTGTTGCCAAAAAAAGATGCCAGGCGTCCAGCTCTAAAATGACATATGAGCAAAGACAACTGAATGATTTGATTTGTTATTGCTGAAAGGAACACATTTTATTTATATTTCCAGGTTTTGTTATGCAGCATGTTCATATTTGAATTTGTATAATTTTGACAGGATATATTTTATGGAGAGCAAAATCTTTTGGGATATTTAAAATCTAAGTTTATTTTTTATATAAAATTACATAACAGTAAAGAAATTTGAATGTTTGTTCTTTTAATGTTTACTTTATTTCTAACTTGTATCATTTAGACAGGATATATTTTTATGGAGAGCAAAATATTATAAGTTGTTTAAGGTTTGAGTTGATTTATTCAGGAATAATATTCCTGTCTGTTTTTACCATTCCTACCAAAGATATTTCTGTCGACTAAATAAAAATTCCTTCTATTTAAAATTTAAATAGAACTTGAACAAATACGATAGTTCATAATATCCACGCAGACTTGCACGTAAGAGCGGGAGTTATCCATTTTAACAAGCAGCGTATTGCACTGATACGAAATAGCTGTGTGTGTATATATGTAGATATGTATGTATATGTATATATATGTTTATATATATGTGTGTGTGTATGTATGTATATATATATGTATTTGTGTGTATGTATGTATGTGTGTATGTATATGTATGTGTATATATGTAGATATATATGTTTATGTGTGTGTGTGTAAATATATATATATGACAGCAACACTCATCACTCACAACAGTGACAAAACAATTACATTGACAATCATGTTACGTTATTTTCAAAATGTTTCCTTTTCTTTTCATTGCTTCTTTAACACACTACTTCTCCGCTGCGAAGCGCGGGTATTTTGCTAGTATATGTATAAAAGACACAGACACTGTTTATCCAAAACACAAAGAAGCAGCACTGCCAGCACACAGAAGAACTTTTGGCCTTGAACTTGCGACGCAGTCAGATCTGCTCGGTTGTACTACAGGCGTTCATTTTTGACAACTATCACCGTTCTAGCCTGTTGTGTCCACAGATTCCACATGTTTACCGAAGTTTATTCATTTTGATGAAGTCACCAACATTCTAGGGTCAGACTGATTCATTTGTTCAGATATGAATTCAAAGTGAATCACTTCTCTTCTTGAGTTATTAAACATTCATCAGGGAGTAACGAGAACAAAGTTAGTCTGTAATTCAATGAGTGGATAACACGTTTTAGTTTTCATTGTAATGTGCTCTTTTCCTCCATTGCTCATTCACTCATTTCCAGTGCCACTCTTGCATTTTCCACTCCATCTGATTGTATTGGGTGAAAACTATGCAGTGTTAAAATGGCGTCTAGAATAATAAGTTCAGGCAGGTTCTCTGTAATAAGCCAATGCCACAGTACCTGAACTTACCATGACTGCTCTGATCTGTAAAAATCCCTGCAGCTCCTTTAAAAGTGACTGCAGATTCCCTGTTTCTGGAGACAGGCCCTGTTTCCATGTAACTGTTCTCTGTGCTCCACATTCTTTCCATCTTTGGAGGAGCTGCTCCTGCAGTGAGGTGCAAGTGACAGCGTTACCTGCTGTGCTACCAGCTCAGTGCGGGTACATTTTGTGTAGTTTAGTTGCCGCTCTAGGCGTCGCTTACATTCGCAGATGTCTGAAATCTCATTGTTAATCGCTGCAATGTTCTGAACAAATCACACCACTGCATTGTAAAGTATGGGTACTGAGCCGGGCATTTTGATTAATTTTGTATTTTACTTTTCACGCAATGTTGGCGATGGCCCCTGTAGTATCTGGCTGAGCGCAGATGTTGCTGCTTATCCTGGGCGCGTGTGCAGAAAGCACAAGAAGATGATGGCTGCACAGTCTGGCTCCTTCTCGTGGAAGGACTTGACGATGATGGTCACATAGACTTCTGGCTTTTAATCCATCCATCATTGTTGGAGCATCATGATGTTTTGAGTAGGTGGTTGAAACAGAAGAGAGAGTAGGGGTCAGTACGAATTTTAGAGCCACCATGAATAGTTATTATGATGAATATTATGACTATATTATTATTATGATGGGACAGAGGTTTTTAGTTACAGAAGCTAACAGTGAAGAATGTTTGTCCCTTTTTAATATAATCCAAACAGCTGTGACATCAAAATGATGCGGATTTCATGCAATCGTATGATAACTTGAGAAACCCTAAAAGCAGAGGAGTAAGGGGTACCCAAGGAGGCTTCCAAGTTAAGTTTACAGAGAATGGAACTGCAAATCTAAAAGCATCAGACAAATGGGGAGAACAGTAGGACGTGTAAAGTGTGTTACATGTGCTATGCGAGAAGTTCTTGTAGAAGGTTGAGAGAAGTCCTTGCCGGACGAAAAAGGGGTACAGGAGCACTGTGTGTGTGTTATTTTCTTTCTTTCTTTTTTTTAAGCAAAATATTTGCATTAAAATGCCTCAATCAAACTTTTTGTGGAATGTGCTGCAGGCCCTCAATGGCCAGAAATGACAAAAAATGAGTGGGACCAGACTAAACATTCAACGCTTATCTTTATATTGTTAGTAATGTAATTTTAAAAGGACAACTTTGTTTTTTTCTTTCATTCTCCATAGCACCCCACATTTACCAAGTTGGGTTTTAAATCATTTGAATAAATCAACAAATCTGCTTAATAAAGAGCGTCAGCCACATGCATATCCTTACGTGACCTCAAATCTGCCCACCCCAGACACAAACTCATCAATCAAGGGTATGCAGACACTCAGCACGGGTGACAAAAGTGCATAAAACCCACCGGCCCACCAACAGAGGCAAGCCAAGTGACACGAGGGACCTGCTCTCTGATGGGACAAGAAAGCAAAAAGAAATGCATCCCATTGTCAGGGACTGAAAGATCAGCAACCAAAGATATGAGATACCACCAGTAACAAATAAGACCCCCAGAGCATTTGAGAGCTCAGTTTACAGCAGAACCACCTGACAGTGTGAACAAGGGGTCAGTAAGACGCGACAGCATGGCCATTGACCTGCACAGTGCCCAAACAGCCTCAATTTCTTTTACTTTTTAACTGCTCACATTTGTTAAGCACACACTTATCACTCTTTAAAAAACAAAAATGGCATCTGACCAATCACACAGCACACGATAGTAAAAGTAACCAATGAAACACCAAAAAACTCGTCACACAAATCAGACCGCCTATCGCATGGCATACTAAAAACACACAACGTGACAATACCCACCTGCATTTAAGATGGCTGCACTGCAGGCTCTTCTGAATCAGCGTGGGCTCCTGCTGTCCACAGGGTGACAATTCCAAGGTCGTGCCAAATCGGAGATTCTAAAAGATGGAGCACATCAGCAGCCGTCACAATCAAATTTGCAAGATGAGGGTCACGGAGCACGCAGCACTCTGTAGTGGCAAAGGCAGACTGGGGGAATTGAAAATGATGGAGCCGAACACTGAAAGACGACACCAAACATACATAGGACAGCACCACCACACTGATGAAGGGCACAGAAATCCACAGGGAGGTCTACACTCATGCTGAATGGAGGCCGATGAATGCCTGGGGGAAATGCAAGCGACTGACCCGAGTAAAACAAAGAACCGCATCACAGAACTGAAGCAGAAACCTCAAGTGGTGAGGAGCTGCGGCCACTTAGCCATTAGTGACACAAGCGAGGACAAGGAGGCCATATGGTCCTCACCTCTTGAGCCCATTTACTGTCACAGGTGAACAGAGTGAGTGTCCACCTCACAAAATACAACCATCGACTAACAATCAGTGCCATAATGTAACAGGCCAGTAGGGCAACAACACAAAAGACAAAGTGCAGAGGTGAGGTGAGGATGATAAAAACAAACAACAACGACACAAGACACAACAGGGCAGAGGAGTCAAGTCAAGAGACCAGCGGGCAAAGAGGAGCGGCAATCTCAGCAACAGCTTAAAACATTAGAACATTAGAACAATCTAGACAAGAACAGGCCATTCAGCCCAACAAAGCTCGCCAGTCCTATCCACTTGTTTCCTCCAAGAAAACATCAAGTCGAGTTTTGAAAGTCCCTAACGTCTTACTGTCTACCACACTACTTGGTAGCTTATTCCAAGTGTCTATCGTTCTTTGTGTAAAGAAAAACTTCCTAATGTTTGTGCGAAATTTACCCTTAACAAGTTTCCAACTGTGTCCCCGTGTTCTTGATGAACTCATTTTAAAATACAAGTCTCGATCCACTGGACTAATTCCCTTCATAATTTTAAACACTTCAATCATGTCACCTCTTAATCTTCTTTTGCTTAAACTGTAAAGGCCCAGCTCTTTTAATCTTTCCTCATCCCATCAACCCCTGTAGCCCTGGAATCAGCCTAGTCGCTCTTCTCTGGACCTTTTCTAGCGCTGCTATGTCCTTTTTTGTAGCCTGGAGACCAAAACTGCACACAGTACTCAAGATGAAGCCTCACCAGTGCATTATAAAGGTTTAGGAGTTGTTAACCGATAAAGTGACACTCACGAATAATAATAATACCATACCATACCATACCATATTTATTTGTTGAGCACTTAAAAACACAGCATTACAACTGACCGAAGCGCTGTACAGTTACAACAAGCAGGACTAAAAGCTAAATATTAAAAACAAACATTAAGAGAGAATTAAAACAGAGATACTAAAAACAGGTCAGGGGACCAAATAAAATAGAGAAAATAGCAAAAGGCAAGTGGAAAATGAAACAGGTTAAGAATTAAAAGCCAATGTGAAGAAGTGCGTTTTTAGGCGAGATTTGAATGTGGCGACTGAAACGGCTTGTCTAACCACTAAGGATCTAAGAACACAAGGGGGATTGTGACAATGGAGCAAGGCACTCAAATAGGCAGGGGCTACAATAATATAATAATAAAGTGCAATGCAAACAAAAACAGTGTACACTGTATGGAGGTCACAGATAAACGACACTTCATGGATTTTGCAAGACAGTAAGTGAAACTGCAGGATAATGTGGTGCAAAATACAAAAATATCAGGTAATACAAAACCAAATAAAATCTAATGCAAGAAATCTGACATAATATACAGAACACCACAAAGTCAGAGGAATGACAAAATGGAAGCAGATCAAGAATGTCTAGATGTGCACGGATGTGGCGGACCACGTCAGTCTCTGAACCTGCTAGCACGCGGGCGAATGGCTCGAGATTTTTATACAGATTGAAGGAAGGCTTACTGGAGTCCTCCATGGTCCGGCAGCAGGCACTGTAGATATTCTGAACTTCTGGTAACTGCACATCTTTTATTTCTGTGTTCTTCTCAAAGGTTACACATTACTGTGAGGACGGACTCCATGGCACATCTGTAGACGCAGGTCCAAACTGAAGGGCACACCCGGAACAGAACAGAAGACACAAATCAGCTGACTCAATGTGCCCCAAGACCCTCATTCTACAGCACTTCAGTTGCGCTGCCATTACCAGAAACAAAAAAATCAAAGAAACACTCATAATCACAGCCATAGTTAAACTAGATAAATTGTGTATGAAGACAGTTTTTTAACCAACAAACACAGAAATCAAACACTAACAAGCCTCCATCTCTGTCATGGTACATAACAGAATGATACATTTATTAAGCTTACAAAAGTTTCAAAGACAAAAAGCTTCATCAAGGCCAAAAGGGAAATGAGGGAGCACAGAACTAGAAGCCTTGGTCATTAACTGCTGCTGTGGGACAAAACAGAAAGCCACGGCTACCTCGTCTGTAACCGATATATTGAACTGATGTGCTGACTAGGATGCTGAAAAATGACCCACTCACAGGTTTTAATTTCTAGAGAAGACACTGCCACTTTTCTAAATCTTTTAAGACAGAAAATTATTTGCTTTTTTAGACACCAAGTTACCTTGGATCTCTGAAACATAAGGATGCCATGTGCTGCTCAGATTAAATAAGATGAAATCAAACAAATCACCAGGGGCCTCATGTATAAACAGTGCGTACGCACAGAAAAGTTGCGTAAGAACTTTTCCACGTTCAAATCACGATGTATAAAACCTACACTTGGCGTAAATCCACGCACTTTTCCACGGTACCTCATACCTTGTCGTACGCAAGTTCTCCGCTCGGTTTTGCACACTGGCGGCACCCAGCGTCAAAGCAGTGCTACTGTTCCTGTGTGGTTACACCTTATTTTCCTGACGCGGCTTTATAAATACACCGAAACTAACCGCATATTGTTTATTAGTGTAATGCATCTGATTGTAATTAACTTGTAACAATATAATGGTAGAGGGAACAGCCATAGTATTCCAAATACCATAACTGCTTTAGCGTTGTTACTCTCACTTCTCCTTCTTCTTCTTCTTCTTCTTCTTCTTCTTCTTCTTTCAGCTCCTCCCGTTAGGAGTTGCCACAGCGGATCATCTTTTTCCATATTTCTCTCACTGCACGACTCGGAGTATTTATATCACTGTATCTGAGTGTGAATCACAGCAGCAGCTGATCGGAAAGGGAAATATCGGTATACAGCTTCAAGGACACGCTGTCTCAGCCACTGCAAAATGTTTTAAAGTCTTTCCTGTACGGACCTCACGGTTCAGAAACAGAAACGATATCATTTATAAGGTGAAATTCAGCAAAATATGTTTATTAAATTATACAGATAAAACTTTAACTTCATTTAAATAATCTATACTCTTCACTGGGAGTGTCGTTAAGGATAGAATAATTAAACATGTACTACGAAGATATTTTAATGTTCTTTAAACGTTTTGAAGAATCGGTGCTAAACTTACAGATGGCTTAACGTCTATTACAGAGCTGATTGTATGGCGATCGGTTACTTGGGGAAAGAAAAGCACTGACTGCAGTGATGGCTACGCCAATATATATTGAATATAAAACAGAAAGAGAAAATAACAACACAGCTAAAAACACAGCGACAAATTTCGTCAAAAGTTAAATGCTTGTCATGAGCACGAGGCGGCTATGCAGTGTCCGCAACGGACGAGGCCATCCACCGTGCATAAGCTACCTTACTGACGGGCGGGCGAAGGAGCCACCGATTCTTCCTCTGCCCAGTGCAAAATGATATCACGTGTACATCTCAGTATTTTAGTTATTCAGAGAACTGTAATATTACGAATGTAATTGATTCTGTGTCCAGTTGGAGAAAGAGAGCCGGTTTAAAAAGCAAGTAGTGATTCACACACATAGAGCACATAGAAAATCAAATACAAAACAAAGCATTTAACGTGCTACTTTAATTACGATGTGATTTGAGAAACTGGTTAATTAAACAATTTTAAGATGAAGTTTATAATGTTCTACTTTAATGACAAAATAAACTACGTGATTAAAGTGGAAATGTCGAGATTGAAGTTGACATTTCGTGCTTTTTCCTCACTGTGTGCCTTTTTTCTCTGTACCCTAATAAGCTTTCTTGTGACACTCAGACAATGGGCTTACAACTCGGCTTTTCACGGCGACTTTGATATGTGACTTCTTTTTATTTCCGGCACTGTGCGATTTTGTAAATGTGAGCTTTCAAGTTTCTCCTACATGCTATGTCACTCGATCAACTTCATTTTGTTGATTATACCACGGTTTATTTGAACAAATAGTATGTTTTTCATTTGCCTCCACTTGGTATTCGCTGAAATTCTTATATTTTCCCCCGTGCTTTTCCCATTGTCTTTTCACAGAAGGCTGCGCTTAAGGGCGATTTATATTGATTTGCATATTCAAATAGGCGTAATTCTGGGAGGATTTGGGGCGTTACATAATGCGCGTGCACGAGCGTTAGTTTTCACGCTGATCGGGATTTATGTAGCGGAAGAACGTGGAAGTTGGAGTACGCACAGATTCCTGCATCTGGATTTTTCTGTGCGTAAGCACATTTCGGCTTTTGTGCTTACGCCATGTTATAGTGCGAGTTCTATGCACGGCGTTATACATGAGGCCCCAGGACCAGATAATTATCCTCGTGTTCTTAAGGAGGCTAGCGAGTACATATATAAACCCTTGACACATATTTTTAGGAAGTCACTGCGCACTGGAGAGATTCCAAAGGACTGGAAAATAGCAAATATCATCCCATTATATAAAAAGGGTGACAGGGCAGATCCAAGCAATTATAGACCAGTAAGCTTAACATGCATCACAGGAAAATTAATGGAAGAATTATTAAGGATAAGATTGAGCAGCACATGGCAAGGACAGGAGTTATTCTGAACAGTCAGCATGGGTTCAGAAGAGGGAGGTCGCGTTTTACTAACATGCTGGAATTCTATGAGGAGGCAACAAAAGCATACGGTCAAAGTGGAGCTTATGATATTATTTATCTGGACTTTCAGAAAGCATTTGATAAGGTGCCACATGAGAGGTTAGGCATCAAACTAAAAGAAGTGGGAGTTCAGGGTGATGTTTTTAGATGGGTGCAGAATTGGCACAGACACAGGAAGCAGAGGGTGATGGGGCGAGGAACCTCATCAGAACTGGCCGATGTTAAGAGTGGTGTCTAGCAGGGAGCAGTGCGGGGGCCACTGATATTTTTAATATACTAGGGGGATTTGCCCCCTGCTCGCTTCGCACGCCAACCCCCGGATTTGGTTATGCGGATAAACAATTTAAAGAGATTGTTATTTATATTTCATTCATTTTTTTATTTCTTGATATTTGCCAGTAATAAAGCTGTAGTGAATGAGTTATTCCCCCAGTGGGCTGCTAGTGCCGTGCTGCATGATCTGCATGTCGCACTGCGCATCAATCATTTAAAAGCCTGTACAGCAGCTGTCCTTTTATCTCGCTTCTTTGTCTCGTGGGATGTTAAAGTGTCTCAGAGAATTTGTTTGTAAGTAGGGCGCGTCATGCAAGTAGTCTTCTGGGACTTCAAAGTGCCTTCTGAGAAGATGTCTCGTCTCCCTCCCAAAATTTTTTTTTATAATAGAGAGATATAAACAATTTAGATAGGAATATAAGTAACAAGCTGGTTAAGTTTGCAGATGATACCAAGATAGATGGATTAGCAGATAATTTGGAATCTGTTATATCATTACAGAAGGACTTGGATAGCATACAGGCTTATGGCAGATGAAGTTTAATGTCAGCAAATGTAATGTAAAGTATTACACATAGGAAGTAAAAATGTTAGGTTTGAATACACAATGAGTGGTTGGAAAATCGAGAGTACACCTTATGAGAAGGATTTTGGAGTCATAGTGGACTCTTAAAGTATCGACTTCCAGACAGTGTTCAGAAGCCATTAAGAAGGCTAGCAGAATGTCAGGTTATATAGCACGATGTGTGGAGTACAAGTCACAGGAGGTTCTGCTCAAGCTTTATAAATGCACTGGTGAGGCCTCATCTTGGGTACATTGTGCAGTTTTGGTCTCCAGACTACAAAAAGGACATGGCAGCACTAGAAAAGGTCCAGAGAAGGGCGACTAGACTGATTCCAGGGCTACAGGGGTTGAATTATGTAGAACGATTAAAAGAGCTGAGCCAATACAGTTTACGCAAAAGAAGATTAAGAGGTGACATGATTGAAGTGTTTAAAATTACAAAGGAATTTAATACAGTGGATGAAGACGGAGACTTTAAAACGAGTTCATCAGGAACATGGGGACACAGTTGGAAAATTGTTAAGGGTAAATTTCGCACAAACATTAGGAAGTTTTTCTTTTCACAGAGAACCACAGATACTTGGAATAAGATACCAAGTAGTGTGGTAAACAGTAAGACTTTAGGGGCTTTCAAAACTCAACGTGATGTGTTTTTAGAAGAATTAAGTGGATAGAACTGGTGAGCTTTGTTGGGCTGAATGGCCGCTTCTCGTCTAGAGTGTTCTAATATTATGTGGCACAACTGCTTTATGACATTTCTGCCTCAGAACCAGGAAGAGTCCTTTACAATAAAGTAAAAATGGATCAGTTGCAGACAGCACAGTGGCAAACCAAGTGAAGTGCAAGATATTAAACTGGAAATCCCTAAATGATCAGCCCTGATTTACATGAATATCCTGCAACTCTCTTTTAAGTTTTTCAGGCCAAGGCCCTGTCATGGTCCATGCTAGAATTAAGATCAAATACAAAGCAAGGCCAATGCCTTATCGACAATGTCAGCTTTCCCTTACTTCAAAGCTGCAGCTTATCCTAACATTAAAACACACTAAAATATTGTAATAACAAAACAACACTAAAATAACACAAATGAAATATTTCAAGTTGTATTTAGCATAGTGTAAAGGCACCATTTTTATTTGCATTACAGAGCTGTCAATCTAATCAGTAATGCATACATTTCTACAGTCATATGAAAATGTTTGGGAACCCCTCTTAATTGTTTGGATTTTTGTTTATCATTGGCTGAGCTTTCAAACTAGCAACTTCCTTTTAATATACGACATGCCTTATGGAAATGGTGGTATTTGAGCAGTGACATTAAGTTTATTGGATTAACAGAAAATATGCAATATGCATCATAACAAAATTAGACAAGTGCATACATTTGGGCACCCCAACAGAGATATTACATCAATACTTAGTTGAGCCTCCTTTTGCAAATATAACAGCCTCTAGACACCTCCTATAGCCTTTGATGAGTGTCTGGATTCTGGATGGAGCTATTTTTGACCATTCTTCTATACAAAATGTCTCCAGTTCAGTTAAATTTGATGGCTGCCAAGTATAGATATTCTACTTCAAATCATCCCATAGATTTTCGATGATACTCAAGTCAGGGGACTGTGATGGCCATTCCAGAACACTGTACTTCTCCCTCTGCTTGAATGCCTTTGTAGATTTCAAACTGTGTTTTGGGTCATTGTCTTGTTGGAATATCCAACCCCTGCGTAACTTCAACTTTGTGACTGATGCTTGAATATTATCCTGAAGAATTTGTTGATATTGGGTTGAATTCTTCCGATCCTCGACTTTAACTAGGGCCCCAGTCCCCGAACTAGCCACATAGCCCCACAGCATGATGGAACCTCCACCAAATTTGACAGTAGGTAGCAGGTGTTTTTCTTGGAATACTGTGTTCTTCTTCCGCCAGGCAAAGCGCTTTTTGTTTTGACCAAATAATTAAATTTTTGTCTCATCAGTCCAAAGCACTTTGTTCCAAAATGAGTCTGGCTTGTCTAAATGAGCATTTGCATATGACAAGCGATTCTGTTTGTGGCGTGAGTGCAGAATGGGCTTCTTTCTCATCTCCCTGCCATACAGATGTTCTTTGTGCAAATTGCACTGAATTGTAGAGCGATGTACAGATACACCATCTACAGCAAGATGTTCTTGCAGGTCTTTGGAGGTGATCTGTGGGTTGTCTGTAACTATTCTCACAATCCTGCTCATATGCTGCTCCTGTATTTTTCTTGGCAGGCCAGACCTGAGGTTTAACAGCAACTGTGCCTGTGGCCTTCCATTTCCTGATTACATTGCTTACAATTGAAACTGACAGTTTAAACCTCTGAGATAGCTTTTTGTAGCCTTCCCCTAAACCTTGAGACTGAACAATCTTTGTTTTCAGATTTTTTGAGAGTTGCTTTGAGGATCCCATGCTGTCACTCTACAGAAGAGAGTCAAAGGGAAGTACAACTTGCAATTGACCACCTTAAATACCTTTTCTCATGATTGGACACAACTGTCTATGAAGTTCAAGGCTTAATGAGCTAATCCAACCAATTTGGTGTTACAAGTAATCAGTATTGAACAGTTCCATGCATTCCAATCAGCAAATTACAAGGGGACTAGTGGTGCAACGGATCACTATTGATCCGTGATCCGAACCGATTCCTGTCCATGGTTTGGTACGCACGTGGTCCGAAGATCCAAGAAAAAAAAAAGTTCCACTGTATTGTGCGCGTGTCTCTCACGCACTCTCTCAACCTTTCTCGCGCACTAACCTCTGTCTCTCTCTCGCGCAACTCGGTAGCTCTCACGCACTGAACTGCAATTAAACTTCGCTCGCGCACTAACTCTGTCTCTCTCGCGCACTAATTCAACCTCTCTTACGCATTTTCGCTCGACTTTTGTCCGGTTTGCCGCTTCATACACGTGGTCATGCACAGCGGTAGCAGTTTTAGCAGAGGACAAACCTCCAGCATCATTTAAAAAAATGTTTTAATCAATAATGTAACTTTCCCTGCAGCGTCAATATGCAGCACCAACAGGAGCAGACACATCTCCTCCTCAAAAGAAATCGGCAATGGAGGAGCTTTTTGGCAAGACTTTGCACAGAAGGACAAGGTCAGCAAGGCTTTTGCTGACACCATCAAAGTGGAGGTGGTATCCTATAAGGCAGCAAGTGGCATTCCAGTCGATGGTGATCCACTGATATGGTGGAAAAGCAACGAATGTAAATACCCTCACTTTGTCACAATGGCAAGACACCATCTTGCTGTGCCTGGCACTTCAGTGCCTAGCGAGAGGGTGTTCTCAACAGCAGGGGACATAGTTACAGCAAAGAGATCTACACTTTCCCCAGAAAATGTAGACATCCTCATGTTTTTGAAAAAAAAAATTGAAATTATAAGCTCAAGTCTGCTTTGCTTTCTTTCTTCTTTTTTGATGATGTGGACGTAAGCTAGTTTTTATTTCTCTCTCCATGTTCAAAGTAAGAAGCAATGATGCCTTAAATTGCATTTAAAGTTGTTTTTATTGTGTCCACATTAAAGGAAATAGTTATCATGCCCTATATTGCACCTTAATTTGTATTTATATAATTGAGTGGAATGAGTCTTGAGTTGAATGTTTTTTTAATGGGCAAAAAATGCTTAACTAAATTAATGGAGAGTTAAATTTGTCTTGTCTTTTTTTTTTGCTGATCCGAAAATTGATCCAATCCGTGACTTAAAACCGTGATCCAATCCAAACCGTGAGTTTTTTGATCCGTTGCACCACTAAAAGGGACCCATATTTTTGCACAGCCTGTTTTTCACATTTGATTTAATTTCATGCAACTAAATACTGCTTCACTAAAAATCTTTGTTCAGAAAACACCCCAGTACACTGTATACCACTGTTATCTTTTTTGTTGAAAGTATGCAGGCTGAGAGGGGTTCCCAAACTTTTTCATATGACTGTATGTTTTATGCTTTTAAGTGGTTATTCTGATAACACTAAACCCGTCATTTCTTGCTATATTTAAATATTTACATAAAATATCCAGATATCTGAACAATGTTTAAACCTACATGATACAATACTTACCTTCCCGCAGGCAGACGCAGTGGCAGGTTGACTGTTATACGGGTACATAAGGTCCTTTTCAAATCTAAGCATCCAGAGGTAAAGAACATAACACAGCAAAGCTAACAGTCAACACAAAACAAGGCAGGGTGCCTTTAGCTTCCCAACAATAGGCCATGGAGATTTTATTACTGAGAGAAAAGCGTGGAAATGAACAGTCTCTTACGGCCTGGTATACTTTATTAGGGAATTCTTTTCAACAACTTGCAGCAGGCTCCTAGTGGTCTGTAGCCGTACATCACAGGCCTGGCGCTATATAGAAGTATAACTTCAACACACTATACAATAAAAAGTGACAATAAACAAAGAAGATACTCTTGTCAGGCTCATAATTCTGGCAATATTGACCGTCTCTTTGGTTATGCCATCTCGTTACGACAACAACTTTTGATAAAAGATCTATAATAATCCCTGCACTCTGCTTATTATTAACACTTGCACAAGTTCCCATAGGTAGCACAGCACAGGTCATGAGGTGGTATGACTTTTAACGGCTCGACTCTTTGTCAATGTGACTGCAGGTGCACTGGCAAGTCCTTAACTGTCCCTCCTGTAATGACACTTTCGTTACCAGTGGGTCGCTCACACAAGCCCATGCTTTGGAAGTTATGTTGTAATGTGTCTTTGGGAGTATCGGGGGTACCGCAGCATAGGAAGTTCAAAGTACAGTACTTAAGTATGAACGATGACGACGTAAGTCACTGTAATTTCTTTTTCCTTAGGATGGTCAGCAGTGCTAACAGCGTTTTTTAACCTATACCAAGTTTCAACTATTACTCTACAGATTTGATTTGATATACTTTTATTAATCCCCAAGGGGAAATTGTCTAATCGCATGACCACTGGAGGTCAGAGCGCAGGGCCAATTATTGTACAGCACCCCTAATGCCCTTCCATTATTTTGGGCCCACTCTTTAAGTATAGGAGGCTTGCATCTATGGAATACTAATTTAATATTTAACTGGTCTTAATTAATTTCTGATATAAAATATAATGTACTGAACTTATGCATTTCTTCTAATTTGCAGTACAGCTAAGGATCATGGGAGATCAAAGTCTATCCTGGCAGCACAGTAGGCAGTGGTCCATTGCAGGGGTTACTCAAGCGAACACATGCTCTCATCATTCTACAGAGCCAATCTGGAGTGGCCAAAAAAGTAAAATAGAAAAAGAAAATGGCTCATAACCAGGCACAGGCTTGAAATCCGACAGGTTCAAGTCGTGAATGACACATATACATTACACGACTCAATAACTCTGCCCATTTCCTTTCCTGGATCTTTCTGGGTAGTATTTTTATTTTTATACAGCTATCTTCAATTACACTTGGACTGTTTACAATGGAACTTGAGACAAATTTAAAGTATCATCTAGAATTCTGATTTTCAATAAGCAAAAAAAAAAAAAATACAAAAATCTATAATTAAACAAACATAAAAGACAAACAGAAAAATCCCTTTGGTTACTACGGATACAAACATAATTCCTAATATCGTGAATTCAAAATCTAATTGGACACAATTTAAGGATTTACTGACACCTCAAATTGGAATTGAACATTAAAAATAACTCACTTAGTCCTAAATGTGTTTCAATTAGTGTCACTGACTTTGTCATTCATTATTTAGTTGAATTAATTCTGCTGCAGTAGACTTGTCAATTCCTTTGAGAATTCTAAAGACCTGACTGAGACCCCCACTCAACACTAATAAAGAAGCCATTTGCTCAGGTGCGGCCCCCCAGTATTTGACCAGCCGCATTGTTCAGTCTGCTCAGAGCTCCTCTTCGATTATCACACGTCGTGGTTTTCACCACCCCAGATGTCAGCTTTTCAGAGAGGCTTCAGGTGATACCAACAGAATGAATGAATGAATGGGTGCAGCAGGTAAGCTGGTTTGGGTTTTCTGCTCATTGCACTCAAGTCCCGTACTTTGATACATTCTTATTTATCACAGCATCACCACTACAACTCGACATTTAGCCACCACCACAATACTTCATCTGCCTTCTGTGCACCACCCTGACGATGACAACGCTCTGTCACCGTACACTTCTACATGCTCTCAGAGCCATTCAGTCAGCTTGAAAAGTTAAGCACAGTGTCATGTTTTACATAATATTTTAGTGTTTTCTCTTTCCACTGCCTATTTTTGTGTAGCTGTGCGAAAAATTAAAATAATAATAATAACTGGGCAATTATCCAAAGCAATGAAATATAATTTGCGTTACATTCAAGGCATCACTGCCCTCTGCAAAATTCATATGGAAATGGTGTGTTTGGTCACTCAAATAAACACACGCTACCAGCTTGATACTCACTCGAAATTCTTCTACAGCACTTCCTCTGTTTGGATGATCAATCATTTTTCCTTCTCATATTTTAAAGGGCCCTGTGATCACAAAGACTTGCAAAAGTGGAGATTTTGGAGATCACCTGAAGCAGTTCTGGATCTGAAATCATAAAGAGACAATATATGACTGTCATACCTGATGGGATGAGAGAGCTCTTAACAGCCTAATGGGCCTCCAGCAAACTGCTGCACCATTGACTCACCCGAGTGCCGTTTACCACTTTTCATACCGTCCATCCACACACACTTTCAGGTGTGGTAGGGAGCAGTAAGGCCATTTGATTTAGCTGCTGTGGTAGAAATTTAACATCTTATTATAGAAAGAAACATTCTCTAACAGGACAAATCAGTAATCACTCAGGAGAAAAGCTGTTCACTGTATCGTTTATTTACTCCTCAGCAAAATGCCTTGGAGGGAGCATTCATCAAAAGCACTCTGTTACAGCCTGGTCAGAGAAAAAAGGAGTAGAGGTTCATTTTATAAACTGTTGAATTTACATGCAGTGTCAATCAATGTATACATTTTACTCTGGTTGGTTCATTGGTTTACACCCAAATATTTATATAAAGTAAAAAATATTATATTCTGCTTCTTCTTATACCTTTTGAGATGAGCCACCATCCTTGAAATATCTGTGCATATAACAATTCTCCATTGTGATTGTTTACAGGACATCTGCTCACTTCTTAGTCATTTTTTAGTCTCTTTCAGAACATTTTGTAAATTACATCAACCTGGTACATTATTTCTCAGTATTTTTCCTAAACCACTTGTTATATTTCAGTGTACATTTTGTTGTTCACATGACCTTTATCTGGTTTCCTAGTGTGCCTGAACAGGTTTCCGACATTTATTAACCCTTTATGCGATTTCTTTAAGATGAATGCTGTAGTACTAGGGTGTTGTACCGTGTTAGCCATTATGAATGTATCAATCAATCAATCAATCAACATTTATTTATATAGCACATATTCATACAAAAAAATGTAGCTCAAAGTGCTTTACAAAGTGAATAGAGAAATAGAAGACACAATAAAAAATAAACATAAGTCAACATTAATTAACATAGAATAAGAGTAAGGTCCGATGGCCAGGGTGGACAGAAAAACAAAAAACTCCAAAGGCTGGAGAAAAAATAAAATCTGTAGGGGTTCCAGACCAAGAGACCGCCCAGTCCCCTCTGGGCAATCTACCTAACATAAAAGTAGTAGTAAATGTAGTGAAAAGTCAAGCAAAATGAAAGCTTTTATTTGACAAATAAATGATGAATGCTGTGTTACCCTAAAATTATTCTTCCACACTGCTTGATTGAGGCCACCCCAAGCGTTCAACACACTGTTTAGGAAGTCACTCCCTCATGTTACGCAGGCTTAGGAGAGCAAGGAGATCTTATGGTGGCAAGAAGAGACAAAAGGCACAAGTGAGGTTCTTCAAAGGATCAAACACAAGCTTAAGACTTCAGGTACAGTAATACAAAAGGGGGCTGGAAGATGTGAGGAGAGGACATGAAGGCTAAGAGGAGGTGAGAAGATGAAACACAGAAGGGGGGTGAAGTACAATTTAAGGAAAAGAAAGTGGAAATCAAACCTGAGAAACTAAACACAAAGGCAAGAAAAACCAGAGACAAGCACGACACGGCTCAAGAAGATGTAACGAGACCCCCGTGAAGATGCAAATCTGCATACGCATTCTTGGAAAGAGGCAGCCATGCAGACAGACATTTTTAATAAATGTGTTGCTTGAAAAGTTCCAAGATATGCTTTGTGCAAGGCTAATAAATAAACAAGAAAAAGCTTAATTAATACAATACAAAATATTTTTTCTCTGTTGACCATAGTGTTTGTAACTAGTGTTAAAATCAGGGCCGCTGAATAATTGTTGTTAACATTCTGTGTCAAATCAACTGATTTTCCAGAAATCCCATGCACTTCAGTCCCAAAAACCTCTGACAAAAGCACAATGTGTACCCATGTTACCCAGGAGACACCCTGTCATATGATTTTGATGTAAGATCAATAGATACAGCCAATGTTGTGAGTGGAGAGGTGTGGCACATTTGACACAGCTTTATTTTTTCATCAGTTTCAGAAGACCACATCTCAAGAACTCAACCACCTAGCAGGCTCAAACTTTGCATCCTGCTGCCTTTATATGTATAGTACGTAACAGAAGCAAAAGATGTAGTCCAGATGACACAACTTGTTAAGAACAGACCTTCAAAAATGGAATAAAAATGTGTGTCTTTGGCTTTGCCATGTTAAGGCTTTCACAAAGCATACTTGTAACTGATCCAGCCTGTGTAAATGTTTTCCATTTTTTGATTCCTGAACAGGGCTTTTCAAAAGGTTATAAACAAACAAGAAACTGCATCAGGGTTTGACCAACAGACCTCTCAAATGGGAAAAAATAATTTTATGTCTGATTTTCAGACCAGCTTCATGCACTGTGGGAATGTCCAGTCATTTTTCAAATTACCGTATATATTCACGTATAAGCCTGGGTCTTGAAACCTGAAAAAAATCAATCATAAAACAAACCCCGACTTATACGCCCGTTCAAAAATGTGACACTTAATTTTTTTTTTACACCTTTTTGCTTCCTCCAATCTCGCACCAGTTTCTCAAACACATTGAATTTTGTCACAACAGCGCAGTTACCAATTTCTTTCGCAACTTCAATGACATTTAATTTAAAGCCTGCTTCATATTTTCTTCTGATCGAACACTCCATCGTTGATAAGGGATGCTCTTATGATAAAGGTGTATGAGGGTGTGAGATACAAAAAATACAAATCAGTGCAAACATCACTTCGGAATAGTTCAGGTATTACTGTGTGGTCACGTAGGCACAATACACAAAAAAGGCAGTGTGCTCCGAGGTGACTCTCTCTTGTACCAATAGCGTGAGTTTTCCGCATTCAACTTGTACGACCGACATTATAAAATACCAGAAATTATATGGTAAAATCAAGTCCCAATTAATCTGCAAGTATCTATACTAATAAAAGGCAAAGCCCTCACTCACTCACTCACTCACTCACTGACTCATCACTAATTCTCCAACTTCCCGTGTAGGTAGAAGGCTGAAATTTGGCAGGCTTATTCCTTACAGCTTACTTACAAAAGTTGGGCAGGTTTCATTTCGAAATTCTACGCATAAGGGTCATAACTGGAAGCTATTTTTCCCCATATAATGTAATGGAGTCTTGAGTTGGAGATGGCCGCGGGGCGGAGTTTCGTGTGACATCATCACGCCTCCTACGTAAGTACGTAGAGCACAAGGAAGAACTCCAAACAGCGATCAGCACAAAACGCCATTTCACAATTGAGAAGGCAGAAAAACATTATGAAGCAAATGATGCATACAAGCATATTCATAAGTACAGCTACTGCGGAAACAAAGCACGGCGTGAACCGTAAGTTTATATTAAATTAAGTTCATAGGCTACCACTAGCGTTTGTAATTTAGTGCCTGCCCATATAAGGCCGTCCATCAGCGGCAATCCAATACAAACACTGCCGGTAAATATTCACGTGTGAAGGACTGTGCTTATGCAGAGGAAGATGAGATGGTCAGGGTGGTGTTTGGCACAAACTCATTGAAACTGCGAGAGAAACTTTTAAGTGCCGGGTCTTAGCTGACATTACACGAGATGGCACCAGTACAGCTGGGAACCTTCGATGCAAGAACACCAAGCGGCTCACGTGAACTGACGCAGTGCACAGACAAAAGCAACAGTTCCAAAGAGTGCTGAACAAAACCGAATTACACAATTGAGAAGGCAGCAAAAAAATATGAAGCGTCTTATACATACAATCATATTCATAAGTGCAGCTACTGCGGAAACAAAGCACACGGTGGAAAAAGTGAATGTCCTGCTAAAGGAAGACAGTGTAAAAAAACCGTGCATGCAGTTTGTCACATCACAGATAAAAGGAAGACGAGCTGTTTATTGATGCAGTAAGGAACTAATCGATGAATGAAACCTCTTATCTTTACAACGATTGACAAACACGGAATGTAACTTGAACACATCCTACAAATACGAGCCTGATTGAAAGAAATAATGATAATCAAATCCTTGATGACAGCAACATTCAATAACACTCACAAAACAATTACTGTATATTGACAATCATGTTACGTTATTTTTAAAATGTTCCCTTTTCTTTTCATAACTTCTACTTCTCCACTGCGTACACGGGTATATATATAAATGTATATATATCCCGATCTACAATACATACTTTAGCATAGACAAGCCACACGCTGTGGCTAATTGTATAGTCTTAAGCCTCTAACGCCGAGGTTCGATTCCCGAGAGGGATGTACTGACTATGTATGCCGCTACCGATTCATTTTACCTTCGATCTCCTTGGTTTGGGACGTATGAAAAAATATTAGGTTAACGCAGAATCATGTTACGTTATTTTTAAAATGTTCCCTTTCTTAGCACAAGCACAGCTGAGAAGCTTGATGCATGTACTCCATAACGCGTTAAAAATAACGCATTTAATCACACTTTCAATTCCAAGCAAGCGGGAACTTTTGTCAATGCATGATTTCCTGGTACATCCATTACACTGATGCACACATCACAGCTACAAAAATGTTAGAGTCGGAATAAAGCGCGTTCCTACGACTGATCATTTCGACTACCCGCGAAGCCTTGATAAAAGCATGGTTTTGTGCACACTGAAAAGCAAGCAAAATTAGATGCATTACAGAAAGCGGACTTTGTGGCTCTTACTGGGGATCATTGGACTTCCGTGACCGTTAGTAATTCTAAATACATCTAATTACAAAATGTTCAATGATCACACTGTTTTAGCCTAATGTACAAAATAATTTTGGCTAATGTTACTCAGAGTTTAAAGAGTAAGCTGGTCAAATTACCTTTTATGTTTCTGACTTATTTTTTAAGAAGAAAACTGCACTTTATGGTGAAATTTTGGTTATTATTATTTAAAGACAATACTATTCTGAAAATGTACTTAAAGTACTTAAACTACCACTTTATTTTTAAGTCTGCCCAATTTTAACCAGGGATGATATTTTTGTTTCTGTTTTGAATTCAAATGCAGTTTAAAGGCTTTTTTTTTCAGAAATTAAAACAGCTTCAGTTTACAATATTCATGTCCATGTCTATTATTTGATTCTGTAAGCCCACTAAAACCGTTTTAAATAAAAAAAAACATTTGCGATTTGGGGCAAATTTACGTGTGCGATTACATACGATTAATCAAGATTAATTCTTACACAGCCTCTAATTAATTGGATTAATTTTTTAATCGAGTCCCACCTAATATATATATATATGTAGATATATATATGTAGATTTGTATATATATGTGTATATACAGTATATATGTAGATATGTATATGTTGTATATACAGTATGTATATATGTGTGTGTGTGTGTGTGTATATATATATATATATATATATATATATGCCAGCAACACTCATATCAATGACAAAACAATTACATTAACAATCATCTTACGTTATTTTTAAAATGTTTGCTTTTCTTTTTCATAACTTCTTTAACACACTACTTCTCCGCTGCGAAGCGCAGGTATTCTGCTAGTATACAATATTTTTCCTGTATCCTACATGGTCTCCTCTTTCTCAAAAAGCAAGTCTTACTTTTCTTATGTGAATCTTTCATTTTTATTTTCCATTCTAAACATGGGTTAAATTCACCATTTGTCAGTAATGATAATCATCGCTAACTTGGGTATAAGATTAATGGAAAAAAAATAAAAAGGCACATTAAGCATAGCGCATGAACAACAGCTGCTTGATTTATCCTTAAATACAACACGAATTATAATGAAATGTTAACATCTTCTGGACATAGTTAATTCGTCATTACATACGGGGGTCTTTCCAGACTGTCTTAAGACTGCTGTAGTTAAACCCCTGCTCAAGAAACATAATCTTGACCCCTCGGCTCTTGAAAATTTTAGACCCATCTCTAACCTGCCATTCTTAAGTAAAATTCTAGAGAAGGCAGTCATTTTGCAATTAAATGACCACCTCAATAAACATGCTATTCTTGATAAATTTCAGTCAGGCTTCAGAACAAATCACAGCACAGAAACTGCACTCGTTAAAGTAGTAAATGACTTGCGGGTAAATGCAGACAGAGGCCATTTATCTGTTCTCATCCTCTTAGATCTGAGTGCTGCATTTGACACCATTGATCACAACATTCTTAGAAATCGCCTTAGTCAATGGGTGGGCCTCTCTGGCAGTGTCTTAAATTGGTTTGAATCCTACCTGGCAGGTAGAAAATTCTTTGTGAGTTGTGGTAATCGCATCTCAAAGACACATGATATCTGATATGGTGTTCCACAAGGCTCTATCCTGGGTCCGCTGTTTTTCTCAATCTACATGCTTCCGTTAGGTCAGATTATCTCAGGTTACAACATGAGCTACCACAGCTATGCTGATGACACACAGCTGTACTTATCAATAGCACCTGATGACACCGACTCTTTCGATACACTAACACAATGTCTTACTGGTATTTCTGAATGGATGAATAGTAATTTTCTCAAACTAAATAAAGAGAAAACTGAAATTTTAGTAATTGGCAATAATGGATTCAAAAGATTATCAGAAATAAACTTGATGCACTAGGATTAAAAGTTAAGACGGAAGTAAAAAATTTAGGGGTAATTGTTGACTGTAATCTGAATTTTAAATCGCATATTCATCAGACCACTCGGAAAGCATTTTTTCACTTAAGAAACATAGCAAAAGTTAGACCTCATATATCATTGAAAGATGCGGAGAAATTAGTTCACGCGTTTGTTTTCAGTAGACTAGATTACTGTAACGCACTCCTCTCAGGACTACCCAAAAAAGACATAAATCACTTGCAACGAGTGCAGAATGCAGCTGCAAGAATCCTAACTGGGAAAAGAAAATCCAAACACATTTCTCCAGTTTTGATGTCGCTACACTGGTTGCCTGTGTCATTCAGGATTGACTTTAAAATACTGCTTATGGTACTGACCCCAACTCTCTCTTCTGTTTCTTTTTCCGGTTTCTTTGTGGTGGCGGCCTGCGCCACCACCACCTACTCAAAGCATCATGATGCTCCAACATTGATGGACTGAAAGCTAGAAGTCTACGTGACCATCATCATCAGGTCCTTCCATGAAAACCCTAAATACAAAGAGGGCTGTTTGATTTATGTTAGGTAGATTGCCCAGAGGGGACTGGGCGGTCTCGTGGTCTGGAACCCCTACAGATTTTATTTGTTTTCTCCAGCCTTTGGAGTATTTTTTTTGTTTTTTCTGTCCACCCTGGCCATCGGACCTTACTTATTCTATGTTAATTAATGTTGACCTATGTTTATTTTTTATTGTGTCTTCTATTTTTCTATTCATTTTGTAAAGCACTTTGAGCTACATTTTTGTATGAATATGTGCTATATAAATAAATGTTGATTGATTGATTGATTGATTGGTGTTGCAGCAGCAGGACTGTGACTCATTTCATTTCTGTTTCAATCGAAGTGCAGAGTGTAAGGCATCTTTGTCTTTGAGGTAAAGATGGTACTGTAGCCTCCCACTGACCATTGTAGGTGGACTAAGCAGTGCAGTGACACATTGTAATGACAGCCCAACACATATTGTCTCTAGGTGAACAATGGAAAGACTCTGAGGATAGTTTGGACGCATGAAACATATCAGGATATCGGATTCTGTCTCACTTTTGTCACAAATCACACCAATCCAACAATTTCATCACACATGTGCCCAACATAACCTCTAATAGGACACCCTATCTAGTGTGAGGGACACATCTTCTCCATTAGGAGTGTGATCATGAGAGGGCAGGGGCTCAGCTGCTGCCTCAGTGGTAAATATTCAGACTCTCAATTGACTGTCTTCACCAGACACCTGGCTGACTTTGAGTTTGCCATCTTCTAGGGATGTAATAGTGCTGCTCTCGAGTACCAGGTACTCTTTTGGCCATAGAGAATCACATTCTCTGTTCAGCAACATGAGACAACATTTGATATGAAAGAAAGGTTTGACATTTTTGATAACTTACTGACTGAAAACTCATTGATTACCATACTGAGGCATGGAGCATTCAGCCTGTGTTGAGGATAGAAAATAAACATGAAAGATTACCATAAGAAAAGTAAGGTTTGTGTTTTGAGAAAGAATGGACATCATAGAATTAATGAAAAATTTTAAAAATGATTTGCAAATTCCCACATGCCGTTAGGGTGCTCTGAAAATAAAATCCAAAATGATCAAAAAGGATTTGAGAGGTATGCTGTTCAAACCCTGATACAGTTACTTTTCTGTTTATTTCTTTTTCAGAAAACCTATATAGTGATCTGAATAAGAAAAAAAAACAAAATCTGTGTTGGTTACAAATATGTGTTTCTGAGGCCTAAACATAGCTAAACCAAAAACTCAAATTAAACTTTGGTCATTTTCAAGGGGCTGCTTTGACCATGCAGGGTCATCCTGACCAAATGTTTTAATTTTGTCACATACTATAGCAATTAACGTAGCAGCGTGCAAAATCTGAGCCCACTTGGTGGTTTAGTTCTTGTGCTATGGACTTGTGAAATTTGATAAAATAATGAGGCTGGATAAAATCAATACCCCTCTCCTCGGTAAACTGGCTGTACCTTGGAAAGTATTGATCTTACATGAGAAACATTTACAGGGAGTCTCCTGACTAACATGGGTACACCTGGAATGACCCATGGGCAATTAACACATTATAAATTTACATAATAAAATTAAATGCAACCCCTATGTGTTCATTTAATTCAGTTAATTTGACTGTTCGTCGCATGTTGTTAATGAAGGCCAGGACCACATGAATTCAAGTCTAATAATAATAATAATAATAATAGTAGCAGGTCACCAGCACTTGATCATTTCTAATGCTGTTTCTTAATAATGAACATCATCCACACAAACTATTAGAGCCGCTACCCATCCCTTAGAATAGGGGACTGTCCTGTATTGGAATATAAATTGCTGTGCCCCATATTTTCATACACATTGTTTCATAATATATTCTATATTTACAGTACATATATAAAAGCTTTTGAAAGTGCAGAGAATAACACAAGAACAACTAAAATCAAGCCAGTTATAAAAAAGGAATGATTTAATTTAAATTGTGCCCACTGTAACCTACATTATAACTGATATTACACTGGAACCAATAAAACTAACCAATAACTTAGTGCAAAATGATCAGGCTAATGTTTCCACCCATTTCAGATTTGGAAAGTTAAGGTAGACTACATTTACATTTATTTGCTTGGCAGACACTTTTAGCCAAAGCCTTGCAGTAAGGAGACCAGGGTTGGCATTGTGGGCCTGTGGTATATTGGGTCCACAGCACTCTTAGCAAGGGCCAGTTGTTTTTAAATAAATAATCACCGCGCGTGCGGCTTAGCGAGGGGGCGTGGTGGCCGTAGCAAGCCGCAGGGGCGATTTGCGGTGTGGGCGTTACACATCTAGTGCACAGGTGAGGGACTGTCCACATCCGTGATTGTTCCTGTGGCTAATGTGTTGCAGCTGCTATGTCCCCTCTCAATATAAAGAAGCGTGAGTCAGTTAGAAATGGGAGAACAAAACGGAAAGAAAAAGAGAAGTAAACAGAGGTTGCAGCAGGAAGCAGTGAGGAGAGCGAGAGAGAGCTAGTTGGTGCAGCAGAAAGTGAGCGAGGCAGCTGAGTAGGCAGCCTGGGAGAAGTAGTGGTTGTGGTCGCTCCCGGCGAGAGTTTGATTGGAAGGGAGGGAGTGACCGGAAGGTGCAGGACTCTCCGCAGAAGGTAGCGGGAGTCGGGACTTGGGACGTAGTGTTCCCTGCGTGAGAGCCTTGGTCGTGGGGAATTCCCAAGTCGCTGTCCGGAGGAGCCGACCAGAGCCAAGGATCGGTAAGGCAACTGACAGCTGAAGCAGGCGCTGAGAAGGTCAGCTGCTGAGAGAGCGTCTCACCTGCTTATCCCGGTTGGGCTTTACAGCAGGTGAGACGCTAGTTTAAAAGAAGCACTGGGCTTGGCATTGTTTTAAAGACTGTTTCCTGTTGAACGTTTTAACCTCGTCGTTTTAAAGGATTTTTTTTTGTTTGTGTATTTTAACCTCCACATTTCTCTTATTAGATTATTTAATGAAGACATTTGAATGCACAGCACTTTACTTTGAACATTGTTTTGATTGTCTTGTAATAAAAACACTTTTGCACTTTTTGAACCATCCCCTTGCTCAATTGTTATTGTCTCACTGTCTAGCTCATCTCGGTTATAACTATCGACGGTGTTGGGTTCAAGGGCTCCCTAACAGCAGATGGGAGCATGGAGCCGAACCCGCATCGTCACAGGGCCCTGCCTGTGTAGAGTCTGCATGGTCTCCACATGTGTGAGTGGGTATCCTCTGGGTGCTCCAGTTTCCTCCCACTTCCCAAAGACATCCAGGTTAAGTGAACTGGTGACACTAAATTGGCCGTAGGGTGTGTTTGGGGTGTGGGTATGTGTTTGCCCTGCAATGGACTGGCACCCTGTCCAGGGTTTGCTTCTGCCTTGTGCCCTGTGCTAGCTGGGATAAGCTCCAGTGCTGCCACAGCCCTGGTCAGGATTAAGCGGGTATAACAATGACATGACATGACTTATAAAAACGGTCAATATAATCAGTCTGAAGAAGGTTTGAAGTGCAGCAGGACAGGTTACAAAAGTTGATCACCACAAGTAAAGAGCTATGCAGCCAGTATAACACAAAAATGATCAATCGACAATATGACAGATATCCAGAAATCAAAAAACAAACAAACATGAACAATCTAACAGATATTCACAGAACAGTAGAGGTTTTCAATCCCATCTTCAACACATTGAGAAAGTCAGCAGTCCAGATGGAGATGGGCAGCTTACTGTACCAAATAGGAGCCACACATGTAGAGTATGAACTGAGATTTGATGCCATGTAGGGGTGGCATCACCACACGCTGATAACTGGCAGACCAGAGTTGGTGAGGAGGAGCATAGCACCTCACCAGGGCCTCCACATGCACAGGTGCTGACCCATCGACTGCTCTGTATGCGATCATGAAGGATGTGAATGTAATGTGTGCTGTCACCGGGAGCCAATGAACAGATCTGAAGGGAGGACTGGCCTGCACCCATCTTGGCAGGATGATTATGGACCCACTATACAACAAAGTCCCTCTGTTGCATAAGGCCGAGATGGCAGCGGGGGTCACCAGTTAAAGAATGCACCGGGCTTGTTTTTAAAGAGACTGCTTCCAGCATTGTTTTAACTTCGTTGTATTTAATGAAGACTTTTTTCTATTGGATTTTAACCTCCACTTCACTTCTGATTTTATGGGATTATTTATTTTTTGAAGGATTCTGAAAGCACTGCACTTTATGGACTTTGTTTTTGATTGTTGTTTTGTTGATTTTAATAAAAGCACTTGGCACCTTTTGCACCATCCCCTTGCCCCATTGTAGTGCCTCATTGTCATTACCGATGGTAACGGGTTTAAGGGCACCTGGAAGCGAGATGGGAGCAGGCAGCGAACCTGCATTGTCACAGACTTTACCTCAAAACTGTAATCTCCTCTCCACCCAGTTCCTCCTCACTTCAATCATGCCAGAACTCGACTCATGCAAGGTTAGTTTTCTTGGTTGTTTATGGTTAGTTTTTGTATAAATTAAGGATTTTTCAAATGTTCGTTTTTTCCCTGTGCTTAAAACTCATTAAAAAAGTGTTTACAGTAAGTGGTTCGTAAGGCTAGAACGTGAACACTTGCAATGTTAGTTTTCTCTGTTCAAGGTTTTCGGACTTTTCTCAGTGTTATTCAATGGTTTTACATTTAGTTTACTATTTCACTGTGCAGTCTATGGTATAATTAACTATTTTTGTGCCTAAAAATCTTTAAAAAAAAATATTTACATACAGTTCATATGGTCCGGAACAGATTAATTGTATTTACATACAATCCTATGAGGGAAATTACTTCGGGTCACGATCAAATCGGGTTGCAACCAGAGTTTTGGAACGAATTATGGTCGTATGGTCGTGACCCGAGGTTCCACTTCAATAAAAAGAGATTAATACTGAGATGCCATAGTGGTCTTTTGCTGGAAATCTATTGAGGGGCTGTGGCTGCGTTGACATCACACGGGTTGTTTGTACTCACTTATTTTGATTTTTTTTTGTAAATGCTGTGGTTTCTCTCTATTTTGCTATCTGAAAAAGTGTGCCATATGAGTTTCTTTATGTTTTAATGATTCGGTAACATCCATAATCACTGTAATATTGTTGTCTTTTTTTCCTGGGTTTCTTTAAAATGGACACACAGTTTTATGTGCAGCCATCCGCTGCCATTGTGCTTAAGTTCACCACACAGATCATTGTATGCTGGGTCTGAATTTTATTTAGATTTGTTTGAAACATAAAACTGATTCAGTTCTTTCAATCATCTGACAAGACACTTCACTTCAGTCTGATTTCTTTATCACAGCACTGGGTTGCTGTCTTGGGCTCCATGTTGATGGAGGTTCTTCAGTTGTTCTTATTGTCGATGATAAGGAAATGCAGCAGCAACTTGACCTTCAGTTCGCCTCGTTTTCCTTCTCAGACTGTGATTGTTCAGGTGGACTTGGTCCTCCGTCATTCCAGTCTTGTCATTAGGTGAAGGGGCTTCTTTTTCTGTCCACCGTTTCTTCAGGCTTCAGCACATCAGATTGAAATATTTGATCTTCTTCGGTTTATTTCTTTATGTATTTAGGAGACAGATTAATGGCTTCATTAGACATAAGAGCCATTACTATTGCACTTCAGTATTAGTTTTTTTTGTTTTTGCTTGGAACTTTAAAGTATCTTGATATGATGTGGGATTTTACAGTTTTACTTTCTTTTGATTTGCAAACCCTGGAGAGCTCGCCTCAGTACTTTTGTAATTGACACCCAGAGGGTGAGCGCCCAGGCTTTGCAGCTACTGGATGGAGGGTCCAGCTGCTTTGAGTCCTCTTTGTGTGCCGCTGCTCCTCTTCCAAGTCCTTGTGTTTTGGTGAATTCCACTATCTGACTAGAGAGCAGGCCGCAGAGATCCCAGCTCTGTCAAAGTTCTGCAGCGTCCTTCCTGCCAAATGCAGACCAGCCATATTCTATTGATTTGAATGAATTTGAGAGGCAATTCCACCGATCCGGCTCACAAGTTTCTGAGTCGGGACCCTTTTGGTCGAATGCTAACAAGTTTTGCCTAAAAAGTTCAGTTATTTTCTTTTCTGTAGATGCCTAAGCAGTAAAGTGTTTCTAGGACAGACTGTTACTTGTAGTCTGCTAAAGGCCAATGCACCTTTTAGTGGATTGTTAATAATCGCCTTGACAAATAATAATGACTTTTCTTTAAAAAAAATAATCCATAGAAATGCGCATGTGCCAGGTTTTATTAATCAGATTTTTTTGGATTGTATACATTTTCATTCTTATATCCATGCCTAATTTTAAAAATGAGGACCTTGAAGAGGAGAAGTCATTACGTAGATTGAAAATGTGTGTCGGTTAGGCTTTTAAATAGTGATGAAAAAAAAAATAAATGTGTATCTCATGGGGCTATTTATTTAAATGTCTTAAATTCCACATATATATATATATACACTGTATAATACATATTTGGAGCTGAAGGCAATTCCTGATAATACAGATGGACTAAAGCAATTGACCTTTTACAGTGAATGTCACAGTTATTCCCCTTCACTACATATGGCAGGGTGGCAACTTTGACAGTCAACGTCATCGTGAACCCACTCTGCACCAGGCAAACCTTAACTGCGGTTTAACAAAGGAGCTGGAGCCAAAAGTGCAGGATCTTATCACCCAGCCATGTTCAGCCAAGCACAAGTCAACTGAAACTTGACAACAGGGTGGCCCAATGTCAATTAAACCCATACAGTGGCCCTTAATATCTCAATTAATTCCCATTTATTAGATATTTCAGTGCACTAACTAACAGTCAACTGGATCATGCAAAAGAATGTGGGCAGGTAAAACTTACCTGAATCTTAACAACAGTATTTGCCATTATTCAAACAGTGGAAATTAGGGATACCCAAAGGCATTTAGCATTTAGAGTGCCCATTTAATATCACAATACATCCCATTCATTAGAAATGACAGTGTGCCAAGTATGCCAGTCAACTGGATCATGAAAAAGCATTGGGCCAGGTACAACTCAACTGAATCTTAAGAACAGCCTCTGGCGTTACTCAAAGCTGTGAAGATCAGGGTGACCTAATGACACTTAACATTTTTGAGTGCCCAATAAACAACACAGTAATTCCCATTTATTACATATGACAGGGTGACAGCTTTACCAGTTCCTTACATTCAGGTAACCATATTGAGCCAGGCAAAGCCCAACTTATTATTAACAACAGCAACTGAAAATCAGGGTGGCCACACGGTGCCCATTGAACATCACAGTAACTCCCATTCATTACCTATGACAGGGTGTCAACTTTGCCAGTCAGTTGCACCCAAGTAACCGCAATGTTTTGGGCAAAACTCAAATGAAACCTAATAACAGCACCTGTCTTTACTGAAAATTGTGTAAATGAAGGTAGCCTAAAGGCATTTAACCCCATACAGTGCCCATTTAAATGTATATGCTAATTCTTTATACGTCAAACTACAATAACCTGGCCAGTGAATCTGACTGTGGAAACATGTTGGGCCAGCCAAAACCCAACGCTTTCACACAGTTGTCTGAATAAGCAGCTGGTTTGCACAAATTGTGTGAAAAAGTAACTGGAAGCAAATAAGGCGCTAAAGCAAATACGTAGCTAACTCCAGCCTCGTATTCTAACTGAATGTATCTGTCATACGATTCTGAAAAACAACAAATGTGACTTCAGGTCAACTCGTAAAAAATTCATTAGACATCAGCGGAGGAAAAAACTCTACATGTGAGTAACAGCAAGCACATTAAAGGTGCCTCTAACTCACATTCTGACCAGTCATAACATTACATAAATACATTGCCAAACTCAATTAATAAATAGTCAAATTTACTTTATCAAGCTGCTGCATGCCAAGGTTCCCATCAACTTCCACTTCTGCTCAGGTGTAAACACGGCCTTGAGTATAGACATAGAATTACTAGACGTTGCATGACCAGCAGCATCGTACGTCAACATCGCCGCCATATTGTGAGTGGCACTGCTGTGGAATGAAGTAGTGGATAAAGATGCCTCACGCATGTGCTGCTTGGGATTGTACAAACCGCTCTACGCTCCAAACCAGATCCCAGGGGATTACATTTCATAGGTAAGGCTGAACAATTGTTTTGGTTATATTTGGCCATTAGAGAATCCCATTTTATAATCTTAACTTTAGCTACGCCAGACTAAGCTAGCAAAGCTATGCATTTATGTCCTCAAGTGAGCCTCCAAACAACGTTTTGGCTAAAGTATTTAGTCACTAACTATGTAGATTGTTGTTAGCTGTTAACATTTCTCAGACTTTGAAGGTTTCCCAAAGAAATCCACCTCAGGAAGCAGTGGGAGGTAGCCCTTAGACAGGATTTTATGAAAGCTGTCCTGTGATGTGTGCCATGCTAGTTTGGTAACAGATGCTGTATCGGCATCATATGATCAAAGCTATCACTTGCTCACATTAAAAAACAAAGGAGGTTTGATGATTCCTTCTGAGGGTACAGTCAAAGTGGCCAAAGTAGCTGAGCGTGTTATCCGACAGTCGACTTTAGGGCAAGCTGTCAGTGTTTTTGATCAATCAGTTTGTTCGGGCTGAGATTTGTTCAGAGGATGTGTTTTTTACTCAAGGAGCACATTGAGGAAACACAGTTTGAAATTGACAACCATCATTTTATGCTCAAGTCTTCAGTTGTGTCTGTCTTCCACAAACTAAGGCTGCACCATATTGCCAGACTCAATACTCTCAAATTACAGAGTGACAACACACGGAAAAAGCTATATAAGACAGTTCTGTTTCAAGGATTTTAGATCCTATCCTGTACTGTATATATTTAAGTAACCACATGTGTGTTTGTGTGAGAGAGAGATTGAGAGAGGAATGAGTGAAATGTTTTCAGAAATTATTAAGCCAATTTGTATACAATAAAATTATTTATTTTTGTCATTGAGTGTATCAGTTCACTGTTAAAAGAAAGACCAGACTGCCAGTTGCAGTCTTACTATTTTGACTTTCAGACATTGGTCAAGTTTTTGTCTCAATAATTAATAATAATAATACATTTTATTTAATAGGCGCCTTTCTTAGCACCTTAGGTCACCTTGTAATAAAATTAAACAACATTAGTAAAATTAAAACAAGAGAATGAGAAATCAAAAAGCAATAATTAGCAAACAAACAAACATAACTGGCAGTAACAGTGCAAATTCACAATTGGTAAGCCAGTTTGAAAAGATAAGTTTTGAATATAGTTTTAAAATGTGTTATCGAATCGAGCTGACGAATATGAGAGGGAAGAGAATTCCAGAGTTGAGGAGCACTAGGAGAGATGCTTGAGCTCACAGAGCACTGAGTCTGATGTGTGGTACAGAAAGTAGAGCTGCAGAAGAGGATCTGAGGGAGCGAGAAGAGTGTCAGTCTGGAGGAGATCAGTGAGGTGGGGGGAGCTTTAAATGTTAAGAGCGGTGTTTAGTATTGTATTCTATAGTGAACAGGGAGCCAGTGAAGTAGAGAGAGTAGGTGTAATATGATTAATGGATTTAGAATAGCAGGTTATTATCCTGGCAGCAGAATTTTGAAGAAGTTGTAAGCGATGGATATGTTTTTGTGAGGTGTCAGATAGAATAGCATTACAGTAATCTATACGTGAGGTGACTCAGGCATTAACCAATACCTCAGTACTGTGTTGCGTAAGAAGAGGACGAAGTCTAGAAAAGTTTTGGAGATGGAAGAAGGCAGTCCGAGAAATGTTACTTATATGGGAGGAATTATTTAATAATAATTATTATTATTTAATAATTGCCATTATTAGTGTATAAATCGATATAAATAATTGCATTTAAACAATTTGCCAAAATTTGTTGTATGTAAACGATACTGTTTAAAACGTTATTGTTTTTTCATCAGAAAACCTGGTTTCCACATCTACCTGCATTAGTTTAAATGGCACTTTTGCCACTCGCAATATGGTGGACGCGCTGACGTAACGTGTCGACTGGGCAATACAGTGAATGCAGCGTCTATCTATATACAGTATGTCTATGGGCATGAGACTAGCCGACCTAAACATGAGTGAGAATTAACCAATCATCTGAGACCTGGGTGGGACGCTGAAAAACACCCTGCCCATTGGTTCAATGAAGAAATCCTGAGAAGCATCCACTTGCACAGCCACAGCACCATACGTCACCGCAGTTGTAGACCCGCAGTTACAGACCCGGAAGTGACGTCTGTGTCATTTCAGGACTGATTTTGTAAAATTACTTTTGGAAGGTTTTAGCAGGTCTCAGCAAAGCCCGGAAAGTAACACTGGGTCAAGGACCCATTCAGAAATTAAGCGAAGGGAGAAGGGATAAACAGTACATCAAACCAAATAATACGCATCATTGTGAAGTTCAGTCGGTTTCTGCCATCACGTTGTGTCATACATTAAACTAAACAATACGGATCGTTTCTGTGAAATATTAATATTAACATTTACGTTGTGTTTGGGAATGTGGGAACCATTTAACATGTCGGCAAAACTAAAATAATCAAGATCTGTGTTAATTGAAAATAGTTTTTTGTTTACATTCATGAAATGAAGTATACAATATAATTACAATGTTTGCACCACATTAGAGTTTAGTAAAACGCTTATAATAAAAGTGATTACTTTTTTTTAAATGTACTAGGCATGTGTGCAATATTGTTCTAAACCAATTTGGAATAAACATTTAAGGCAATCTAATATTTTTAAACATGTATGTGAAGAAAACAGCAATACATATTCTACACTGAATTATGCTATATATTAATTACCTTATATAGAACTTCTCTAATTTTTGTCACTTATTATTATAAACGATGGGCCATCAAAAGAAAAAAAATAAAAATGCTAATAAGAACACAATTTATTTATATAGCACCCTTCCTATGCCTAAAATTCAGAAAGAACAACAGGACCGATATAACATTGGCTGCAAATAATATCTTCACTAAATAAAGATAAATACAGGATATACAAAACATTCAAATAGAACAAAAGACAATAATTCAGACTAAAATACAACATTAAAATTTTGAAAAAATAGTATAAATTGTAATAAAAATGTAAACCCTGAGTACCTGGACAGATAAAGGGGGTAAACTGGAAGAATGGGCAGAATATCAGGTCTGTTTAATGTCCTACTAAACAAATGAGTTAAAAACAAATGAATGGAGTCAGCTGATGTCATTAATTTAGGGAGGTCAGTCCACAGTCAGGGCACTATATACAGATGAAGGCCCTGCTGTCACCCACAGAGTGCAGGTTAGTGAGGGGTGCAGAATGAGAGGACATTAGTGGGCAGGTCAATAACAGAATTTGATATTCAATCCTGTAAGACACAGGGAGCTGTGAAGCTACAGCAGGATGGCTGTGATGTGCTCACTGTTGTCAGTCTGTGTCAGGCCTCTTGCAGTTGAGTTTTGAATCAGCTGGAGCTGTGATATAAGATTACAGTATATATTATTATAAAATTAAGATAACTTAATTATTATACTATGAATTAAGGCATGTGGGTTGCCCTGGATATGACATAAGCTACATAGGGTCTGACAAGGGGTCCAAGGATTTCATCCTGATACGTAATGGCAGTCAAGGTGCCATTGTCTAGACTGTAGAGGTCTGTGCATCCCTCCATGGATATGTCTCCTCAGTCTGACCATCACTGACCCACCACCAAACCGGTCATGATGAATGATGTCACAGGCAACATAATGTTCTCTGCGGCTTCTCCAGACCCTTTCACGTCTGTCACATCTGCTCAGGATGAACCTGCTCTCATCTGTGAAAAGCACAGGGCACCAGTGGTGGACCTGCCAATCCTGGTATTCTATGGCAAATGCTAGTTGAGCTCCTTGGTGACCACTAGAGGATGTCGGGCCTTCAGGCCACCCTCATGAAGTCTGTTTCTGATTGTTTGCTCAGAGACATTCAGATCAACAGCTCACAAGTTTCATTGACTTGATGCTACAGTATACTCGGATTAAAAAGGGTTCCTTTGATTTTTTTGAGCAGTATATTTTAATGTAATATTGTGGTTTTCTAAGTCACTACAGAAATTACTGAAATACACTCAATGATCTCCCCATGGGCTCACCACCTATGGGAGGGGCCAAGGAGGTTGGGTGCAGTGTGAGTTTTGTGGTGGCCGAAGACGGGACCTTGGCGGTCTGATCCTCGGCTACAGAAACTGGCTCTTGGGACGTGGAATGTCACCTCTCTGAAGGGGAAGGAGCCTGAGCTAGTGCGCGAGGTCGAGAGGTTCCGGCTAGATATAGTCGGACTCACCTCGACGCACAGCTTGGACTCTGGAACCAATCTCCTTGAGAGGGGCTGGGCTCTCTACCACTCTGGAGTTGCCCCCAGTGAGAGGCGCCGAGCAGGTGTGGGCATACTTATTGCCCCCCGACTTGGAGCCTGTGCATTGGGGTTTACCCCGTGGGCGAGAGGGTGGCCTCCCTCCCCGGGTGGGGAAGGGTCCTGACTGTTGTTTGTGCGTATGCGCCGAACAGCAGTTTGGAGTATCCACCCTTTTTGGAGTCTCTGGAGGGGTTGCTAGAGGGCATACCTTCTGGGGATTCCCTCGTTTTGCTGGGAGACTTCAATGCTCACGTGGGCAATGACAGTGAGACCTGGAAGGGCATGATTGGGAGGAATGGCCCCGATCTGAACCCGAGCGGTGTTTTGTTATTGGACTTCTGTGCTCGTCATGGATTGTCCATAACGAACACCATGTTCAAGCATAAGGGTGTTCATATGTGCACTTGGCACCAGGACACCCTAGGCCTCAGGTCGATGATCGACTTTGTGGTCGTGTCGTCGGACTTGCGGCCATATGTCTTGGACACTTTCGGGTGAAGAGAGGGGCGGAGCTGTCAACTGATCACCACCTGGTGGTGAGTTGGCCGATGGTGGGGAAGATGCGGTCAGACCTGGTAGGCCCAAGCGTGTTGTGAGGGTCTGCTGGGAGCGGCTGGCAGAGTCCCCTGTCAGAAGTAGCTTCAACTCCCACCTCCGGCAGAACTTCAACCACGTCCCGAGGGAGGTGGGGACATTGAGTCGAATGGGCCATGTTCCGTGCCTCTATTGTTGAGGCGGCTGACCGGAGCTGTGGCCGCAAGGTGGTCGGTGCCTGTCGTGGCGGCAATCCCGAACCCGTTGGTGGACACCGCGTGAGGGATGCCGCAAGCTGAAGAAGGAGTCCTATAGGACTTTTTGTCCTGTGGGTCTCTGGAGGCAGCTGATAGGTACCGCAGGCCAAGCGAGCGCGGCTTCGGTTGTTGCTGAGGCAAAACTTCGGGCATGGGAGGAGTTTGGAGGCCATGGAGAGCGACTTTGGACGGCTTCGAGGAGATTCTGGTCCACCGTCCGGCGTCTCAGGAGGGGGAAGCAGTGCAGTGTCAACACCGTATATGGTGGGGATGGTGCGCTGCTGACCTCACTTCGACGTTGTGGTCGGTGGGAGGAGTACTTCAAGACCTCCTCAATCCCACTAACATGCCTTCCAATGAGGAAGCAGAGCCTGGGGACTCTGAGGTGGGCTCTCCCATCTCTGGGACTGAAGTCACCGAGGTGGTCAAAAACTCCTTGGTGGCAGGGCCCGGGGTGGATGAGATCGCCCGAGTTCCTTAAGGCTCTGGATGTTGTAGGACTGTCTTGGTTGACACGTCTCTGCAACATCGCATGGACATCGGGACAGTGCCTCTGGATTGGCAGACCGGGGTGGTGGTCCCCTCTTTAAAAGGGGACGGAGGGTGTGTTCCAACTATAGAGGGATCACACTCCTCAGCCTCCCTGGAAAAGTCTATTCGGGGTTCTGGAGAGGAGGGTCCGTCGGATAGTCAACCTCGGATTCAGGAGGAACAGTGTGGTTTTCGCCCTGGTCGCGAACAGTGGACCAGCTCTTCACCCTTAGCAGAGTCCTGGAGGGTGCATGGGAGTTTGCCCGACCGGTCTACATGTGTTTTGTGGACTTGGAAAAGGCATTCGACCGTGTCCCTCGGGAATCCTGTGGGGGTGCTCGGGAGTATGGGGTACCGGACCCCTGATAAGAGCTGTTCGGTCTCTGTACAACCGTGTCAGAGCTTGGTCCGCATTGCCGCAGTAAGTCGAGCCCGTTTCCAGTGAGAGTTGGACTCCGCCAGGGCTGCCCTTTGTCACCATTCTGTTCATAACTTTTATGGACAGAATTTCTAGGCGCAGCCAGGGTGTTGAAGGGGTCCGGTTTGGTGGACTCAGGATTGGGTCACTGCTTTTGCAGATGATGTTGTCCTGTTTGCTTCATCAGGCCGTGATCTTCAGCTCTCTCTGGATCGGTTCGCAGCTGAGTGTGAAGCGGCTGGGATGAGAATCAGCACCTCCAAATCCGAGAGCATGGTCCTCAGCCGGAAAAGGGGGGAGTGCCCTCTCAGGGTTGGGGAGAGATCCTGCCCCAAGTGGAGGAGTTCAAGTATCTCGGGGTCTTGTTCACGAGTGAGGGAAGAATGGAGCGTGAGATCGACAGGCGGATCGGTGCGGCATCCGCAGTGATGCGGCTCTGCATCGGTCTGTCGTGGTGAAAAGGAGCTGAGCCGTAAGGCAAAGCTCTCAATTTACCAGTCGATCTACACTCCTACCCTCACCTATGGTCATGAGCTATGGGTAGTGACCGAAAGAACGAGATCGCGAATACAAGCGGCTGAAATGAGTTTCCTCCGCAGGGTGTCTGGGCTTTCCCTTAAAGATAGGGTGAGAAGCTCAGTCATCCGGGAGGGGCTCAGAGTAGAGCCGCTGCTCCTCCGCATCGAGAGGAGTCAGATGAGGTGGCTCGGGCATCTGATCAGGATGCCTCCTGGACGCCTCCCTGGTGAGGTGTTCCGGGCACGTCCAACCGGGAGGAGGCCCCGGGGAAGACCCAGGACACGCTGGAGGGACTATGTCTCACGGCTGGCCTGGGAACGTCTTGGGATTCTCCCGGAAGAGCTGGAAGAAGTGGCCGGGGAGAGGGAAGTCTGGGCCTCTCTGCTTAAGCTGCTGCCCCCGCGACCCGACCTCGGATAAGCGGAAGAGGATGGGACACTCAATGATAGTTTTAGATAGCGCCGCACTTCAGCCCTTCACAAATGCAGTAGTTTACAAACATCGTATTTTAATTTCTCTCTGAGAAGCATGAAATGAAATCATAAGTTGAAATTCAACACAGTTATATTTTTGCTATGTATGTACTATTGAGGGACTTTTTTTTAATCAGATGGTCACTTTATTTTAACAAGCAATGTAACTAACCTGTTTACTCTTTACCCTCAGATCACATTCTATTTGTTTATCAAGCAGAACTGAATATTTTCATTTTCTACACATACTGTAATAACTGTACAGTTCACACAGTGAGACACACAAACACACTCACTATGCATACACACAACGGGTGCCATCATTGGTTCCCCTTGGATTGTACAGTTGAATCAACACAATGGCTGTACATGCTGGGGTCTTTGGTGCATGTTGTCCCAGTAGCATGCGAGTTGTCACCAGTGGTTTACCTGCTCCTCTCCTTCTCCCTGTTCCAGTCTCGGTTCAAGGTTGTCGAGATGACGAAAGTATTTTTTTTCTAAGATGTTCAATATGTTGAAAAAATTGCCTGTGGCCAGCATCCAGCATAATGTTTTGTCTAAATTCTCCACTCATCTTTTTGTAGCTTTATAGTCCATTATCATCTCTAGCCATGGAATCTCCTATCCCTGTGCAGATCACATTGTGCACCAAGGATGTGTCATTTGTTTAGACAAACTTGAATGTCTTCACTGGCCTATTCTGTGTGGCCAGCAGTTGAGATGGGAACTCTGGCTTGTTTTTCCTTATTGTGCTAAGCATTGTTACCTTCATCTTGAGGAGCTACTGTCCCAGTTTGTGTAAAAGTAAGTTATTGCATATGGCGTTGTGGCCATGCAGCTTATGTCATATCCAGGGCAACCCTCATGCCTTAATTTCTCACAGGAGTTCCTCCATCTGACTTCTCCTTGTTAATGAAATGACATCATCTGCTCTTCTGTATCTCTGTGCTTCCTCTTGAGCATGTTATTTGTAGCTTTGGACTGGCTTATCATTTTTATGCAGATGATGCTTAGATCTATTTCAGTGTTAAAAGTGACACTTCATCACAGATTTCTCTTCTCACAACTTATCTCAGTGAAATTAAATTTAAATTAAAACTTGAACAGAGCAAAACTCTTTAAAATTAAATTACAACATAACTGAACTCCTGCAAAGTGGCACTAAAGTGTAATTTAAGAAAACAAACTCCTCTTCAACCTTTCTGGGTGATGATCTCATCAGACCTTCTTTTACTGCAAAGATTCTCAGTGTCACTTTGATTCCTCCTTTTCTTATTTCACCCATGTAAACCATATTACGAAACTTTCTTACTCTCACCTGTGTCACATTCCTTATGTTTGCTCATTCCTCTCCTTTTCGAATGCTGAGAAACTTGTCCCTGCTTTTATCACATCCCTCATTGATTATTGTAAGTCACTACTGGCAGGTGCCACTTCTGATGTTATATCAGCTCCAGCTTTTCAAAACTCAACTGCAACAGTCCTGACACAGACCACCAACAGCGAGCACATTACAGCCATCCTGCTGCACCTTCACTGCTCCCTGTGTCTTACAGGACTGAATATCAAATTATGTTATTGACCTGCCCACTAATGTCCTCTCATTCAGTGTCCACACTAACCTGCACTCTGTGGGTGACAGCAGGGCCTTCATCTGTATATAGCGCCCAGACTGTGGACTGAACTCCCTAAATTAATGACATCAGCCGACTCCATTCATTGGTTTTTAACTCATTTGTTCAGGAAGATATTAAACAGACCTGACATTCGGCCCCTGCTTTCAGTTTACCTCCTCTATCTGTCCAGCTACTCAGGGATTGCATTTTTATCACAATTTATGCTATTTGTTCAAGATTTGTTTGTAGTATTATATATTGTATTTTAATCTGGATTATTGTCTTTTATTCTATTTGAATGTTTTGTATATCCTGTTTTTTATCTTTAGTGAGATATTATTTGTAGCCAATATTATATCGGTCCTGTTGTTCTTTCTGAATTTTGGGCAGGGTGCTAAATAAATAAATTGTGTCCTAATTAGTATTTTTTCTTTTGATGGCCCATCGTTTATAATAAGTGACAAAAATTAGAGAAGTTCTATATAAGGTAATTAATATATAACATAATTCAGTGTAGAATATGTATTGCCGTTTTCTTCACATGCATATTTAAAAATATTAGATTGGCTTAAATGTTAATTCTAAATTGGTTTAGAACAATATTGCACACATGCATAGTACATTTTAAAAACGTAATCACTTTTATTATTAACGTTTTACTAAACTCTAACGTGGTGTAAACATTATAATTATATTGTACTAGCCAACCCGTGGCGTACCATACACTCTAAAAAGCAATTCAAGGGACCTCTAACCACCACTTAACCAAATGCATTATATTAGGTTAAAAATTCAAGTTCAATGATTTTATTAAACATTTTAATTTGAAAACATGATTTAGTGTGTTAACGTGAAAGAATTTTATTAGTACATACTTTAGCTTAGACTTGTAAGTAATCTAAACTCAAATTCCTTTTTTCATTTATTGAAAAGCAATATTCAAGTTCGTCTAACCTAATATAATGTTATGGCTACTTAATTTCTCTGTTTCATGAGTGGGCAAGAAGCTCCTCCCTCTTAACATGCTGTGACAAGATCGTAACGCCATACTGCTAGTGAAACAAACAACTACGGTGAGTGATATAGCAGATATTTTAATTGCCGTCAAAGGTGAAGAGTACTTAATTCCTCCCTCAGTAATCCTTCATTATTATTTGCGCAATGCTGACAGGACTAGTAACGTTACTTTACGTCTGTAGAGGTTAAGCTACGAGTCAGGCAGGCTAACGTAATGGCCGTCTATCTAGCATTAGGCAGATGAGCAGGTAAAAGCTAAGTAATAGAGGAGCCATTTCAAGTTAATAATTATTTACATTGCTCTAAGAACAGCGGTTCTCAAACTTTCGTATTATGCGCCCAACCCCCTTTTCTACTTGGAATAAATCTGCGCCCCCTGCATAATATAAAATAGATGAGAATAACCCATGATACAACTAACAAAGGTATGACACTCGTGCAGTGTCGCTGTATCCTATCATTTTTAGTTCCATAAGATTTGCATGTGTTCGGCTAACTTCGATGAAATGTTTGCAATTTATTTTTTTTAAAGTGCTTTAATGACTGTTAAAATGCCTTGTGCGGTTTTTGGTAGTAATTCTAATCCCCAAAACAAAGAGTAAATTATGTTTTCTTATTTAATTCTTTTATGTAAAGAAAAGATTAAATATGTTTTAATTTTTAAAAATCTCGTAAACGAGGACACCGATGAAGTCAATCTGCGCGAGACGAACGTATTTTCGACAACAATTATGCCGCTGTTAGTTGTATCATGAAAATAACCCAATACGCAGTAAATTATTTCACTCAATTTGGTAATATTGGCTACACTGCCAAGGTGGTCCGCATTATCAGCTGATCTACTGTTACCCGAATGTTGGCGACAGACACCGATACGTCTCGAACTTTCTGGATTGAAAATACGCGACTATAAAAGCAGCAGCAGTGGCGCTCGTCATAAAAACAAACTTCAAATAGAAAAGGAGCTCAGAGTGTCTCGATATCTCGAATATCAAACCAAACCTGGACAGGCTGTGTACTTAAAGCAGGCACATATTAGTCATTAGATTTATGCCTTAGAAATGTTTTATTTTAATTTTAGTTATAATGCATTCATTATGATTATATGCTTGCAAATTTAAATTTGAAATACAATTTTGATGTCTTGTTCATTTATTCGGCCCTTGTAAAATGTTAAAAAAACAAAAAAGGCTGAAGTAAATTATCTACCACCTTATCCTCAAGGTGAAACAAGTGGAAGTTTGGAGGAGGAAAGAGTGAACCTCTTACATGAAGTGATGAAGAGGGAGAATTGTGTTGTGGTTGCAGAGAAAATGGCCAAAACCTTCTCTCTTCGCAGGAAGGAAATAATTTATCAGGCCCCTGCAATTAAAGACATCATTGACCGATGGCCTGCTTTATTTGATGCAACACAGGTGAGATTGTACACTCTTATTTAAAACTTATTTAAAAGTCAACATTTGCTTGGCATGCTTTAGACAGTTAATTGCAAAGTGTTTCCAGTCCTGCTGAGTTTAGTAGTTCTCCACATAGAAGCAGAACACTGGTCCTTGCTGTGGCAATGCCATTTGAGTGACACAGCAACTGATACTGAATATTTTGGATGGATGCCTCCCTAGTTTAAGGTCAAATTATCTGTTAACCTCCCAAGAGTGAGAGCGCCAGGTACTAAAGAGCAGTCAACACATTCAAGCTTAAGGCCAGCAGCGTAGTGCATTACTGGTGAACGGTCATATTGGAATATCATTAGGTTGCGTTTTGTTGTTGCTCTTGAACTATCAAGATGTGGTTTAGCTAATTGCCTGCTAACTTTAATTATGTGACAACTTATTTGTGTAAAATACAGATAAATGAAGAATTCACAAGAATAACCACTGTAAGTCTTGAGTCTACATTTATGGCCAAACTTGATGCTTGCACCTCCAAATTAATGGATGTAGTCTCATCGAGGGGAGGAACTTCAGGACTGAGGATAAGGCACATTAAGAATCAGCTTCTAGAGGTATGAAAACTAATCAGACTTGTCTTTGAAATTCAGCTTGCTGACTTGTCACCCTTTTGGAATTTAATTTTATTCTTTTTTCTCTTTTTACTAGAACAATGCAATTGAAGTACGGTGAGAGGTGGCCATTCGTTGCCTGGTTGTCTACCTTGGAGAAAAGGAACAGGACCTTTTCAAGGAGTTTAATGTAAGTAATTTATCACAGTGGAATCTACATTTTAATACACCAGGAAAAAACCTGCTGTAGACGACTGTAATTGTTACTGAAAACCTGTTTCACTTGTAAAGTGGTTATTTTAAAAAAAATGTGTTGTTTTCATAACTTTTACTGTGATATGCCTAAAGTAAGAGATGACATTTTAAAAAAGGAAATTTTTCTCTGCAGACCTCAACCAAAGAGTTGAAAGTAAGTTCTACTGTGGCAAAATTTGACATCACAAATAGATTAAACATTCTCACTTTCCTAAAGAATGACACATTATAATGCTAGAGGATAACTTAACACAGTATATGCAAGAAGACTTCATTAAATAATAGAAATAAGCACAACAGCATTTTGCTAAATCCTGGAAATCGATCTGACCATTGTTCCACTTGTAACTGAGAAAAAAAAAAATTATGAATGTATTGACTTAATGCTTAGTCCAGATATAGTCAGGTTTCTGATTAGGCTGCCAAACACCGTCTCTTCTTGTTGGTGGATTAATACCTGACCAACTTTGCCACTATAAAGATTCTAGTAAGCTTTACTGCTCTTGTAATACTTCATATTGGCACTTTTGACCCCAACAAACAAAAAAAGCGAGTTAAATTTGTCTCCATAGCTATTGTGTGATGACAATGCTACTCACTGCTCATGTTGAGCCAGTTCATGTAAGTAGATATGTATGGTTGTGTGTTGGAATGGTTAAAATAACGTCAACAGTAATAACACAATTCTGTTTTACTAAACCTCTTAATATACTTTTGCTTTTGTTCTGTCAGGATATTGAACAGTTTGAAGCAAACCTTGACAGGCAAGTATTGAACATCGCCATCATCAAAGACCAGGATCCGAACACTGGAACCATCGTGATCGAGGGAGCCAAAATCCTGGATGGAATTGATGTCCTAAGGTGCTGTGCTTTGCTCATGGGTTTAATATATGCTCTGAATCTGAGCTATCCCAAGGACCTCAAATGTACATACAAAGTTTTTCAGAAACTGTTCCTTGAACTTGATGGACAAAAAACAAGTGGAAAAGTAATGAATTTCAAGTACAGCAATTTCTAACAACACTTTTCTTTCAAACCACTGTAGTATGGCTATTTGTTAGTCAAAGTTTTTGAAAGATGTTGAAAAATGTAAATGCCATGTTATATTTCCAATAAAGTAAATTTTGCAACACTTCCATTCTTTAAGTGGCTGTATTTTTAATAATTTAATAAATAATTAAACTTGATGAAGCTGAAAATAATAGTGTGAAAACACTAATTGCACCAACTTCATTTTTTACATCATCACAACTTTAAAATATATTACTAATTAAGTACGTAGAACTTAAAAGAGTCTTTAAAAATGTAACATAAATTAGTTGGGACAACTTAATTTTTTATGTGCAGTGAATTTAAAAAGTTCTGTGTACCCTATAATTTTTTAAGCTGATGGTGCTTAAAAGCAATTTAAGATCTGAAGGAAAAACCTTTTCCAGTTACTCAATGTTGTGGGTTGGTTCTACGTAATTTTAACCAGAAGTTGTAGTAACTTAAAAAGCTTGATGCAGAGCGTTGCGTTAATTTTTTTTGTTGGCTCAACACAGTAGTTTTTAGAGTGTACGCCGCATAATCAGGCCGGTTTTTTAATGATTTTTAAGCACAGGGAGAAAAGTAACATTTGAAAAATCGGTAATGTAATAAATCAGCAAGAAAAGCAACATTGTAACAATGCCCGGAACGAACCAACACACAATCGTCTGTGACTGAAAAATGGCGGACCGTCCTCGCGCCTTCTCCTGCCAGACAGAGGGATGGGATGGGGGTGCACGGCAAGGAGGTTGGAAAGGGAAGAGAGGAGGAGGACGTCCATTCAGCTACGTCCGTCCTGCTAGTCTGCCGATTTCTCATTCAGTATGCACTGCCTACTCATGTGCCCACCTCCAACTCGTCACTTGAGTCGTCGTCTTTATACAGTCCAGATGTACGTGTGACTGACGTAGACTTTTCATTGCTCTGTGCCGATCTGGCTGCTTTTCTATATATAATCCACTAAGACACCAAGCCACGGTAGTAGCGAGGTGGGAGGGAGGTGTGTACAAAGGGTTGGGACGTAAGCAGTGGGAGCGTATGAGTCGCACTTAGTGGGAATTCCATGGTTTGCAGCCCGAACGGGGTTCCACGACTTACTCACGCCGGGTAGACACATGCTCAATGTAATGCATAATTATTTATTGAATGCTAAACACTTCTGGAAAGATGCGGTCGTCTAAAATGGGTTGGTGTGAGAAAACAACAGTAAGCGAATGAAAAGATGGAACTCTGGAGAGAGCAAAATAGAACACAATAGTGAATCCGCGGCATAACAAACGCCGCATAATTATGTATTGATGGTTGAACACTTCTGGAAAGACACAGTTGTCTAAAAAGGGTGGGTTTGAGGATACAACAGAAAGTGAATTAAAAGATGGAACTCTAGACTTTTCATTGCTCTGTGCGGTTTTGGCTGCCTTTGTATATATAATCCACCAAAACACCCGACCACGGTAGTAGCGAGGGGTTTGTGTGAACAAAGTGCAGGAGCATCTAAGACGCATGTTTGTCACGGATGCGAATTGCTGTATGTAGCGTGTAAAACAGTTTGCTATGGTGCATGTGATCGTGCATCGTAACGAAAACTCGGTTTTTAAAGACTGTTTACTTCATTGTGTTTTAACCTCAGTTGTAAAGGAATGTTTTAAGGACCCTATGGGATACCCCTCGGTTTTGGCTGCTTTTCTATATATAATCCACCAAGATACCCGACCACGGTAAGAGGGGGGGTGTGCACAAAGGGTAGGGACATAATGAGTGGGAGCATATGAGTCACACTCAGTGGGAATTCCGCGGCTTGCAGCCTGAATCGGGTTCAACGGCTTACCCACGCCTCTCTGCGCTGGGTAGACATACGGTCAATCTAGTGCATAATTATTAATTGAATGCTAAACAGTTCTGGGAAGACACGGATGTCTAAAACGGGTTGGTGTGAGAATGCAACAGTAAGTGAATGAAAAGATGGAACTCTGGAGAGAGCAGAATACAACACAATAGTGAACCTGCGGCATAACAAACGCTGCGTGGCTCAGACGTGCATGTGGACTCTTACCACAGACGAAAGGGACTAACTGGGTGGTCGTTGAGTTTTTGCGTCCGGGCAAATGGGCAGGCAGTGTGAATGCCTAGAGAGCAAAGGTAGACGCCGGCCAGTGAAAAAGGAGTGTTCCTGCAGGAGCATCTAAGAAGACGCATGTTTGTCGCGGATGCGAATAGCTGTATGTAGCGTGTAAAACAGTTTGCTATGGTGCACGCGGTCGTGCGTCATAACCGAAAAGTCGGTTTTTAAAGACTGCTTACTTCATTGTGCTTTAACATTAGTTGTAAAGGATTTTTTTAAGGATCCCATGGGATACCCCTCGCAAACCATTTCACACGCTGCATATGGCGATTCACCTCCGGGAGAAACATGCCTCTATGAACAGTCAACTTAGCTCGGAGGTGCATGACATGCACATGACATTAACCTGACCTGCACTGCATGTGGCCTCTACGACAGACGAATATGACAGCATTTTTTCTGTGTTGTCGCGTCAGAGTTGGTGGGCGTGGCCCTGCGAGTCGTCGTCATATCCAATGGGCTTGGAGTTGGTGGGCATGGCTCCTTCCGGCGTGCTTTCCATGGTTGTCTTGCCTTAGTGAATTATATATATATATATATATATATATATATATATATATATATATATATATATATACATACATATACATATATATATATATATATATACACATACAGTGGTGTGAAAAACTATTTGCCCCCTTCCTGATTTCTTATTCTTTTGCATGTTTGTCACACAAAATGTTTCTGATCATCAAACACATTTAACCATTAGTCAAATATAACACAAGTAAACACAAAATGCAGTTTTTAAATGATGGTTTTATTATTTAGGGAGAAAAAATCCAAACCTACATGGCCCTGTGTGAAAGCGTAATTGCCCCTTGTTAAAAATAACCTAACTGTGGTGTATCACACCTGAGTTCAATTTCGTAGCCACCCCAGGCCTGATTACTGCCACACCTGTTTCAATCAAGAAATCACTTAAATAGGAGCTGCCTGACACAGAGAAGTAGACCAAAAGCACCTCAAAGCTAGACATCATGCCAAGATCCAAAGAAATTCAGGAACAAATGAGAACAGAAGTAATTGAGATCTATCAGTCTGGTAAAGGTTATAAAGCCATTTCTATAGCTTTGGGACTCCAGCGAACCACAGTGAGAGCCATTATCCACAAATGGCAAAAACATGGAACAGTGGTGAACCTTCCCAGGAGTGGCGGCCGACCAAAATTACCCCAAGGCGCAGAGGCGACTCATCCGAGAGGTCACAAAGACCCCAGGACAACGACTAAGAACTGCAGGCCTCACTTGCCTCAGTTAAGGTCAGTGTTCACGACTCCACCATAAGAAAGAGACTGGGCAAAACGGCCTGCATGGCAGATTTCCAAGCGCAAACCACTGTTAAGCAAAAGAACATTAGGGCTTGTCTCAATTTTGCTAAGAAACATCTCAATGATTGCCAAGACTTTTGGGAAAATACCTTGTGGACTGATGAGACAAAATTTGAACTTTTTGGAAGGCAAATGTCCCATTACATCTGGCGTAAAAGGAACACAGCATTTCAGAAAAAGAACATCATACCAACAGTAAAATATGGTGCTGGTAGTGTGATGGTCTGGGGTTGTTTTGCTGCTTCAGGACCTGGAAGGCTTGCTGTGATAGATGGAACCATGAATTCTACTGTCTACCAAAAAATCCTGAAGGAGAATGTCCGGCCATCTGTTCGTCAACTCAAGCTGAAGCGATCTTGGGTGCTGCAACAGGACAATGACCCAAAACATACCAGCAAATCCACCTCTGAATGGCTGAAGAAAAACAAAATGAAGACTTTGGAGTGGCCTAGTCAAAGTCCTGACCTGAATCCAATTGAGATGCTATGGCATGACCTTAAAAAGGCGGTTCATGCTAGAAAACCCTCAAATAAAGCTGAATTACAACAATTCTGTAAAGATGAGTGGGCCAAAATTCCTCCAGAGTGCTGTAAAAGACTCATTGCAAGTTATCATAAGCGCTTGATTGCAGTTATTGCTGCTAAGGGTGGCCCAACCAGTTATTAGGTTCAGGGGGCAATTACTTTTTCACACAGGGCCATGTAGGTTTGGATTTTTTATTCTCGCTAAATAATAAAAAGCATCATTTAAAAACTGCATTTTGTGTTTACTTGTGTTATATTTGACTAATGGTTAAATGTGTTTGATGATCAGAAACATTTTGTGTGACAAACATGCCTAAAGAATAAGAAATCAGGGAGGGGGCAAATAGCTTTTCACACCACTGTATGTGTATATATATATATATATAGATAGATAGCTCATTTTATGAATGTAAACTAAAAAACTATTTTCAATGAACACAGATCTCGATGATTGTAATTTTGTCGACCTGTTAGATGGTTCCCAAAGACCCGAACACAACGTAAATGTTAGTATTAATATTTCTCAGAAACGATCCGTATTGTTTAGTTTGATGTATGACACGACGTGATGGCAGAAACCCTTTGAACTTCACAATGATGCCTTTTATTTGGTTTGATGTACTGTTTGTCCCTTCTCATTTTTATCGTTTAATTTCTGAACAGGTCCTTGACTCGACGTTACTTTCCGGGCTTTGCCGAGATCTGCCGAAACCTTCCAAAAGTAATTTTACGAAGTCAGTTCTGAAACGAAGGCGACTTACTGTGCAGTGGTTCTGCAAGTGGATAGTATTGGGAAATCATAGGAACCGGGGCATGAACTTTCAAACCACACCCCTCGACTAACTGAACGATCCAATCGCATGAACCGTGGGAGCGATCATTCAAACTCCCAAGATGAGCTGGAGATGATTTGTTGACAGGGCGAAGAGTTTTGGCGTACGGTGGTTTCTCTTTTTCACAAAAGCCAAAATGGAACGAATGTGTAGTGTCTTTCATGCTCGTCGATGCGTCGGACTTTTTTTCCCCTACAAAGAACCGACGTAGAGAGTGGTACTCCGTTTCCATTAATCAAGTTTTCTGCAACTTTCGAAAGCTTCTGTACGAGTCTTTTTGCTTCTCATAAAGCTTCTGCATTTTTTTATGAACTAATCTGACGTACAATTTGACACCAGGCAGCCGTTTCTCGGCTTTGCGTTTTTTAAACATCTTTTAGAATATTAACTCACTTGCCTGAGATTCAAAGTTTGTCCGTGAATGAGCGAACTGGAAACATATACTCCATTTTGTCCAGGTCCCTTTAAGAATAAACAATCCCATTCTTCAAAAGGATCGCGGAGCTCGGATGAGCTGCATTTTGATGTTAGAAAACTCCAAATTCGTTTAAAAATCTATACGCATGTGAATCGGTAACCATCAGCACAACGTTTACTTGTTTAATGTCACAGGAATGTTATAATGTATTGATAAATGCATGCAATAATTAGCAGAGGTGTAGCTTGGGTTTTCAGCGCTCGGGGACAACTGAAGATTTCACGCCCGCTCCTGTTTGCCAAAATGCAATGGGGAAGGGAAAGAAAATTTTAAAAAATGTATTTAAAATAGTATTTTAAGAAAGAAAAAAAAAAAAAAGTCTCAGAAAATAACGCCGCCTCGTGTTCTTTAAACTCTAAATCCGTTATTAGTTTTTGTAAGAAAATCGTTTTCCGAATTTAAAAATTATTTTAAATAAAGTATAAAGCAAATTATAAAGCAAAATAATTATATATTTATAAAAACTGCACTACTTACAATTTACTCGTACGAAAATATGGGGAAACGTCTAGACTTTTGCAGCCATCTACTAGAATACTTCACCACAGCCCAATCAATTTTCTATCAAACACATAAACACAAATCACTTGGCACACAGAAATGGCGTTTGCAACAACTTAGACAATGATGCACTAATGCCTCATGTCAGTTACGCGACCTGTTTAATAACGTCAAAAATGTTTCTGGGTGGGAGTCAAGCTAAGTAGTGGAAGGGATAAATTGTCTGTTGGGTATATAGAACTAATACGTGCTTCGAAATCGGAAAGAGACAAAAAACATAGGAAAAAGATATCCTCAGAAGGAGTGATGGACTGAGTATGCAAATGTTTTTTTATTTGCTTTTTAGTGCATTTAAGAATGGAAAACATTTCATTCTAAAATTTTGTAACAATTTGGCGGCCCCTGGATGTTCCCCCTTAACCACAGCGCCACTGATGATTAGAGATGCTGTGGAAAGGAGAAAGCTAAAACGTTGCATGGCCGGCTTGCTCAAGGAGACGCAAGTTCAAGCCTCCTCAGTATGACCGCACACTTAAGCCATCGTATTAACAATTGGGGATTTTTAGTTGGAAGATGGTCAAGTAAAAAAAAACACAACACTCCACGGAAATTGGAGTCTATCCGTGCTTAATAAACGCGCAACACTTGGCACAGCGCCGCTTTACTTTAATACTAGCAGCAGCACCAGTGTGTGCCGGGTCAGTCTTTTTAACCCCTGGGCCTTTTGCCTTGCCATGTCTTCTGTCAGTTCTGGCGTCACTTACGCAGGATCTCAGGGAGATTGTTGAGCCAACAGGTAGCACGGTCCTTAAAAACTTGCTGTTGTAAAAAGGAAAAAAGACCCCGGCCTCAATATTCTGGGTTCCAAAGTAGTCACCTGTCTCTTCCTGTCAAATTTTGTTGAGACTGAACCAAGGGTGTGGAATTGTATAAAGAAAAAACAGTCAACCCACACACACTGAACTTTATATAGAAGGTAATAAACTGGACATCTCATGATGGCATGATGCACATTTTCAACACAACAGCAGTTGTGGAGAATTTCTTACCTCTAAGAAAAGCATCGGATAAATGTCTAAATTATGGGCGGCGTGGACACAATGGCTCTTAAAACATCCCTGGGATTTCTTCTTTGTACACACCAAGCAGTTGCAGTCCCTTGTTTCAAAATTGGTTAAGATTGTCCAATTGTCCCTTCTAGTTCACATTTCACCTCTGTCTGAGGCTAAGGATTTGCACCGGCAATCAGGTTTCTGGTTTGAATCCCGTAAACACCAGAATTGACTCAAGGTAGACCCTTAACCAGTAATTGCTCCTTCCTGGGTATGACAATCTACATTCATGTCGCAGGGAAAAACTCTGGGTTGGCAGGATAGGCACTCTTGCCAATGTAAAAATCCTCACAAGGCTGCACTCGGGTCCGAATCCAGCTGGTTTGTTGTGTGGTGGGTGTGCCAAACGTGCTATCCGCACATGCTCTCAACCTCCTTATCCTCCTGATTTGGCAAACTCTTGCAATACAATGGAAATTTAAGTCCAAATTTGATGTCAGTAACGCCAGAATCCAAGGAATACATGTACACACTTAAAAAAGTAATTCAGTCAACAGGTTTTTTTTGTATTTGGTACTCTTTTAATCCCCAAAGGGGAAAGTGTCTTTTTATGTGACCTTTGGGGGTCAGAGCCCAGGGTCAGTGATTCATTGTACAGTGCTCCAGGAGCAATTTTCAGATTAAGGGCCTTATCCAAGGTCCCAACTGAGTAGAATCTCTTCTGGCAGTAATGCAATTTAAACCGACAACTTTCCAAATATCAATGCAGATCCTTAGCCTCAGAGCCAACATATGTGTAACAGTGTGATTCTAGATGGGTTGTAATCCATACATTTCTGCAGACAGCTGAAAAACAAATGGAGCTGGGAACTCTTGTATTTACAAGCTGGTGTATACTCCTTGCATGTGTTTGACCAGCTGTGCTTTTCATCTTAACATTTCCACTTCTATCATGTACACCAGTGGTTCTCAATCTGTTGGGCGGGCAGCCCAGGGGGACATGAAGTAACAAAAAAAAGGGGAGCGAAGATGTGGAAAAAAAAGAAAACAAGAATCAAAAATATGAAAACAAAATCTTTTGAAACCAAAACAAATTAACTTAAAACTACATTCTGATACTAGAACAATAAATATAGAGTTAGATAAATGTCGATAAAAGTTAAGCAGGTATAATAAAATATGCATCCACATTTCAAAAAAATGTTAGGGGGGCATGATTAAAACTGTTATGAAAACTCGGGTAACACATGCTTAAAGGTTGAGAAACGCTGATGTACATTACTCATAGTTCTTGGAGTTTCCTTGTTTCAGTATTAAGTCATAATAACTACCCCGTTTCTGTAAAGCTCCTTGCCGAGTGTTTGCCAATGATGTCTCGTTTAAGATCTCAAACCTAGCATTTGTACGGAGTATTTGGCAGCTCCAGCACAGCGCCTGTCACCATTTTTGGGTCAGGACACGGCCCAGTGAGCTCGCTTCCAGGTCTGGCTGATGTTTCCGATCCCCAGCACTTCATGTGCTTTAGGTCACTCAGAGAATACCACATGAACCTCAGCCCAGAGCACTGACAATTCCAGTATTTTCACATTACATGTTTTCACTCGTGACACTTCTGTAGGCCCACAGGAAAAGGAGAAAAAAAAAATATATATATTTCATGGGAAAAACAATGATAGAATTAGAGTAATTTTATAAATTAAATGTTTATTTAAACAACAAAAACTAACAAATATACTTTGCAAAATTAGCATTTTAATATTCAACACAAGAAAGCATTAACTGAAATTCTTTGTCAAAGTAAAGGTAAGATTTTTAATCCATTTGAAAAGATCACTATTTTCCAAGGAGACAGCAGCTGAAAAATTAACAACTTTGACACACTTGCATCTTGGTAATGTAATAACACTGTCAGGCTTAAAATTTATAAAATCAGGAACATAAACATTGCCCAAAAACACATTTTAGTGACACAGTCTTACAGTTTGAATTTTTAGAAGCTCTTTCTCTTGGACTTCAGCAAGGCGACACAATGTTCCTGAGGGACAGTTCTTCTACTGCCAGACTTCCAGCTGTAGATCAATGGTTTACTCGGTAACATTAAGGACAACCTTTGAATTTATCATACCAAGTGAAACTTCATAGTCAGTGATTAAACACGCCAGTAGTTTCTGAATTGCATTTGATAATATTTTGGCTGCAAATTAACTCCTGCCTTCAATTTGTAATGCATTTTCAGCCAAACAGTCATTGCATCGAATTAAATGTCAGACATCAATTTCAATCACTTGGTGTAGGGGTCACAATCATTTAACTCTTGAAAATTATTCCGCTAACCTGCTTCCCACAACTCCCCGTCTTGATAATCTTGTATGTGAATTCTAAAGTGAGCACGTAGTGTTGACTGGATTGTCTTCATGGGGTAGCTTTGGACTTCTTGCTTTTGCTCTTTTTGTCTTTCTTCTTTAGCCCATCCATATGAGCTCTTAAAAGATTAGAATACGCCTAAAGAAGACACAAAGTGACATTGTCCTTCATTTATTGGTTATGAGGTGCATATAGAGAGTTCAGTCACAATCAGTGGCCACAAACACAAACCATAAGCCGGTGACAACTCTTATACTAAACCGCAAGGGCAGCCGGCTTACCAGACAGAACGAGTCACATGACACTCTCAGAGATGACCAATTACTACTCCTCCCTCCCGCCTTCACCGTTCCCAGTGAAAATATAAGAGTGCAGAAAAATTTAACATCCCTCGTATTTATAAATTGATTAATTGGGGATTTTCATTGTTTTAATGTCCATTTCCTAATATTCTATTTTCAATGTGTTAAATATTAAAGCTTTTTATAATTTTACTGCAGAAATTCTTTCCTATTTGTGCCTTTAATGAGCGTCTCCTAATTTCTTTAGGTTTATGGTATTGGTTATATTTTTGCTTGCTCAACCCAGTTGGCCCTCTGAGACTTTTCAATACCTGCACAATAAGAATGTCCAGACATTCCTTTGCTCTTAGCCCATTTAATGAAAGCGCATCCTTTCACCCAGAGATGCATTTCACTGTTTCTTTACCAAAACGGCCTTTTGCTCTGAAATTGTTACACTGCTGCTTTCATAAAGCGTCTAACAGGAAGAGCATTTTTTGATTTTTGATGGTTTCAACACTACTACAGCATATACTATGAAAGTGATTAGACAGAGCAGGTTCTTGTTAATCACGCTTTATTAAACTCATGTTAAACCAGTATGGACAAGCTTGGCAAAGAGCTACTCCATTTACATTAAAGACCGACAATAGTCTATAGAGGAAGAGAAATGTTTTGATTTAAAATTGAGCAGCCACAGTGGACAATATCTATTAGTAAAGATATTACATATATATTTTAAAATTTTACTGCGGTGGGTTGGCACCCTGCCCGGAATTGGTTCCTGCCGTATGCCCTGTGTTTGCCGGGATTGGCTCCAGCAGACCCCCGTGACCCTATGTTCGGATTCAGTGGGTTGGAGAATGGATGGATGGATATTAAAATTTTAAATAAACCTTGTTCACAGAAAGCCTATCATTGGTAATTTGAAAATATGTTCAACCTGCTTATCCAGTTCAAGGCTTCTGAGAGAGGTCAAACAATCCATCCCTCTTTTATGAAAATGTTTTTTCACCTGAGAGATAACCTTCAGGTAGATGCTTCTTTTGGAAGGTATACAGTAAATATATCTCAGTGTTGTACTGCATGCTGTAAATCATGGTTATTGTACGCAAGTTAAATCAATAAGGCATACAGATTTGACTTATAAGCTGTGAGTGATGGCTATGAGATGAGGGGTTTCTGTCTCTTAGTGACTTTTTATCAGTGTTTTACTTTCCCACCATAATTAAGTAGGTTGGCATGGCTAATGAAGGTCTTTGTAGAGCACCTGCTTCATAACCCTAAAACAAACCATCAGTACTTAAGGGATCTGAATTACCGTAAAAGTACAACATTCCACAAGACACATCACCAAATGTAGAAAAGACAAAAACATTTAAAGTTAGGCTTACCATCTGGAATTTTATAACTTCCTTAGAGCTCACCTGAAAAATAAACAGACCACACTATCAGACTGTCGCATTAAATTTCCTAAACTGACAAATGTGAAGTTCAGATTTTAATTTCTTAGTAAGTTAGTTTCTTTACAGTGGGTGGGTGGCTTCAGCTGTCACTCGGGAGCCTTGGTGGCCACATATACATTGGTAAAAAGTCCTTCTGAAAGAGCTAGTATTGTATGGGCTTTAAGAGAAGACACTGGAGGCAAAAAAACTATACCTACCACTGTAGTGATCTTCTTTTTTCCATCAGTTGCTCGGAGGAGACATTTATTGTCTGCTGGTTCAAATGTTTCTGGATGGCCTTTCCTTGGGACTGGTTTTGTCCTTCCATCATCTGCAACAACAGAAAAGTTTAAGTGGTGTACATTTAGGCATGGTGGGCCTATCCATTAGGTGGTGGCAAATGTAATCTGTTTTCTGAAGGTCACAGCAAAATATCACATTGCTAATTATTTCCTTAAACAATCTATACATTTTCCTTACAACATGATAGCTTTCATATACATATTTACTAACTTATTTTTGCAGGTTACAAACCTATACCCAATATTCTGATGTGACCCTGCAAAGCAAACAACATAACCCTATAAAAATGAACAGATGAACATAGAATTGCAAAAAACAAAAACACTTATCTAATCAGAAAGAAAGAAGTTAACTGAAAATGAAATTATAGTGTAAAGCAAGTTGTGCACAGTTGTCTTTGTATGGATAATCATTTCAGAAACACAATAGTGCTCCTTCTCTTGATCAGTAGTTGTTTTATACACTTTGGATTTGTACTGTGTGTATCTATTGTTAAACAAGATCTCTGTCACTTAGGCCTTTCCCTTTGTTATCAGCCTTAAAGTCAAAATCGGAGATGCTCAAGTCCCCTGAAAGGCCGTTCCTAGCAATTGTCACTGCAACGTCTCTGCCCTTCCAATCTGTGTTTTTGCGAGTACTGGCTACAGGCACATTTGAACAACATTCAAAAAAATTTTAAAAATAGTCAAAAACAGATTAGAAGAAAAAAAAAAAACAATGATACAACTTCTTAAATACACACACTCATCTGCTGGCAAGACTGCCCAGGTCATAGTCTTAGTCTGTCCTCTCATTTATATTTAAAATTCAATGAAACTTCCTTACCAGATGTAACACGTGTGAAACCTGTTTGCATTCATTTCTATGCAAAGCAAATGGATATTGGGAATGATGTCACTGCTTGTTGTTATAAAAGTATTTAAATGACCATGTCCTCATGCAGGAAAGTGCTAAATCATATGTCATTTGTTCCTATAAATTTTACACATGGCCAGTCAGTGGTTCCATGTGAAACGCTTGCACAGTGTAATCAGTGATGGGGTATAAAGACGATGCATTTCACAAGACACTGTCTAGATTTAGTTTTGTATTTAGAGTTTTAAAGAGATGAAATGCATGAATCAGTGACTTATTAATGCTTTGAAACCACTGCTTTTGCTTGATGTTCCATTAAAGAATGATTCAATGCCAAATAGTTTCCTGTCTGTCTTACATAAACGTATATGCTTTCTCACTTACAAACAGAAAGACAATCAATAACTACCTTCTATTTTCCCAGCAGCATACTGGGTTGACTGCTCAATTGAAAAAAAACAGATCTGAAGCTTAATGTAAAATGCTTCAAAAAATCCTCATATTGCATGAACTCTTCAGTGTAGATGATTTCTCCCAGCCATCTCTGTCTGAGCATGTTGCACCTTATTACTTGACAGCCCATGGCAAACTTCTGATTCCTGGTAGCAAAAGACCTACCTGTTCATAACTTATTTCTGCATTTTAACTTTAAGAAAAACACTCTACAGAACAAACTCAGAACAATGGGATTATTAGTGGTGGCTCTCTGGCTAAAGGATCTATGCTGGTAATTCTAAGGTTGCCAGTTCAAATCCCAACAGTGCCAGAAGGAATGCTATTGCATTGGGCCCTTGAGCAAGGCTCTTAACCCAAAATTGCTCCAGTGCAAATAACTGACCACGTTCTTGGACCCCAAAGCTTCTCTCTCCCACTCTCAATCTCTGGAGAGTAAGTATGTGGAAAAACTACAAATTCCTAGTGCAAGAAATTGTATATGGCAAATAAAGTGAATTATCATCATTTGATGAACATATCTTGTAAAGAAGATCTCCCTCATCCAGTGGCATATATGGCCACGTAGCTTGTGCCACAGTGTTTATCCCCCAGCCATAGAAATAAAATAAAGTTTAATATTGTTAATTTATCTCCTCTTCTCCACAAGATACTAAAAGGCAACTAACTGGGAACTGATGTTGCATTGATGTCCTATAGCCCTCTGTGGTCCTGACCTTGGGCTAAGGAGTTAAACTACAAAAATGAATTATTTGGTGTTTTGAAATTTGGTACATTATATTGTTAGATGTTCATGGCCATTGTAAAAATTTCTAAAGCAATTAAATATACATCAATAAAATATTTTTTACAGAAACAAATCTAAAGAAAATAAATGGACATGTAAATCATGGAAGGTTTTTCGATCAAAAAAATTGAATATTATTACTGATGAAGACAAATGAAATTAACAAGACATACTTTCAAAATAAACATTAGGCATGATGCAGTATTTTTATTACTTTTTTTTTTTTACACTAATGCAACTCTCGTCAGTCTTTTTCTGCACATTTGCATACTTTTCGTTATAATGTCAAAAATTGTTAGTAGAAGAAACTCCGTTGTAAATGTAGCACCCCTGCTAAAATACTTGAACTTTTTATCTGCCATATTTCAGGGGGATATGGCAGGAGAATCATTAAGTACTTCCACTACCAATTGTGGAAGATGAACATTACACATGCACAATTAATTGGTAAATAATGCACTTGACTAAGGAGAACCTCCTCAACTGAGAGGGTTTCAAGACCTTTTAAGTGCCATATGTTTGGCAGATCCCCTTATCTTATCCAAGGCCTCTGTATAGGCTGTCAAGGACTCCTCTGCAATTGTATGTCTCGTACTTTGCCTTGTGTTCCCACAGCCTCTTGTATGAATTGGTGTCTCTTGCCTTCGGTCAGAAATATACTTCCTCGGATGTCCTCAAGGACTTGATGCACTATTTAAATGAAAGAATAAAACAGAGCCACCAGAATCCTTCCTTTTTGGTAGAGAGAACCCAAAAATGTGTTCTTTTACCTTCTTCATTGTTAGCCAAAAATATAAAAACTACCCAAACAGTCAGGTGCTTAAAATGAAGTCAATTCAGGAGTTTCAACAATGTTTCTGACTGGCATAGTAAGTAAAAATAAACTTCTCTTGGCCATCATGCTTCAGTAGGATTAAACCCCATATACAATATAAGAATATCGGCAACCTATGCTTAACATCCATCCATTATCCAACCCGCTATATCCTAACTACAGGGTCACGGGGGACTGCTGGAGCCAATCCCAGCCATCACAGGGTGCAAGGAAGGGAACAAATCCCGGGCAGGGCGCCAGCCCACCGCAGGACATACACTCACACTAGGGACAATTTAGAATAGCCAATGCACCTAACCTGCATGTCTCTGGACTGTGGGAGGAAACCGGAGCATCCTTATGCTTAACAGTAGTACTAAAATCCACAACCTCTCATTGCTCCTTAAAGCCTTGAGACACAATGTTATAAAGCACATGGTCATAAAATGGAAATATGACACACAAAAAAAAGTGTCATTTGTTCATAAAGATATAAATCATGGGGTTCTCACCTTTTTTCTTGACATACAGGCTACTGAACCAAAAATTAAAGGTGTTATTTCTTTATCTGCACCCCCTGCCCTTCCCTATTCATATATGAACAATAGTGTGATTTGAAACGATCAAAACACAACACAGGACACTAGCTGTGCTCCAACTAAAGCCATTGTCACATTACATTACTTCTAGTCATAGGGGATATCAAACCTGACAACTGCTGATGCCAATTTGGTCACCTGAGAATTTCAGATTACCCCACTGATTTAAAGCTGAAAGTCTGCACTTCAACTGCATCTGAGTTGTGTCATTTAAAATTAATTGTGGTAATGTACAGAACCAAAATTAGAAAAAAGTTGTCTCTGTCCAAATATTTATGGACCTAATTTTATGTAAAACATGAGCCAGACAGCTTAACCTCTCATGTTTTTAAGGTCCAAAACACCCACATTCTTTTTCCTCAGATGAATTATATGCATTATAATTCTGGCTGAGCGCTCACTGGTTCTCAATTCCTGCGAACACAGAGTCCAATTGACAATTTAAGACAAAGTCAGATTTGTTTGATTTTCTCAGGGCTTGTCACAGAATGGTTGCACCAAGTCTCTGGGTTTATCAAACTACACAAATGAGATTCGCGGGCGCATACTGAAACTGCCCCGGCTCGCTAAGGTTACATAAATGAAGTCTGTGGCTAAAAATGACTGTAAAAGGTGTGTAATATGACAAGAGCCTGAACATTATAAATACAGAGTATGACAGATTTTTCTAAACTCTTTACCAGACAATCTCAGTTTGTTTTTGCACTTTGTAATTGTTTATCCACAAAAGGAACTAGACATACGGTTCAAAAACTTGCTCATAGAAAAGAAAGCCAAATAAACAACAGGCAAGGTCTGCAACACTGTGGAGGAAATGTCACAGTTGATGTGAATCAGCACCAGTTTCAACCCAGGATGAATTGTGTAATTTATCCAATTGTAAAAGTAATAACCTTGCAGCACTTCCATCATAACAGCAAGCCTGTCCTCTATGTTTTCACACCTACAGTCCATCCATTTTCCACCCACTGACTCCAAACACAGGGTCACAGGGGTCTGCTGGAGCCAATCCCAGCCAACACAGGGCACAAGGCAGGAACCAATCCTAGGCAGGATGCCAACCCACCGCAGACACCTACAGTATGTTGACATTAAATGAGTCAGCCATCAGTGAGTTAATTATCTGAATCTGAGTTATCCAGCACTGGGCTGTGAATAGTTTGTCCTTTTTCTTGTAGCAACAGACTCAAAGGCAGGAAGGAATCAGCTCAGTATGCGGTGCTTTTCTTCATAGGACATACACTCACTCTCACACAAACTCGGACAATTTAGAGAGTTGCCAATCAATTTGATTTCATGTCTAAATTCCATGACAGAAACATGGAGTCCCTTCAGAAAATCTATGCAATCTGAATTCTTTTGAGAAAAATTCTTGTTTGGAAGTGTACTATTACCAATTAGACCCATCTATTCTACATAAACACAGAGCACACTATCATAATACTGTTTATAACACGTTTAAGAATACAAAATAAAAAGAAAGACAGCACTGTGACACTCTGGGTTAGACATTATATGCAAGTATTCTGCTAAAGATTTTGTTTCTACAAAAAAAATCTACCCAAAGACAAACCAAACTGCAGTATTGCCAAAATCAAGTGTAATATGCACTTATTAAAAATAAGAGAAAAGTCCATTAAACTAGCTCATATCATACCTTAAGTTAATAGGCTATCTGAAAATTAACTGGTCCTGGGACATGAGATGGTATGCTGTCCCTCACTACCCAGAATGCTTTGATCACAACTCATGCAGTTCTCCCTGGTTCCCGACTTGTCCTCAGGTAGAGCTGCCAATTGCTAGCTAGATGTATGGTTATTATTTTTAAAAATAAGATGGGGTACGTACAGGTAGACTGACAACACAGCAAGTTGGTAAGGACGTTTGTGAAACACAAAAATGTGAAATGAGGAACATCATGACCCCAATTACATTTTTGGGTTCATCTTGCATACTGAGTGAGTGCATAGCCATCAAGGTCAAGTAGCTTCTAATTTCTCAGTTGCACCAAACTAATTGTATCTCTCCCCTCAACTTCCATGCCAATATCTCAGAAGCCATTGTGACAGTGCAGGTCAGCTCCACACTCCCACTTATGTTTTGGGAGCCTCTTGAACCAGACACTGTTGATAATGCAAACAGATGAGCCAGGCAGATAGGAACACTCAGACAAAGCAAGGGGTAGGTGCATAAAAGTGCAAAGTGTTTTTATTACAACAATTCAAAAATCAAAGCATGTTCCAAAGTGCAATGCTTCATAAACTCCAAAAAACAAATAATCCATAAAAACAGGGAACCTCCATGGAATTAAACTCCAGAATTTAAAACAATAATAAAACCACCACAGTCATGAGTCCATGTTCCATCCCATGAGCCCAGCACAATACCCTCTTCATCTACCTGGCTCACCCACTCATCATTTACCTGGCAGAGACACCAGTATCTGCGGTCCCCTCCACCTGACCCTGCCTCGCCTGCCTTAAGCAGCATTGGCCAGACCACTTGGGGTTGGTTTTCCTCTCATGTTCCTTCTTGCTCGTTCTGGCATACCTTGGATCCCTAGAGGGAACTCCACCACAACATTAAATCAGTGGGGACAATCTGCCCTAGAATGCCAACCCTTCGTGCTGCCTTTCCCCAATTCCTGGATGGCTCATCCTGCCACTCCACCCGATGCTATTCTCATGGCTCTTGTCTTTCTTCTGTTCCCCGTTCTGTACCATGCAGGCTCCTTTTATACTACTGCGCATAATGGGGTGCAAGTGCGAACGTGCCACACCCGTCGAGGAATTAATGAGGCACGTGCCTGATGGGCTCATTCATGTGTTTGCAATCAGGCAGGCACCCCCAGCCATCTTATAAACGCAGCACACTCACACTTGGATTACAGCCTGCACTCTTGCAGGTTAAGATTATTTATTTAAAATCAGCATAGAGCCACGGACCAACTATCACAGCCATGGCTTCAAAATCATCAATCTCCACAATTTTCAAACACTGAACTTCTAACAATTTACCCAAAATCTTATATATTTCAAGCTATGATAAAAGACATCATGAGCAACTGTTCCTGTCACTAGATATCTCTTTGTCCTACTAAAGTGGGCACATAACCCATCTGCCAGTTAACTTTCCAAGACAGATTTTAGAATATATATATATTTTTTTATTTATAAACAATATACACCCCACAATCACTCAGTGTTCATTTAACAGTATGCGATTTACAAGTTTGGCATATCTGCATTGTATACAGATGGATTAACTATATAACTTATTTTAAGCACAGTATAAGATTGCTTCTACAAAAACAGCTTTCTGTGTTGACCGACGTCACATATAACTGACACAGTAATTATGTGTGAAGAGAAAGAGAGACCAAAAAACAAAAAAAGTTTGCTGTATTTACTGCTTAAAAATGGCCTGTACCTCCAAGAACATCTAGAAAGTAGTCATTGTAAGTGTGCTGTGATGTACTTTATGACTTCACTGAAAACACAGGCATGTCTAACACACACAGATCAAAAGAAAAAAAACATTTTCTACGAGTTTGTGAGCTGGTTGGTGGAGTGGCCCCACATAGTCACAGTACATACTAAAGGCTTAAGTTACAATCTAGAACTTTTTTTTTTTTTTAGCAATACCAGTTTTCACTATCATAAGTGTGGTGGAATTATACCGATCATATAAGCAGATAAATATTTTGTATGTCTTTATTTGTAATCTGTTTAACTTCATTGATGAGAACAGCAGTGCTTTGCCATTTACCAAAACAAGCTACCCCTCAGTCTTTGGGAATGACTCAGGATGACAAATTTATGGCAAGTTGGATGGAGTATCAGACCACTTTGACAAGCGTAACTGTGTTTGGACTTGTACAAGCCTATAAGTTATCCATAGCAGGAAAGCCGTAAACTGCCTAAACAAACCAACTGGAGGATGAGCAGAGCCTGAGCTATTCCATTAGTGAATGTCCCAGGAAAGTGTGTTTGACAGGGGTTACGTAGAGACAATAAAGAGAGACTTGCAAAGGCCTGCTCTCTCTGCCATATTGCATCCGGGCAAACCCAGACCAGATGATGACCTGAAGAAACCAGGCTGCCTGGGCCAGTGCAGATGATGTACTGACCAGGAATAATCAAATGCAACTATAGGTTATTGTGCCATATGAATTGGTTGCATGGTCTTGATTTAAAAGCTATATTCTAAATGCTTGTACAGCACTAGTTATAATAAAATTATCTATAATACGTACAGTGCATCCAGAAGATATTCACAGCGCATCACTTTTTCCACATTTTGTTATGTTACAGCCTTATTCCAAAATGGATTAAATTCATTTTTTCCTCAGAATTCTACACGCAACACCCCATAATGACAACGTGAAAAGAGTTCACTTGAGATTTTTGCAAATTTATTAAAAATAAAAAAAAACTGAGAAAGCACATGTACATAAGTATTCACAGCCTTTGCCATGAAGCTCAAAATTGAGCTCAGGTGCATCCTGTTTCCCCTGATCATCCTTAAGATGTTTCTGAAGCTCAATTGGACTCCTCCATCTGTGGTAAATTCAAGTTGATTGGACAGGATTTGGAAAGGCACACACCTGTCTATATAAAAGGTCCCACAGTTGGCACTTCATGTCAGAGCACAAACTAAGCATGAAGTCAAAGGAATTGTCTGTAGACCTCCGAGACAGGATTGTCTCGAGGCACAAATCTGAGGAAGGTTACAGAAAAATTTCTGCGGCTTTGAACGTCCCAATGAGCACAGTGGCCTCCATCATCCGTAAGTGGAAGAAGGAGGTCGAAACCACCAGGACTCTTCCTAGAGCTGTCCGGTCATCTAAAACTGAGCGATAAAGGGAGAAGGGCCTTAGTTAGGGAGGTGACCGAGAATCCGATGGTCACTCTGTCAGAGCTCCAGAGGTCCTCTGTGGAGAGAGGAGAACCTTCCAGAAGGACAACCATCTCTGCAGCAATCCACCAATCAGGCCTGTATGGTAGAGTGGCCAGATGGAAGCCACTCCTTAGTAAAAGGCACATGGTAGCCCGCCTGGAGTTTGCCAAAAGGCACCTGAAGGACTCTCAGACCATGAGAAACAAAATTCTCTGGTCTGATGAGACAAAGATTAAACTCTCTGGTGTGAATGCCAGGCGTCACGTTTGGAGGAAACCAGGCACCGCTCATCACCAGGCCAATACCATCCCTACAGTGAAGCATGGTGGTGGCAGCATCATGCTGTGGGGATGTTTTTCAGCAGCAGGAACTGGGAGACTAGTCAGGATAAAGGGAAAGATGACTGCAGCAATGTACAGAGACATCCTGGATGAAAACCTGCTTCAGAGCGCTCTTGACCTCAGACTGGGCGGCGGTTCATCTTTCAGCAGGACAACGACCCTAAGCACACAGCCAAGATATCAAAGGAGTGGCTTCAGGACAACACTGTGAATGTCCTGGAGTGGCCCAGCCAGAGCCCAGACTTGAATCCGATTGAACATCTCTGGAAAGATCTTAAAATGGCTGTGCACCGACGCTTCACATCCAACCTGATGGAGCTCGAGAGGTGCTGCAAAGAGGAATGGGCGAAAGTGGCCAAGGATAGGTGTGCCAAGCTTGTGGCATCATATTCAAAAAACTTGAGGCTGTAATTGCTACCAAAGGTGCATCGACAAAGTATTGAGCAAAGGCTGTGAATACTTATGTACATGCGATTTCTCGAGTTTTTTTTATTTTTAATAAACTTTTAAAACCTCAAGTAAACTTTTTTCACGTTGTCATTATGGGGTGTTGTGTGTAGAATTCTAAGGAAAAAAATTAATTTAATCCATTTTGGAAGAAGGCTGTAACACAAAATGTGGAAAAAGTGATGCACTGAGAATACTTTCCGGATGCACTATAAAGGTTTAGCTCTTTTTCTCGCTTGTTCTTTAACCTCAGGTGGTTAGACAGTGATGGTTAAAGAAAGGAAGGCATAGGAAGTGTTAAACTGAAGTAGTGTATCTCACCACAGACTGGTAAGTGTATGGGATTTTAGACATTTTGGTTATGTCTAAACAATACAATAAAAAATGGAAAACAGGGTCACCATATGACCCTACACTTCAAAACAATAAGGCACTATTACATACCGTATATCTTCCAATAGTAGCCCCAGCGTTTACTCAAAAAATTATTCGGACGTCCAGGCGTTTAAAAGAGGCCGGCGGTTGTTGGAGACCGGCTATTATTCACCTCGCAGACGGAATGGTGATGGGTAAACGGGGTTCATTTGGCAGTAAAATACGGTATGGTACCGTATTTATGGTCACAAAATGCAGGCAACAACACCGGATGAACATTTCAGGATTTAATGAAATTATCAGTACAGCAGTACGGTCTTATTAAAGCAGTACACGGTACAGTACTACCGTAAGCATGAACAATAGGTACGGTAGACACCAACTTTCTTGCCAATGATGGCACCAGCACTGGCCTGCACCAGTCCGAATTTCGCACGAAAGCTCATCAGCACGACAAGTCCCCTGCGGAACATAAGGAAATGCAATAAGCTCCAAACTCATACATATACATTACGACATGAGACTGGATAAGATACAATAAAGTACAGTACTTGCCATCTACTCGTCGTCTGAAAATGTACACAAAGAAATTTCTTTTTGACTTTCTCGCTTCCTCGATAGCATCCGACGACAAAACATTTTTGACACGAAAAGGTACTTATCGTATGATTCACTGCAGGAGGGCGGTAGCCCAGGTGGTACGAAAAGAGGATTAGCGTACGAAAAAGGCGGTGGGTCATTGGAGATCGGCGTTTACTACAGACCGGCGCTTAAAGGATACCGGCTACTATTAGAGACCGGCGTCTATTTGTTGTGACATCTCTTCAAACCCGGCGTTTATTGGAAACGGGCGTCAATAAGAAGCCGGCCACTACTAGATGATATACGGTACACACAAAAAAAAAACACAAATAGTTTCCATTTATCAAAATCACTAAAATGATAAAATAAAACCACAGCACAAGTACAAATGCTAATACAATATGGGCAGACACTAGGAGCAGCCTGTAAACCATTAGGGAATAGAAAATAATGACATTTGAAAAAACTGGTAAATACTGGCATAATGAGCACAGATAATTAACTAAGGCAGAACAGTAATATAAAGAAAAAAAAAAATGTTACAACTGGTGAGGCTTCTCTAACACACATACAGAAAGTTGTTCCTAGTTGGCACATGTGTTCCCTGTGGCTCATCTGGGATTAACCAATGCAAATGAAACAGGTTACCTAAATATCAAGGACACTTACAATACTTGTAGTTACTAATATTAAATGGTAGGCTTGCTGGCGCAGTGGTAGCACTGCAGCCTTGCAGTAAGATTAGCATCCTGGGTCATCCCTGTGTTAAGTTTCCTTCAGGTACAACTGTTCCTCCCAAGATGATTTGGCAGAATTTGTATAGCACTAGTGTGAATGTGTGTGGATTCACTTTTGATGGACTGGCGGCCTGTTCAGAGTTTATTCCTGTATCATGCCCTATATGCTGGATGGGATGGATTCTAGCATCCCCCAGTGCACTGTTTTGGACTAAGCGGGTTAGGAAATGTTATAGTTGTCAAATTCACAAACTAAAAAAATGAAATGGATCAAAATCTAATTTAACAGGAAGAAAGAGCATCGAGCAGAAATGTAAACTCAAAAAAGACGTTACTCTCATGGATAAATAAAGGTGAAAGAATCTTTGTTCAAACCTTCTTATTTAAATAATCCAACACACACTTTTGTCTGTAATTATGTTAAATTGTGAAAAAGTTTTATATACTCACATTTTTTCAGTGTGATATAAACACTTCCACTTGTTCTACATTTCTGGAACAGACGGGTGAGTTCTGTTAAAAACTGCAGAAAAAATAAACACACCACAGTATAATTAATAACTCAAGTAATATTTATGTACAGAAACTATACCTGTACTTGAACAGAGCTTATAAAAATGAGCAAAGCAACAAAACAATATGAAAAATCTGAAGCATGAGGCTGAGACATGTTCATGATGGCAGACAGCTATGTCACCCCTTAAGCGGAAATGTGCCTAATGACACAATATACAGAGTAGCAGACATGGCAGAAGATCACAACAGGATCCAGGATAGCTTTCTGAGATTTTAAAGGTTTGAAATAATAATGCTTTACCAAGTTTCAAAAAGAGGAACTATCTATCTTTAAATCCAAGGTAACATCTGCTTAACTAAAGGCTAGCACAAAAGTCAGTGAACTTTGTCATCTCAACCATATACAAGTATACAGATAGACAAAACTGCGAAGCTCAGGGTCCACAGTGTAACAACATGACATGCAAATAAATTAAAAACAGAATTAAAATTAAAACACAAACAAGACACTGTGCAAAGACAAGACAAAGTAGCAGCAGCAATATTGACGTGTAGTTAGCAATATGAACATTGATGCAATGTATGGCATTTGCAATCTAGATACATAAATATAGTCAATAGATATGTAATATAATAAACAGAAATAATAGATATAGATAATACAGAAATTATCAGTGTATGATAGTTGTTTAAGACATGTGTACACAATGACAGATCAGAATGTTTCACAGCAGAAGGATATCAAGAATGTCAAAATACTTAAAGGTCCGTATGAGATTTTCAGTTCTTTTCTACATGCACACTCGTCTTTGCGGGAAAGTGGCTTGCATGTATAAAAGTTCTGTTTTCAGAGGTGGTTGAGGCAGTGTGGAAGATCCCAGGGGACAGCATGGTGTTAAGGAATCTGACAGTTTCAGGGTAAAAACTCTCCTGCAGCCTGGCAGATCTGGCTCTGAGGCTGCAGCATCTCCTTTTGGATGGCAGAAGTGTGAAAAGTCCATGTGAGGGGTGTAAGGAGTCCTGCACAATGCTGTAGGCATTGCGGACACCGAGTTTGTAAAATATGTCCTGTAGTGAAGGGAGAGCCACCCTGATAATGTTCTCTGCTGTCTTCACTATCCTTTGCAGATGCCTGCGGTCAGATATGTTGCAGTTGCCATACCAGATAGTAATGCAGCTGGTCAGAACACTCTCAAATGGTACCTCTGTAGAACATGGTAAGGATGGAAGGGGGAAGACTTGCTCGCTTCAGCTGCCTCAGGAAGTGTAGTCTCTGCTGGGCTTTCTTGATTAGTGATAAGGTATTGTGTCCACGTAGTAAGTTCCTCAGTTATGTGTATACCGAGGAACTTGGTATTCCCAACAGTCTCCACATCAAACCGTTGATGCTGAGTGGGACAAGGGCAGGATGTGATTTTCTGAAGTCCACGATTATCTCTGTCTTGTTGACACCGAGAGATAGATTGTTGTCTTCACACCATGCAGGCGGCCATTCCACCTCATCTCTGTATTTTGTTTCATCATCCCTGCTTATCAGACCCAGCACCGTCATATCATCTGCAAACTTGATCATGTGGTTGGTGTTGTGCGTGGCCGTGCAGTCATGAGTCAGCAGGGTGAACAGCAGTGGAGTAAGCACGCAGCGCTGCGGCGCTCCAGTGCTCAGTATGATCAAATTACATAGCAGGCATGTCTCATGTCCACATCTACAGATATGGAGTATCTAATGAAGTTTGTAAAGATTTTATCTTCATATTTTCAACAACACAGACTCTTCAATTCCAAGTGATAGCTGTTAAGAGTAGTAATCAAAATGAATAGCCATTTCAGGTCATCTATGTAATGGACTACTCACTTAGTGATGCATTATACCAATAATGATTTAAAGCAGAAAGGCAGGTACCAAGAGCTTTGTGTGCGAGAATGCTAAATACTCAAAATGTTCATAAAGTTCTATGTGGCATGGTACTCAGCCACACATCTACTTCCCAACTAACACCCAGCCAATGATAGCCCAGTACAAGAAACAAGAAGCCTGAAGAAGGCAATACAACCTATGGAGAGTAACAAAACAACTACAGTTAATTAAACAGCAGCCATGCCCATCACGTACATTTGGCCAAAGCACTTAAAAAACATCTCTTTTGACAAAAATCCCACTGTATTCATTTATGCCACTAGAAGGGCCAGGATATGCAAAAGTGCTCGAGTCCACTGGAGTGTATTCCACTATGAACACTTGGCAATTAGGCCACCACACTCAAATAAGCCAGTTCCAGATCCACAAAAGAGGATTTGGCCAGGTTACTCTTACTAATCGTGGCAACTAAATGCCATGTCTTAGCCTGGTCTGTTTTGGCAGCTTTTCCTATGACACGCATTTATCACAGGCGACGTTTCTTTTCTTTCTTTCTTTAAACAAACAGTTTTGCACACAGATTGCACCAGCCAGTTTCTTCCCTGTACTATAACTACTGGTCTCTGGAGTGCTCTCTGATAGCCCTCTAACCGCTCACTACAAACAGCCCATTCGTTCTTCTCCCCATCGTATTGTAACCTCTAATGCAGGATGAGAAGACATGAGGGACAGTAAGATGAGCAATACTATGGTTGGAGACAGGCTTTAACTTTGTCCCCTGCTTTCATGCACCAGTTCCATTTTGCTCTTCTTTGTTTTAAGTGCTGAAATAAACTGGAAGTGCTGCCAATTTTAACTGTGATTGTTTATTTTTGCAAACTGCAATTTAGTTTGTTTGACATCCGATCTTTCATATTTGAACACGTTCCAAAACACTGGCTTAACGTTATACGATTTGTCTGAAATGAGTGCATTCTTCATAAGAGGAACTCTGCTCATCATTTTCTTCACAAAAATATTATAAAGCCCCTTCCTGGGTATGAGGAACAATACCACAATGACAGCTTGCTGTGCAGAAATCAAACAGGTTTAATTCTGCCAACAAATACACTCAAAGAAGCTATAATGCAATCAGTAACACCTCTCCAGTTGTTATGGCCATGGGAGATGCCATCACTTTGATCCCTCACTCCTAGCTTTCTTTTAATACAATTACCAGTGCCCGTGAAAAAAATCGTAGATCCGTCCCACCTTAAATTGCTTCGCACCTCTCCATCAGCGTCTTAACTGTCCTGTAAATATGTTGATAAGCAGCAAACAGCCTGCTATCATATCCCCCCACCCCACACAGTTGTCTCAGCTCAAGTCTGTTTACCTGCGTGTCAGTTGCTTGGAGTTGCATAGAGTGAGAAGTCAAGCACAAATAACACCTTTTATAAATACTAGATCGTTATTTGAAACACATGCATTTCATGTGTGTTCCGGGTCTACAACATTCTATGTACAGTAAACACCAAGAGGAACTGGCGTGTTTTTCAATTTGGGTAGTGTTAGTATTTCAAACTAGTCTGTGTGTGGGATGGTGAAGTGTCTGCCATGCCAGAGCTGAATGAAGACTATGGGATTGTGACAGGTAAAGCTCCAACAGACTGCCATGACTTTAAAACGAGAGGCTGAAAGTGCAAGTTGCTTAACACTAGAATTACCAGAGCCTACGACAAAGTTCGTAAATCCGGCCCACCTTAAATCCATTCTCACCTCTCCGTCAGAGTCTTTTGTCCTGTAAATGTGTCGATTAACAGCAAGCGGTCTGGTATCCCATTCCCACCGCTGCAGTTCATCTCGCAAAAAAGTTTCTCAGTGCTCAGTGTTTATCTTTGAGTGAAGTGTTGGAGCTTTATAGGGTAAAATAGTACATCATCATTTGGAATACATACATTTCATGTGTGTTCTGTGTCAACAACAAGCTATGTAAAACGTAGCTAACACAGAAATGTTTTTCATGTTTTAGTAATTGACAAAATGTAGACATGAAGTGTATAATGTGATAAGCCTGATTTCCAAATATCAAATAAACACTTTCACAAAAAGGTACAGACAGAACAAGTGAGCTTTTATTCAAAAATATAACTGCAGATATTTACTACACAGCCATTTTCAAATAAAGACGTGCTATAACAGAAGTGCACTCAGATTGGAGAAAGAGAACAGAAGCCTCCCCGCAAATCCAAATCATATACAAGAACAACGCGGCTGCACCAGGCGTAAAGGCGATAGATGACACCGTTTGAATACAGGACAGAGTCCACGATCATCCAGCCAATCACCTTTAATTCAAAGAAACAGAATGGCTTACAGAGCTTGCCAACGTATCGTTTACGTTATCGTTTATGCATCGTAAACTCATGTTTGTGATTATGTTTTGTGATGGACTTTACATAAGAAGCATTTATATGTTACGTACATAAAAGCCAGATCGAATGTTACTTATCTTGATTTATTTACTTATCTTCCTACAGCATAAAGTCAGAAGTATACTGCAGAGCTTTCTCTGTTTGATCGTTAAGGGCATGCTCACAAATTACATGTGTAATGCCACGAAAAATACCTGTTGACATTTTAGTATGTGAGCAATGGTACAAGAATGCAGTTAGACTTTTTTTTGGGCACTTATACCATGCTAGTGTTTAGATCTGGACGGTGTAGAGTTGGCGAGCTCTGTAAGCCATGCTGTTTCTTTGAAGGACAAGTGATTGGCAGGATGACGCCGGACTTTCGCTTTTACGCCTGGTGCAGCTGCATTATTCTTATATGTGAGTGGACGTGTCTTGCGGGGAGGGCTTCCGCTTCCGTTTTCTCCAATCTGAGTTCACCTCTGTTATAGCGTGTCTTTATTTGAAAACAGCAGTGTCAGATCGGGGAGAGCGTGAACGCGACTGAGAGAATAAAACTGAATAAAAAAAAACACAAAATTTGACAAGCACTATAGATTTACAGTGATTGTTACAGACGTAAATCAAATGTATTTTATTGTATAATATTAACAATAACAGCAGCTCTCTACTCAAAACGGTAAACTTGAGAAGCTGCCAGCATCGAACCCAGAAGCTCTTGATTGGGAGTCAGCAGTTTTTTTCTTTGGTTATATTCTTGAATAAAAGCACACTTGTTTTGTTATACTTGTACTTTTTGTGAAAGTGTTTGATATTTGGACTTCAGACTTCACACCTTATACACCTCATAAAGACGGTCCCTGGGTGTGTGTGTGGGAACTGTTAACATTTGAATCTGATAATTGTATATAGCGCAGAACTGAACTCTCTATACTATTCTGTCCCCTGCATCTCCTGATGTTCAAAAGAAATACCAAACATGCAGTAACATGTGGACACTGGCCAAGAGCAGAACAAAAAACCAAACGCGGTCACTAACTACAACCACATGAAGGTATGCAAATGAACATAATGTTTGATTAGTGCAACAACATTTCCCGAAATGTACACTACAGGTCATAAAATGAATTATTCCAAATGTCATATATACCCAAGTCTCTCTTTTTTGTCAGCGCAGCTTTGACATCATGGATCAGAAGGTGCATACTAATTCAGCGTGAGCAGGAATACTCAAGAATAAAACTGAATAAAAACAAATTCACATCCGTGGCCATTCTCAGTCACGCACATCACTCGCATTCACAGTTTTCCCAGCCCCAGTCTCGTTCGCTCACGAGATTTGACACTGTTTTCAAATAAAGAGGGGGTATAACAAAATAAGTTTGTTATACCACATCTATCTGAAAACGGCGTCAGATCCAGGGGGTGTGTGAGAGCTTGAACGTGAGAGAGAGTAAAACTGAAGGAAAAAAAAAAGCCCACTAAACTTTAAATTTACAGATGCAAATCAAATGTATGCTTTTATTTTATGATATTAACAAGAAGCACAGCTCACTACAGAAAATGGTTAATTTGGGAAAAAGCCGATATCTAAACCACAACCTCTTGATTGGAAGGCAGCAGTTCTTAGCATTGCATCACGCAAGCTATCGTATCAACCGCCTACTGTAACCTGCTTTCTTTTTTCTTCGGTTAAATTCTTGAATAAAAATGCACTTGTTTTGTTATACTTGAACCTTTTGTGAAAGTGTTTATTTCATATTTGTATTTCAGGCTTCACACATTATACATTTCAATTATTACTAAAACATGAAAAACGTTTCTGTGTTAACTACGTTTCACATAGATTGTTGTTGACATGGAACACACATGAAATGTATGTATTCCAAATGATGATGTACTATTTTACCCTATAAAGCTCCAACAATTCACTTGAAGATAAACACTGAGCACTGAGAAACTTATTTGCGAATTGAACTGCATTGTTGGGGGGTTGGGGATACCAGGCTGCTTGCTGTTAAATCAACACAGTTACAGGACAAAAGACCCTGACAGAGAGGTGAGAATGGATTTAAAGTGGGCCGGATTTAGAAGCTTTCCTCGTAGGTCCTGGTAATTCGAGTGTTAAGCAACTTGCACTTTCAGCCTCCAGTTTTAAAGTCATGGCAGTCTGTTGGAGTTTTACCTGTCACATTCCCATAGTCTCCATTCAGCTCTGGCATGGCAGACACTTCACCATCCCACACACAGCCTAGCTTGAACTAAAAACACTACCCAAATTGAAAAGCACGCCAGTTCCTCTTGATGCCCCTCGGCATCTTGGTTGCTACTTTACATTGAGAACAGACTAATGCAGCTCCTTTGTGCCCACCTCCAACCCAAGCTGAGCAGTCCTATTTGCAGGCCCCTTGTCAGTACTAGGCACTTTAGGTACCCTGCATTGTGGAGACTTTTGGCGGGGTTGTTACATTATGTTGTGACTGTACCAACATGACGAGCGGATTAAAATGAGAGGATTGCTCAACCGTTCGCCTGTACCATTTGGTTAACAACATAAAAAAAAAAAAAAAAGTTTGTTTGAATATTATTTTAACACATTAGTTTGAATTAAATGATTTTAATCAGAAAAACAAAAATACAAAAAAAAAACTACCCAGCCCTAGACATAGTCATTGATTCATTACTATTTCAAATGATGATGATGATAATGACAATTAATGATTCAGCTGTTTGCTGGAAGTAACACATCAGTTTTGTTAACAAACCCGTGTGTGTATGTATGTGGGTGTCTCTCTCTGGTTTTCATACCACTTCCCAAAAGGTGTAAACGTTAATAGCCGACTTTAAATTGGCCCAATGTCATGGACTTTGGTCCAAGAAGAAGCAACATCCCATCTAGGTGCCCTGCTCAGGATGCTATAGGAATAAACACTGGAGCTTTAAGAAAAGGACTAATGCAATACCTGTGGCTTCTTTCATAACTTTTTTTTTATAAATAAAGAAATAAAAATATGCTAATGGAAAGAAGAGGTCTAACACTCAATGCTGAAGTTAAATTTCAGCATTTACTACTAAAGTAAGAAACAAGAGAGAAAAATTAGGAACCAAAAGAAAAGAAGAAACAACAGAAAAAGACCAACAGTGAACTTGACTAACAGTATTCTTTGATGATCATCAGTAGCAGTAATGACTGCATCAGTATTGTCATTTGTACAGTGAAATACTTTCTTGCACATCTAAACAACATACAGGACTTTTTTGATATTTTGTGACCCACTGCTGCCTGGCACACAAAGCCAATGAACCTCCATGTCTACACATGTAGAATGTTATCCATTTCCTTCCGAAGGATTTGACCAAGCTGGTAGCCACTCTCAGGCCAAGTATCACATATCCAGAGGCTGGGTATCCCAAAGGCACTCACTCCATGGTGCTAACATCAAGAGAAATGGTAGGCCAAGAAACAGTCCACCTCCACAACTTTGTGTGTGTTTAGCAAGTTCTAATGCCTCACTGCACTAGCTGGAGAAAGGAATAGAAACAAGTGACAGCTTTTTCTAAAAGTACATGAGCTATAGTTTTCTCATTCTAGAATGTGACATCTCCCCCCTGCAGTTTGACTGACTGGGTTGATCACTCAGATGAATAATTTTGCAAGCAGTATTCTGTAATGGAGGAACCGCAGACAAAAATATATTACAAACAAGTCACATTCTGCTCTACACATGTTCAAAAGAGAGCAGAATTCAATTTTCCCTATTTAGGCATGGCTTCTACATCCACACAAATGCATTTTACAAGCACATTACATGACCTATGACTATGTCACCTTCTTGGAGATATTAGGAATCTCTGACTGGTCTTATCAACAAGTGCCACCATTTTCAAGTGTATTATCACATTAGCCAACCAGAAACCATAAATGACTACAAAAGGTCCATACTGATGTCTTCAAATTAGGCGACAAGACATCAAGTAAGCCACCACATGGCCAGTCACAGGACACCACAGACATGCATTACATTTGGCACAGCTTTCGGGTCATCACCAATTGCAAAACAAAAAACACAACTTGGCTGAGGCAGGAACGTTGCCCTCCCTGGATGCACTGAAGGTTTTCTAAGCACTAAATGACGTGCCTATGATGAAATCAACCCTTCATCTAACAACAAGCTGGTAAGGAGAACTCTACCCACAGAGAACCCATTCAAGACTGCTGGACTAGACAATATACATCATCATGTACTCAGGGAATACACAGACCAACTGCCTGATGTTCTTAGAGAGACTGACATCTCTGTAACCCTGGTGGCTATCCCCATATGAATCCCATCCTTTAATCAATACAAAATACTTTGAGAGACTAGTCACAGGCCACATCCTCCCTTCCTCCTGATACTTTAAAGCAGGGGTCTCCAACACGTCGCTGGCAAGCTACCAGTAGCTTGCAACCCCTTTCCAAGTAGCTTGCCAAAGGGTTAATGAATCCTACATAAATTTGAAAACTTGATTTAGTCAAATTAGGGGAGTGCGATCTTTCCAAAAAAATCACATCACAATCCACAATCTGAATTGCAATCACTTAAGAGAATATCTGGACTCAAACTCATCAAGACCCAAGTAACACTTTATTTTAAATACCAAACAAAGTTGAATTCAATTGTTCTCTTGTTCACTAGCCAAGTGGAGTTAAGGAAGAATACGCCCCGAAGCTGGCGAGCGAGTCCTTTTATGGTCCTTACCTCCGAGTTCTGAGGGTAATTTTGTTCAAAATGTGCATGCTTGGTTTCATAATGGCGTTTCACATTACCACTTTTGATTATTGCTACCGTCTCGTTGCAGATTAAACACATTGGTTTTCTGCTTCCCACGAGGAGCACGATCGCATATTTTTCTGTCCACTCACTCTTAAATTCGCGGTTTTCAAAATCAACTTTTCTTTTCTTATCAATGTACTGTCTTGAGCCAGCCATCTTCACTTTCAGTCAGCAAAAAAAAAATTTAGTTATCGAAATTTGCACTGCCCGCAAGTGATGAGACTGCCTGTTCGCCGGAGGCGGGGAGTAGTGGGAACGTTGCTATGACGATACTGTTACAGCTGCTGTGATTGGACATAGATGAAGCAGCCAAACCGAGTAGAAACCTCAAAGATATATCGCGCAGAATCACAATTGCGCACTTCATTGAGAACTCATTTGGGTTATGATTAAATTTGCATGTTTGTTTTGGCGTCGGTCCAGGTTTAACCGTATTTGGGTCCAGATGCGGACCAGAGTCCGCCTATTGAGTACCCCGGCACTATACGATAGCAAGAGTTAAACAAAATAAGACGCCTCACTCATGGATTCCCGGCTCTTTCAATTAGTATTTACTTTTGCACTGTATCATTATAATCGGTCCCGTTATTAGTATTATAATTAACCCTAATCTTTTCTTGAGGTCACATTTAATAGCCTTAAATGTTTTCTTTGGTTTGACTTAATTAAAATGGAGTAGACGGAAAATAAAGGTTTATCCCTGTACTTTGCCATGATATAGGTAAGCACATTTGAGAAAGAAAAGGTGAAATCCTTAAAGCACTTGTTATTATTCGATTAAGTATTGAAATATTTCATTTATTAATAAATACTTTACAATATTTTGTGGAGCACGAAAGTAACAAGTTTGCTACAAAGAAATGACGCCATCAACGGCTTAACTACCTAAGGTGGTTGCTTTTCAAATTCTGAGCGTAGTGCTAGCCCGAGTTCGATCCGACTTAGACTCATCAAAATTAACAATAATAAAAAAAAAAAAAATGATCAGAATTGAAATCTTTATAACCCATTTGAACTAAATAATTTTGAGAGATACTGTGGAAGGATCGCATAAGAGATCTGTTCGGGAATCACCCCTACTCAAAATCGCCATCAAAATGCGATATCTAATTGCGGACGGCAGCTCACGTACAGTCATGTGAAAACATTAGGACACCCTTTGAAAGCATGTGGTTTTTTGTAACATTTTTAATAAATGGTTATTTCATCTCCGTTTCAACAATACAGAGAGATTAAAGTAATCCAACTAAACAAAGAAAACTGAAGAAAAGTCTTTTCAAGATCTTCTGTAAATGTCATTCTACAAAAATGCCTATTCTAACTGAGGAAAAAGATAGGACACCCTTGCCCCTAATAGCGAGTGTTACCTCCTTTGGCTGAAATAACTGCAGTGAGACGGTTCTTGTAGCCATCTACCAGTCTTCGACATCGGTCTGAGGAAATTTTACCCCACTCCTCAATGCAGAACTTTTTCAGCTGTGAGATGTTTGAGGGGTTTCTTGCACGTACAGCCCTTTTCAAGTCACCCCACAGCATCTCAATGGGATTCAAATCTGGACTTTGACTTGGCCATTCCAGGACTCTCCATTTCTTCTTTTTCAGCCAATCTTTGGTTGATTTACTAGTATGTTTTGGGTCATTGTCATGTTGCATGGTCCAGTTCCGCTTCAGCTTTAATTTTCTAACTGATGGTCTCACATGTTCTTCAAGCACCTTCTGATACACAGTAGAATTCATCGTGGATTCTATGATGGTGAGCTGACCAGGTCCTGCTGCAGCAAAGCAGCCCCAAACCATGACACTTCCACCTCCATGCTTCACAGTTGGTATGAGGTTCTTTTCTTGGAATGCTGTGTTTGGTTTACGCCAAACATGTCCTCTGGTGTTTTGTCTAAATAATTCAATTTTGGACTCATCTGTCCAAAGAACATTATTCCAGAAGTCCTGGTCTTTGTCAACTTTATCTCTGGCAAATGTCAGTCTGGCCTCGATGTTTCTCTTGGAAAGCAAAGGTTTCCTCCTTGCACACCTCCCATGCAAGTTAAACTTGTACAGTCTCTTTCTGATTGTAGAGGCATGTACTTCTACATCAACAGTAGCCAGAGCCTGCTGTAGTTCTCGAGATGACACTTTAGGGTTTTTGGAGACCTCTTTTAGCATCTTGCGGTCTGCTCTTGGGGTGAACTTGCTGGGGCGACCAGTCCTGGGCATGTTGGCAGTTGTTTTGAAAGCCCTCCACTTGTAGACTATCTTCAGGACAGTGGAATGGCTGATTTCAAAATCTTTTGAGATCTTTTTAAATCCCTTCCCAGACTCATAGGCTGCTACAATCTTTTTTCTGAAGTCCTCTGACAGCTCTTTTGTTCTCACCATGGTGCTCACTCTCACTTCAACAGTCAGTAGCACACCAAACTAAATGTCTGAGGTTTAAATAGGGCAAGCCTCATTCAACATGCAGAGTAACGATCTACTAATTATGTGCACCTGGTGTGATATACCTGTGTGAGATCTGAGCCAATTTAAGAGGGAATACATGTGAGGGTGTCCTATCTTTTTCCTCAGTTAGAATAGGCATTTTTGTACAATGACATTTACAGAAGATCTTGAAAAGACTTTTCTTCAGTTTTCTTTGTTTAGTTGGATTACTTTAATCTCTCTGTATTGTTGAAACGGAGATGAAATAACCATTTATTAAAAATGTTACAAAAAACCACATGCTTTCAAAGGGTGTCCTAATGTTTTCACATGACTGTATTTACATTAATTCGATTCATTGTCATTTGATGTCCATGAACCCCTCCATTGAATAAGGCAGTGGTTCTCAACCTGTGGGGCGCGAAGATGTGAAAAAAAGAAAAGAATCAAAAATATGAAAAAAAACCATCTGTTGAAACCAAAACAAATTAATTTAAACTACATTCTGATACAAGAACAATAAATATAGAGTTAGATAAATGTCGATAAAAGTTAAGTAGGTATAATAAAATATGCATCTACATTTCAAAAAAATGTTGGGGGGGAGGCGCGATTAAAACTGTTATGAAAACTAGGGTCGCAAATACTTAAAGGTTGAGAAACGCTGGAATAAGGTGATAACAAACCCACTGTGGTAGATCAGGTTGAATTTGCTCTGCTGCACCAAACATTCAATGGTGTCAATCCGGAGCACATCAGAGAGGCTGAGAGACACAGCGCAGATCAGTCTCCGACACACACGGGACACTTCAAGGTGAGCAGTGCACATATCAAGGTCGGCATTAAAGATCCTCTTGAGTGCTGAGACAACAAAAAGCAGCGGGATAAACAGATCTGAACCTGCTGTTAAAAAAGCATTTGCTTTTAACAGCAGCATCCCTCCCTCGTGAACACATCTTCAAGGTCCGAACAGGCGATCAGTAAAAAGTTTTTTAGTCACAGCACAGTGCAATAATAAAACATTTCCTAAAACATATAGTTGTCCAGTCTGTATCATTCCTAAGCAATCTTCCAGTAATAGAGGTGCAATCCCAGTTACTAACACATTAACACTCAAAGTAAGAACACATTCCACCTTATCAATTTAATATTTAAAACTTTAAACAGCTAAACCCGCCATCAACAACTACAAAAACAGTTGAAATCGTTACTCAAATATTTTTTTTTCTTATAGACATAAAACAAGATGCACATTTTCATTTGATATATCTTTACTAGTGTTCTCGCCTTGCTCGCTCCCGGTCCACGTTGGAATTTTGCTGTTTAATGAAAAAAAAAAAAAAGAAATTCAGACTCTGTTGGGTCATAATTCACAGTGGGTGGACATGGGACCCAAACCCACGTATGCTTCATTACGAAGCGGTAACGCTACCGCTGCACCACTACTATTTTCATAAGGGTTGTATATAATGTATGTTTTTTAATGTATGCATGTATGTATGTACTGAAGACGAAAATAATTATATATAGATGTATACTATATGACATACATTCAGTGTTGCATGAAAACGTTGCATGAGGCGAAGAACGGATATTTATGAAAGTATTATAGGGAGAGATGTGTCGTCACCCGTATTGCTAAAGCTCTTCTTTGCAGCATTATGCATTCAAAAGGTCGGCGTTTGTATGATGTATAATTTATAATTTTATTTTTTGCCACAAAGTATTATCGGGCACAATCATTTAACATGTATTGATCATCTACAAATGTTCATTTCAATTTCATTCTGTTGAGTTTTTTAACTCTGTCGATGACATATGTACTTCAAATGGGAGCTCGATGAATAAATAATGAATCGAAGCTTTGCGCAGACATGTGTAGTACTGAGATTGCGTCATGTCGGGTTCGAACGGGGCTCTGAACCCTCAGACATGCGTAGTACTGAGATCATGACAGGGCTCCGAAGCCTCAGACATGCGTACTACTGAGATCATGATGGGGCTCCGAAGCCTCAGACATGCATACTACTGAGATCATGATGGGGCTCCGAAGCTTCAGACATGCGTAGTACCGAGATTGGATCATGACAGGGCTTCGAGCAGACATGGTCACTGGTTACTGAATCTTTATGAAGCCTCAGCAGACTGAAAGGCAGTGACCTCTATATTTTGAGAGTGTATCTGACACTTAACTCTCTAGTTATATTTTGTAATTTGCATTGAAATTACACATTTCAGTTGATATGGTTAAACTACAATTCAGGATTCTTGTGGATTGCTGTGGTTTCCTTTGTCTGATACATAGTGTCAAAGATATATTGTCATATATCAACTTTATATATTATTGTAATTAATCACAAGGTCAATATTATATATATATATATATATATGTGAAAAGATTAGGTACATCGTGCAACCTTTTTATGGAACACTTAATTTTGTTCAACACCGTACGTCATATAGTATACATCTATAAAATAATTTTTCGTCTTCATTAGGAGAATACAACAATGATACTCTCATATCAATTAAACCATTTTAACGTGCATATGTCAAACAACATATTTCATCCGCCGCAGTAAGAACAGTAGTAGTAGTTCAGTTCTGCAGAGCTCGTCAATTATCCCGATTAGGTGGCTCAGTGGTGTGGTCACGGTCTCTCAGTAAAAACACCAGGGGTTCGCGTCGCTGATCCTCCTCTAGCGAGTTTTTTTTTTTAGTTCCTCCATTTAACAATATTTTCAGCTTGGACAGACAGCGAGCAAATCGAGCTATCGATGTAAGGTTGGTCCACTGTAGTCGGGCAGGGGGCACACGCCCCTAATTATATTGTGTATGTAAAGAGTTTCACTGTAAAACGTAATAAGCTTCATATTTGTGTGTTTGGAGACCCTGGTGTCATACTGAATTTGTATTATAGAAAAACAAACTACTATCCAGCATGCCAAAATGCGTCTTTTCGTTTCTGATCGCTATACGTCACTTCCAACTTGGGACAATTCGCTATAAACACTTTCAGCCAATCAGCGCCTTCTAAACATGCAGAATGACAGTGTGAACCTTTATTGTAGTGGCGCAGCATCTTCGTTTCAGTCAGTCATTGTCCTGTTAGACTATTTACTGTTAAGTGCTGCTTGAGATACCGTTTATAGTACAACAGGTGGCCTACCTAGTTCTTAAATCGATATTGAAATGCACACACAAGCCTCCTAAATTATTTATTGAAATGCCTACACTTACAGTGTCTGTTTTAGGAAGTCATAGATTTTACTTGTTCCCGTTATTAGGAATTAGAATATCTCAGTGTCACATATTATTCGTTACTACTTGCGAGTCCCGCTTCATTGAGATTGTTTTATATTCTGTATAAGCAAACTTTTTAAAAGGAGCGTTAATTGAACTGACTATAGTAGACTTGTCATCTTCTTAAAATTACTTTATTGATTTGATATTGACAATTAATCATAAGGTCAAACATCAAGGAGGATTTGAGTTTGCATGGACTGTGCGGTTTCTTTTTTTTCGTGACATCGTGTCAGTAGGGAGTGCGTCACGTTAACAATGCATTCTGTCCTAAATGACAGCGCACACGCTTTTTTAGGTTTCCCAAAGGCTAATGTGTCTCAATTTGCTCATTACTATATTTTGACAGTGTATTTTATTGAGAATGATTATAAACATATTACCTATGTTCATTTCCCATGTAGATATGGAACGTTTGGTGAGTATAAATAAACAGTAACACCACATAGTTATGTTGCATTGTTTAGGATTAACAAAATTCATCATTTATCTGAAATGTTCTACTTATACAGTCGATTTATTCCACTTCTGAAGGTGTACATTGTCGGTATTCTCCATTGCATTTGCCCCAGATTGTAACGCGTGCCAGTGTAACCGAGGGATGGCAGACGAGCTCACGTAATGGGTGACAAGGAACATTCTCATCCTGATGCCCAGGCTCTTGTCATGAATATTCCCATCTTGTGCTTTTTCTCGTTCCTGCAAGTTTACGATTATTATTGGACATGTATGTAGAGGATGTGTGTTTTATTTTATGTCTATGAAAGGAAGGATGGTAAAGCCTTGAATGAAACTCAGTGTTAATGATTTTGGTAACAAGACAGGTTAAGTAAGCAGGGGACATTGAATGTGACAGTGACTGCGGGGGACTGTGTAACTGGAAGATGGTTTAAGAATACAGAAACGACTTAGTCTTGAGTCTTTCAATAATTCTACTTACGCCAATTATTTACTCTGTTGTGCTGCAGTTCGTAAGATTACTTATTTACCCCTTAGTGCTGCCTTTGATAAGATGCATTCAGAAGGAAAGGATGTTGCTGACAAAGTCAGATGCTTTTTTGAAAAAGTTTGGCTCCAGATGTGCTTATCCACCTGCTCCTCCTTGTCAGTACTTGAGTGATCTTTACGTTCACCTCTGGATGAATTCGCAAAGTGTCTTTACAACTTTTTGTCTCATTAATGCAGAAATCCCGAGGCTTTCCTAAAATTGCAGAAGACACTGTTGATGGCGCCGATTTTGTTTTAAAGACAGTTGTGATTAGTTATGCAGCACACGCTTTTACTCACATTGCATTTAGGAAATCAATAATACAAATCAGCAACAGATCTGGGAATCACTGAATAGTAAAAACGTTTAATGAGGAATGTCTTGCGCATATACTGGTGTAATGACCACGTCGGCTTTAGTGAAGCATTTCTTAGCCTCTCTGATATGATCGACATGGGGTAGAATAGATTCTGGATTGTTACAATACGTGCTACCTTACGCAAAATATGCTCATCGATTTGTTACAGATTCTTGGTGGACACAATTCCACACAGAGGAAAAAGATGCCCCATGTAAATCGTTCATAATGTCTCCAAGATATATTTGTTAACTTTCAGACAAGTACTACTTAACTGTTTTATACAAAATCATTATTTCAACATATCCATGCCCCAACTAGGATTTGGACTCAGGTTAGAGCACTTTATCGCTGTAGCACAGACAACCGCTTTTACGCTTTGAGCCAAAGCACTTCAGCAGACTAGTGACTGACCAAATCGACTGCTGACTGCATAGATATCGATGACGTCATTACGCTAGTGTGACTCAAAATCACGTGACCAGTGCATTTGAAGCAAGACTAGAAGCAGTGCTTCGATCTCCAGTGCTTCGAAAGTGCGACACAGTGTCGAAACCTGAATATCAAGCGGCCCATCACTACCACCAGGACTCTTCCTAGAGCTGGCCGGCCATCTAAACTGAGCGATTGAGGGAGAAGGGCCTCAGGGAGTGTGCAAGTGATGCAGGTCATGATAGCTCACCAATTCCAGAAGATCACTTGAAAGCACGGATTGCAAGGCCATTTCCAGTTTCATCTACTCCTCGTGAGCATTGGCTGTAATAGGGCTTGCCGCTTCGCCTATGGTGCACGAAAGCGGAAATGATGTTCGAACTGAAGGTAATGACAGCTGAGCTCAAGCAAGAGATAAAGAAAGAAAGAAATAGTTTGCTATTCCCTCACGTGGGGAGGGAAAGAGAGCAGGCTACATCTATACCTAATCTATCCTTTTAATCTTTATAATTATAACTACCAATGTAACAATAGACTGCATGGCAATAACCCCTGGGAAAATTGAAAATTAAGGTCAAAGCTGTCTCACTTTCAATTAAGACTACAAAATGACATAAAAAAATTCAGAATCAATATCTCCAAGGCAGGACAGTTAACTTTGTGAGCTGGAATGTTAAAGGCCTGAATCACGAATTAAAAAGAAAGAGGGGTAGGGGATGATTTGTTTTCAACCCTATTTTTGTAAAATTGATCTATTTGTATGGAATGTTGTGCGATTTCAATAAAAATCAATAAAATTATTAAAAAGAAAAACCAATTGGCACTTTAGAATATTTTGTAAATTGAGGATTTTTAAAGGGTTATGTCATGTTGATTTGTGGTCTTTTTTTCAATGTACAGTTTTTTCAAAAACAAACTAAAATACTGCATTATGGGGTTCTCAGGCCTCATTTACTGTAGACCCCTACCCACTATTTTCTCTTGTTAAAACAAGCACCAGCTTGACCTTCAAGGTTATTCCGAGGTGCAGTTTGTCCTTTATAGTGTCAGACAACAAAGTATAAAGGCGCCATTAAACATTATCAAGCTTGAACCATTGAGTCCACATTTTAGTACAGATGGTTTAGGCTTCAAAAACTATGTTCACGCTCTGCATGAAGGAGCATTTTCTTGGCCTTCAGTATGACTATTAGGAGCCCATAGCGGCTAATGGCAGGCATCTTACCCTTTTTAAATGAGACATTCCTCCTTGTGACTGCAGAAGGCAAGATCTGTTTGTAATGTAGTATGGTCCTCTGATTTCCAAAGGTTAATGTCCATTTCCTAAGGCTGAACACTTGAAAATTTGTGACAGGAGCATTATTGGAACGTGTGATCAACAAGCTGCGATTATGTCAGATCATTGTGTCAGCTGTAGTAAGGCCTGTCAGTCGAAGAGTTCTCTGCTGCTGCACTGTACGCACTGTATAACCCAGTGCCTGATGTAATCAAAATGACACGTCCGAAAGAGGTGGCATGGCAGAGTCGAGCCAAAAGGATTAGGTACACACCATCGAAGCATAGGGTGGGGAGTGGTCCCCCTCATGGATCTTAAAAGTATGAACAGCAGGAAAAGGGGTGCTAGATGAATGTATGGATGAAACACAGGGTAATGTGGAGAAGAACTGGGGTTAGAAAAATAGTCCAAAATACCACCTTGAATTTAGAAGTGGTTTGCGGCGGAGATGAGAATCAGCACTTCCAAGGCTGAGGTCATTGTTCTAAGCCAGAAAAATGTGGAGTGCCTTCTCCAAGCTGGAGATGAAGTGCTGCCTCAAATAGAGTTGTTGTTTTAAGTATCTCGGGATTTTATTCGTGAGTGAGGGGGGTAACTCAAAGATCAAGTTATCAATTTAAGTTCTGATCTGAGTCCCTACCCTCAGCCTATAACCATGAGCTTTGGGTAGTGGTCGAAAGATCTACTTGACGGATACAAGCAGCAGAAATGAGCTTCATTTGCAGGGTGTCTGGGCTTAGTCTTAGAAACGGGGAGGGAGGAGCTCAAAGTAGAGATGCAGCTCGTTCACATTGGAAGGAGCCAGTAGAGGGGTCCCAGGTATCCGATTATAGGGTGCGTGCAAGCGGGGTTGTTTCAGGCACGTCACACAAAGTGGACACCTCAGTGCAGACCCAAGGCACACAACCTATACGCGGTACAAAATGGAGAAGTGTATATCTAGTTCATAAATAATGATCAACAGTAAGATGGGATATAGGTTTGTCGAGGAAGACTGGGCACTGCAACTGAAACTCTGTGGTTAAGGCTTTGGATAGCAAATCCTGGGGCTGTGTGACCACAAACAAGTCATTTCACATTTCCGTGCTCCACTGGAAACACAAAAGAAATGTGAACAATTGCAGTATATCTCAAATTGTATAAATCGCCTTTGGCAAGTGCGTCAGCCAAATAATTAAATATAATCGACTGCCATGTTTGCCAGGGAATGGGCAACCAAAACGACAATAGAACAAAGCGCTCCCAAACCTGTGAAACATGCGGAGGCCCAAAGCGATTTAATACTCCGCGTTGTCACTCCAAGCTGTGGATGGGAGAAGAGCCCAAGTTTATTAGTAAATGAATTCGTGTACCACTGAGGAAAACAAAATATATTTTCTAAATATTATTCAGCTTTAATGAAGTAAATCAATACAGACATTTCAACCATCGCTCTATTAATGATAAACCGGTATGAAAAAGATCATTTTGAATAGTGAAAATTAAGTAAAACACAAACACACATTTCCATTAAAAAGGGGAAACTTAGTGTATGAAAAATCAATTACGCTTTAAAGTGCAGAAAAGTGTCCAAAACATAAGCGAGCCTTACCGAGTCGTTTTCCAGCAGCACCATTGCTTTTAGACAAAAAAGACGTTCGCCTAAGGATGAGCTCAGCTTAACGCAAGCAGCCCGCCGCGAGCCGGAAATAAACATTCGTCTCAAGACCTTTCCTCTTTGACCCGAATCGGTTAACCACTGGCGTTGAAGAAACGAAAAAGGTCGGAGAAGGCGCTTGCTAATTGGCCGAAAGTGTAAGATACGTATAGCAGACGCTCTTGATTGGCTTGCTGCACTCCTCATTGAACGCGACCTAAATACGAAGAAAGTCCAATTACCGAAAACCTTGGAACATTCAGAAGTCTGCACGAATGCCGGGTATGTTAAAGAGCCGGCTACAAAGACATTTTTCAGCCGTCCTGGAGGTATCTTGCTAGCCAGAACGCAAAGTATTTCACGTTTGCCTGTTCTTTTTGTCAAATACCTTTAACTTTATATGGAAAATACATTTCACTATATAAGAAAGGGAGACACTGCGAAATCTTTTGAAGAGGAAGGCGAATACTAGTGACTGGTTATTTCAACGGAACTCTGAAATTAAAGACGTTAGAATAATTTGTTAAAATCAATTGGTGCTTGGTTTAAGATCTCATCATTTTTTCCTAACATTTTAAAATAAACTGTATACCGGCTGCTGCCTCGCAGTTTGGAGACCCGAGTTCGCCGCCCTGCGTGGGTTTCCTCCCACAGTCCAAAGACATGCAGGTTAGGTGCATTGGCGATCCTAAATTGTCCCTAGTGTGTGCCCTGCGGTGGGCTGGCGCCCTGCCCGGAGTTTATTTCCTGCCTTGTGCCCTGTGTTGGCTGGGATTGGCTCCAGCAGACCCCCGTGACCCTATTCGGATTCAGCGGGTTAGATAATGGATGGATGGATGGATAATGGATGGATGGATGTATACCGGCATCAATGTGCGATTGCTGATATGGCCAAACTACCAAGTAAAACTTTCTCATTTCATTAGCAACTACTTTTAAAAATGTTTACTCTGATTAACACCCCGATGTGATATAATAATTGCATTACACATAAAGGTAAATCACTTTTAATCAAAACATTTAGTTAATATGTTATTTGTTGGATAGTAAGGGAGATGTGTTACTGTTTGAAGACTCTTGCTTGAATTGTTCTCTAAAGCAATACAGTCTTAAATTTTTTCTGTAATAATTCAATAAGTTAATACATCTTACTTGGGAACTAATTTGAAATACCTATTTATTGATGATTTCCATTGCCTTGGTTGGATGTGCAATTTTTTATTTTTTTTTATTTTTATTTAATAAGAGCATCACTTCCTAAAAAAAAAAAACTTTCCTAGTTTAGGCAGAAGAGTATTATAAATAATTATACAAGACAGTCAGAAAAAGGATTACATAATACATAGATTGGTTGATACTTATGTAAATATGCAAGGCACTATATAACAGATAGATAAATATGAAAGGCACAATGTATTAAATAGATACTTTATTAATCTGAAAGACCCCTAAAGGTCATGCAAAAGACAATTTCCCCATATGGATTAACAGGCAATATCTAAATGAAACATCAAATCAAAGGAAATTGCAGTGTTACAGTAACAGATAAAAAAGGTAACAATTATACATATAATTGTGATGGACAGTGAGGTGGACTGGCATCCCAGGCAAGAAGAAACCCCTATACCAGGGGTCCTCAATCACGGTCCTGGAGAGCCGAAGTGGCTACAGGTTTTTGCTCCAACCCAGTTGCTTAATAAAAAGCACTTATTGCTAAAGTAACATTTCTGCTTCACTTTAGTGATTTTGAGCCCTTATTGCTTAATTTTGTCTTAAACAGCTATTTTAATTGCTCCTTATTATCAATAACATGCAAATGACAAGAGAGAGCAGCATTTCTCCATTTAGCTTATTTACATTTACACCTGTGTGTATTTATCTGCACTATTGGGTTTAATTAAATACTTGGAAGAAAAATGAAGAGAAAAAAGTGAAGGACTGAGAATTACTCGTCCATTTTAGCCTTCAAATCATTTGCATGATAGAAAGGGAAAGAAAATCTAGGATATGAGAATGACCTGACATAGCAGAGTTAATTTAATTTCATAGCCTGTTAGTGCTTTATTGGTAAGAATTGCTTTCTAATTAAGCAACCAGGTCAGAACAAAAACCTGCAGCCACTGCGGCTCTCCAAGACTGGGATTGAGGACCCTGCCCTATACTCTTACCTGGCAGAGAGGCCAGTATATTAGAGAATCTTTGGGTTGGCGCCCAAGACTGTAGCCTCCAGCACACTAGGTGGCAGCATTCTAGGAGAGGTGTACTCATACAAACACTTGCAGGGCATGCAGGGAACTGTAGTTCTGTGGGTGCCACCAGGTGGGACCTGCAAGTAGTGGCTGTCCCTACTTTGTGGTGCTCCTGCCTGACCTGAAGCTGCTTCCTCTGTGCAGTGTCCCGAGATCAGAAAACACTCATCAATCATAAAAGCTGTCCCCCTCTTCCCTGACTGAGATGAGGGGGCAAGGTTTCCATGGGAAGAGTAGAGAAGGTGCAGAGAAGGACAGAGAGAGAAGGTAAAGATTTTTATATATTGCATTGTGCTGCTTGAATGATTTAATAGAAGCCTGTCAAGGTAGTCTGACAATTACAATTATTATATTTGAACCCAGGACTGTGGGGCTTCAGCTGAGATATGCCCCCTGGAGGCCATACAAGAATTATCTTGGAGTAAATTAAATTGTAGGTATTCAGTAACAACTACAATTAATTTCTTAAACAAAATCACACAAGGAACGCTAAAATAGGCTTTAACAGGCCCGTTTTTTTGGCAGCCCCCCAGCCTTGACCCCCTAAGACGACTGTGGCACATCACTTATCAGTTACAATGGCACAGTACAGGATAGCAGCTATTGGCACAGCATACTTGTATGTTAAAAACAATTTAATATTAGAAAAATGCATTTTCCCCATACATCTTAACACTTTAAGATTATTAATACCATATACCCCTGTAAAGATTTTTTTAAGATTAAAATTGGGTGTGGATGATGCTATTTGCACATTTAGTTGAAAGAAAAAATAAAGATTAAACTTGCAGATCACTTATTTGTTTTTTGCAAACATGATTCTACAGTTAGTGTTGTCACCAACTAAATGTCACAAACTCAACTCAGAGTCATAGAAAGGTTTGGGGCAGCCACCCGTGTAATTGGTTTCCTGGCTGCAAAGTCACAAAATTGTATACAGCACTGATGTGCACAAACCAAGTGAACAGGGAAAAGGTGGAGGCTTTGAAGGGGGAAGACAGGAAGTGAGATCAAAGGGGTTGGGCTCATGAAGGTGTTCAGCCATAGGTTCGAGCCCGGACCCGACATCACAGGGGCCGGAGCCGGCAAGAACTCCTTCCATAGGCTTGGTCCCGGAAGTGACGTCAAGAGGACCAGGTGGAACCTCCTGTGAATGGTCTGCAGGAAAGGAAGAAAAAGAGTCAGTGCACTCTGCCACATCCTGGTATGACTCGGAACTGCCCTTACTCAAGCCCTTTAGCTGCCTCCCATGCGCACGTGTGCAACAATGTACAATTGGTAATCATTAAATAATGTAAAATTTTCCACCCCTACCTTTAATCAGATTAAAATTAGTCTTGTAGGTGAGGAATAAAAAAAAAAAAAATCACACAAATATTGAGTATGATTTAGGTAAATATTTTATCTATGAATAAATATTTTATTATATAAGATTATATGGTAATCTATACTAATAAAAGGCAAAGCCCTCACTGACTCACTCACTCATCACTAATTCTCCAACTTCCCGTGTAGGTAGAAGGCTGAAATTCGGCAGGCTCATTCCTTACAGCTTACTTCCAAAGTTGGGCAGGTTTCATTTCGAAATTCTACACGTAATGGTCATAACTGGAACCTACTGTATTTTTCTCCATATACTGTAATGGATTTTAGCTCGATGGCCGTGGGGGGCGGAGCTGCGTGTCACATCATCACGCCTCCCGCGTAATCACGTGAACTGACTGTGAATGTAGTACGTAGAAAAGAAGGAAGAGCTCCCAAAGAGTGCTGAACAAAAACGCATACAAGCTTATTCAGTTAGACACACATTGATCCATTCAGTGTAGCGCGCGTGCAGTACCGGACATACAAGTGCATCACAGACCTGTTAATGCTCAATCTCACGTGGCTGAAAGCCACTTGTCCCTCTAAGAATTTGGACGCCGACCACTGTTGTGTCGTGTAACTATTTAGCAGGCGGGAGTCTCGTTCGTTTTCGGAAATAACCAGCCAAATCGCTCCACCAACTAAGAACTGCCATGCACCACCACCCACAGAATTGAGAAAGAGCTATCAATCTGTCAATCCTGTCCGTGTCCGGGCCGGGTGAGGTTTACTGTGTTGAGTCAAATGAAGTGAAAGGCTCCACACCTGGTAGTGCCCTTCCGTCAATTCCTTTAAGTTTCAGCTTTGTAACCATACTCCCCCCTGAACCCAAAGACTTTGGTTACCCGGTTGGCTGCCCGTTGCGGGGCCTGCATTAGTGAAGCAGGTGAGACTGTAATGAAACAGAGGCACAGGGCTTATTGGTTTTTAAAGACTGCTTCCTTCATTGGGTTTTAACCAATGCACGAACGAACCAACACACAATCGTCCATGCGGCGCTCAGGGTGGAACGGGAGGAGAGGAGAAGGACATCCACTCCGCTCCCTCCGTCATACTAGTCTGCTGATTTCTCGTTCAGTATACACTGCCTGCTCATGTGCCCACCTCCAACTCGTCACTCGAGTCGTTGTCGTCTTTGTACAGTCCAGATGCACCTGTGACTCACGTAGACGTTTCATTGCTCTGTGCAGTTTTGGCTGCCTTTCTATATATAATCCACCAAGACACCCGACCACGGTGGGAGGGGGGTGTGTACAAAGTACAGGAGCATCTAAGAAGACGCATGTTTGTCGCGGATGCGAATTGCTGTATGTAGCGTGTAAAACAGTTTGCTATAGTGCACGCGTGCGTGTCGTAACCGAAAACTCGTTTGTTAAAGACTGCTCACTTCATTGTGTTTTAACCTCAGTTGTAAAGGAATGTTTTAAGGATATCATGGGATACCCCTCGCAAACAGTTTTACACGCCACATATGGCGATTCATCTCCATGAGAAACATAGCCTCTATTAACAGTCAACGTGGGTCGGAGCTGCATGTGACCTCTACGACAGACGAATATAAATGACGCCGGTTTTTCTGTGTTGTCGCTTCCGAGTTGGTGGGCGTGGCTCTGTGAGTTGTCGTCGTATCCAATGGTCTTGGAGTTGGTGGGCGTGGCTCCTTCCTGCGTGCGCCATAGGTGTCTCACTTGTCGGTGGCTTAGTGAATCCACGCCGGCTTTCCATGGTTGTCTTGCCTTAGTGAATTATATATATAGATGGGTACCTGAACAGTAAAGTAAGTCTCGAATAGCTACACAATAACTATAGCAATCGTAATAAACGAACAATAAAACAGTACAGAACCGCGAACCAAGGAGAAACGACGGCCTTATATGGTGTTCGTTTATAAAGCAGCGGAGAAGCTGTGTGAAGGCAGCTACACAAAAAAACAGCAGAGCGCCACACTCTAAATGTATTCCTTGCATCACTGTTATACCCTCTGATCTCCCATGTCAATTCAGATGCCTCCAATTTCCAGTAAGGCTCTGCTTCGCGTTGACAATTAATAAGTCTCAGGGACACACCCTACAAAAGGTTGCCATTGATTTGAGGCAACATTGCTTTTCTCCTAGACAAAACTATACGTTGCATTCTCAAAAATAAGCTCAGTGCACAGCTTGGTCATATTACAACCGGAGTGCTGAACTGACAACGTGGTATACAAAGAGATCCTTAACAAATAGTTATTGATAAATTTTCCCCTCAGTTTAAAAAGGTTTTCTTTTCTTCTTAATAAAAATTTAAAAGCAGTACTTCATCGCTACAAAGCGTGGGGATTTTGCTATATACAGTATGTATATATATATATATATATATATATATATATATGTGTGGATATATATATGTGTATGTATATATGTAGATATGTATATATATGTGTGTGTGTATGTATGTGTGTGTATATGTATATATATATACAGATATATATATATATATAGATGTGTATATGTAGATATGTATATATGTTTATATGTCTGTGTGTCTGTATATATATATATATATATATCTCTATACTAATAAAAGGCAAAGCCCGCCCTCACTCACTCACTCACTCACTCATCACTAATTCTCCAACTTCCCGTGTGGGTGGAAGGCTGAAATTTGGCAGGCTCATTCCTTACGGCTTACTTACAAAAGTTGGGCAGGTTTTATATCGAAATTCTACGCATAATGGTCATAACTGGAAGCTGTTTTTCTCCATTTACTGTAATGGAGATGAGCTTCAACGCCGTGGGGGCGGAGTTTCGTGTGACATCATCACGCCTCCCACGTAATCACGCAGTACGTAGAAAACCAGGAAGAGGCCCAAAAAGCGCTGAAGAAAACATGCATTATATAATTGAGAAGGCAGCGAAACAATAAGAAGCGGCGACTGACATATACAACCATATTCATGAGTTCTGCTACTTGAAACAAAGCACGATGTAAACCTACACTTTAAATTAAGTTCATAGACAGGCTGCCGCTGGCGTTTGTAATTTAGTGCCTGCCCATATAAGGCCGTCCGTCAGCGGCAATCCAATAGCAAACTGCCACGGGTAAATATTCACGGGTGAAGGACTGTGCTTATGCAGAGGAAGATGAGATGGTCAGGGTGGTGTTTGTACAAACTCAGCGAAACTGCGAGAGAAAGTTTTAAGTGCCAGGACTAAGGTAACATTAAATACAGCCATGGACATAGCACGACATGGCACCAGCACAGCTGGGAACCTTCGATGCATGTACACCGGCGGCTCACGTGAACTGGCGCAGTGCACAGATAAAAGCAACAGTTCCAAAGAGCGCTGAACAAAAACCGAATTACACAATTGAAAAGGCAGCAAAAATATGAAGCGTCCTGATACTTACAAGCATATTCATAAATCCAGACTACTGCGGAAACAAAGCACACGTTGGAAAAAGTCAATGTCCCGCTAAAGGAAGACAGTGTAAAAAAAACCCGTGCATGCAGTGTGTCAGGTCTCAGATAAAGAAGAAGACGAGCTGTTTATTGATGCAGTAAGAAACGAATCGATGAATGAAACCTGTCATCTTTAGAGCGATTGACAAACACGGAATGTAACTTTAACACAACACATCCTACAAATACGAACCTGATTGAAAGAAATAATGATAATCAAATCCTTGATGACAGCAACACTCAGTAACACTCACTAAACAAATACTGTATATTGACAGTCATGTTACGTTATTTTTAAAATGTTCCCTTTTCTTTTTCTAGCTTTTTAACACACTACTTCTCCGCTGCGATACGGGTATATATATATGTATATATATATCCCGCTCTACATACTCGAATAATGGATACTTTATTTGCCATCAATGATTGTTTTGGTAAAGCCATACTCAGTGTATTCATTAGATGAACGGTAAAAAAGTAAGAGCGAGGGGAGGATGACTCATTGAGGCATGCAGGCTGTAGTGCGCGTCAACTCTATCTGAATTGCGCGATCACATTTGAAAAAATATATCTTTTCAAGTTCTATTTACTCCATATGTGTCAAAGTCAAGGCCCGCAGGCCACATCCGGCCCGCGAGATCATTTTATATACTGTATTATTGTTATTAATGGCCCGGGGATATGAAGCACTGGTAACACAATACACTACAGATCCCATAATGCAGCGCTTCAGCTGCCTTGCCGTCTCTTCAGTCGTTTCCTTACTTTGCGAAGGAAGCAGCTTTCTCAGAGCTTCTGCACTGTTTTATAAACGAACGATATATAAGAAAGTCCTTTTTCCTTGCTTCGCCAACGAAGCAGCCTTTTTATTTAATCCACGGGTTCTCCGCTGTTTCAATGTTCATTTATTACGATTTTTATAGTTATTGTGTAGGTTTTATTTAATCCACGGGTATTTCACCACTGCGAAGCGCGGGTATTTTGCTAGTATATATATATATATATATATATATATATATCTATATATATATATATGTATATATATGTGTATATGTATATGTATATATATATATGTATATATACACACGTCGACAAAATTGTTGGTACCTTTCAGTCAATGAAAGAAAAACTCACAATGGTCACAGAAATAACTTTAATCTGACAAAAGTAATAATAAATAAAAATTCTATGAAATTTAACTAATAAAAGTCAGACATTGATTTTCAACCATGCTTCAGCAGAATTATTTAAAAAAATCAACTCATGAAACAGGCCTGGACAAAAATGATGGTACACCTAACTTAATATTTTGTTGCACAACCTTTTGAGGCAATCACTGCAATCAAACGATTCCTGTAACTGTCAATGAGACTTCTGCACTTCTCAGCAGGTATTTTGGCCCACTCCTCATGAGCAAACTGCTCCAGTTGTCTCAGGTTTGAAGGGTGCCTTTTCCAGACGGCATGTTTCAGCTCTTTCCAAAGATGCTCAATAGGATTGAGGTCAGGGCTCATAGAAGGCCACTTTAGAATAGTCCAATGTTTTCCTCTTAACCATTCTTGGGTGTTTTTAGCTGTGTGTTTTGGGTCATTGTCCTGTTGCAAGACCCATGACCTGTGACTGAGACCAAGCTTTCTGACACGGGCCAGCACATTTCTCTCTAGAATCCCTTGATAGTCTTGAGATTTCATTGTACCCTGCACAGATTCAAGACACCCTGTGCCAGATGCAGCAAAGCAGCCCCAGAACATAACAGAGCCTCCTCCATGTTTCACAGAAGGGACAGTGTTCTTTTCTTGATATGCTTCATTTTTCCGTCTGTGAACATAGAGCTGATGTGCCTTGGCAAAAAGTTCAATTTTTGTCTCATCTGTCCATAGGACATTCTCCAAGAATCTTTGTGGCTTGTCCACATGTAGTTTGGCAAATTCCAGTCTGGCTTTTTTATGATTTGTTTTCAACAATGGTGTCCTCCTTGGTCGTCTCCCATGAAGTCCACTTTGGCTCAAACAACGACGGATGGTGCGATCTGACACTGATGTTCCTTGAGCTTGAAGTTCACCTTGGATCTCTTTAGAAGTTTTTCTGGGCTCTTTTGTTACCATTCGTATTATCCGTCTCTTTGATTTGTCATAAATTTTTCTCCTGCGGCCACGTCCAGGGAGGTTGGCTACAGTCCCATGGATCTTAAATTTCTGAATAATATGTGCAACTGTAGTCACAGGAACATCAAGCTGCTTCGAGATGGTCTTATAGCCTTTACCTTTGACATGCTTGTCTATAATTTTCTTTCTAATCTCCTGAGACAACTCTTTCCTTCGCTTCCTCTGGTCCATGTTGAGTGTGGTACACACCATGTCACCAAACAACACAGTGTCTACCTGGAGCCCTATATATAGGTCCACTGACTGATTACAAGATTGTAGACACCAGTGATGCTAATTAGTGGACACACCATGGATTAACATGTCCCTTTGGTCACATTATTTTCAGTCTTTTCTAGGGCTACCATCATTTTTGTCCAGGCCTGTTTCATGAGTTTTTTTTTTTTTATTAATTCTGTTGAGGCATGGTTGAAAAGCAATGTCTGACTTTTATTAGTTAAATTTCATAGAATTTTTATTTATTATTACTTTTGTCAGATTAAAGTTATTTCTGTGACCATTTTCAGTTTTTCTTTCATTGACTGAAGGGTACCAACAATTTTGTCCACGTGTGTATATATTGTCAGGGATGCCAGGGGCCATGACCCGGCCGGGACGTCATGAGGGACCGGATGTGGGTCTGTGCCCACCCTGGATCATGTGGGGTTGCCTTCGGGTTGCTCTGGGGGCCACGGGTACAGGGCATGGAAGCTCCACCCTGTAGGGGCCCGTGGTCACCGCCAGGAGGTGCCCCAATGCCTTGGGGACCTGTTACCCCAGCACTTCCGCCACACCAGGAAGTGCTGGGGGGAAGACTTTGGACATTACCCGGAGAGCTTCCGGGAGGACAGCCGGCACGGCACTTCCGCCACGCTGGGGCGTGGCCAAGGGAGGAATGCCGGGAACACCTGGTGCTCATCCAGGTACTGAATAAAAGGGGCCGTCTCCATTCATTGAGGCTGGAGTGGAGGAGGAAGGATGAAGCACAGAGGAGGTGTGGAGGCGGCCCAAAGAAAGGCATTGTGAGGCCAGGACTGTGACTTTGGGGTTTGTGCACTTGTGGACTGTGGGTCTTAGTGACCATATATTTTGTAAATATTGTAAATAAACGTGTTTGTGGGTGACATGAACGTGTCTGCCTGTCTGTGTCCGGGTCAACTTCCACAATATACATATATATATACACACAGTATACTAATAAAAGGCAAAGCCCTCACTGACTCACTCACTCACTGACTGACTCATCACTAATTCTCCAACTTCCCGTGTGGGTGGAAGGCTGAAATTTGGCAGACTCATTCCTTACAGCTTACTTACAGAAGTTAAGCAGGTTTTATTTCGAAATTCTACGCGTAACGGTCATAATGGTCGACAACGTCCGCCATGTTGAACTTTCTTATTTATGGCCCCATCTTCATGAAATTTGGTAGGTGGCTTCCCTGCGCTAACCGAAACCGATGTACGTACAGTGGAACCTCGGTTCACGAACATCCCGGTTCACGTACAACTCGGTTCACGACCAAAAAGCTCACCAAACTTTTGCCTCGGTTCACAACCACACACTCGGTATACGAACAAGCCAGTTTCCCTTGCCTGCCTGAGCTGAGCTGAGAGAGAGAGAGAGAGAGAGAGAGCAAGAGCGAGCGAGCACGTGCCTGCTGGGGAGGGGGAGGAGGAGATTGCTGCACGTGTTGGCTTGAACTTACTGGCTGTAGATAGGCAGGCAAACCATCCCCCCAGTTCCATGTGCCTGCTGGGGAGGGGGAGGAGGAGGAGGAGATTGCTGCACGTGTTTGCCTGTCTATTTGCAGGCTGTGCGTGCTAGCGCACCATCCCCCCAGCACAGGCAGCCTGAGAGAGAAAGAAAGAGAGAAGAAAGCGAGCTGCGTGGCTGCAAGAGCTCTCTGTTCATTGTTCTCCTTCCATTGGCTTCTAAGCAAGTGAATAGTGGTGAGAAGAAAATTGAAATCGAAGTAAAGAAAGAAATTACAAGAGGTGGAAAAACTGTTTACCAGTTTACTTATTTACCCATCTGAGAACCCTCGTGCTTTCAAGCAGCACAATGTTAACAAAGCCAGACTGCCAGTAATGTGGGGCGCAAACACGAAGGATTGGGTCACAAGGAGTTTGTTTTTGGAATGGCTGCATGAGGCTTTCACTCCCACCAGCTACACAGCTAAAAGCACCAGAAACCCAAGAAATCACAAGAGAAAACACCTGAAGGAAAACACTTCATGCCAGAACTCGACTCATGCAAGGTTAGTTTTCTTGGTGGTTTTACTGTACTGTACAGTAGTTTTTGTATTACGGATTTTTCAAAGTTAGTTTTCAGATCATGCTGTGATTTGTTGCAGTGTTACTTTTCTCTTTTTTCAAATGTTCGTTTTTTCCCTGTGCTTAAAACTCATTAAAAAAATTGTTTACATGGAGGACTTCATCGTGTGATTTGTTGCAATGTTACTTTTTTGGTTGCTTGTGAGTTGGTTTTAAATGCACTTGGTTTGTCCGCTGTTCGTTTTTTTCTGCTGTGCTTAAAACTCATTTTAAAAACAGTGTTTACAGTGATCAGGCTTTAAGTTTAATAGCGTGATCTCCTGCAATCTTTCTTTTTGGTTGCTTGCGAGTTGGTTTTTGCATGTACTTCGGATTTGTTTTAATGTTCGTTTTTTTTCTGCTGTGCTTAAAACTCATTTAAAAAAAAAAATGCTGCGCGAGCACGTGCTACAGAGAGATAGAGAGGGCAGCTGACAGGGAAGGGGGGGGGGAGGATAGGGTGTGTGTGTGCGCGCGTGCGCGCTACAGAGAGAGCGCGTGAGCCAGCCTGCTCCTGTAGCAGAGGGAGGGAGGGGCTTTGGTGGTGTGTGTGCTACAGAGAGAGAGAGAGAGGGAGAGAGCGCGAGCGAGCCAACTCGTGTAGCTGAGCAGGGAGCCTGGGTGTTTTGTGTCAGTGTTATTCAATGTTTTTACATTAGTTTACTATTACACTGTGCATTCTATGGTGTAATTAACTATATTTGTGCTTAATCTTTACATATATTTACATACAGTTTGTACGGTCTGGAACGGATTAATTGTATTTACATACAATCCTATGGGGGGAAACTGCTTCGGTTCACGGCCAACTCGGTTTACGACCAAAGTTCTGTAACGAATTATGGTCGTGAACCGAGGTTCCACTGTACTTATTTCGATGGTATAGCGCCACTGTCGGCCCCCATATTAAACTTTCCAACGTCACTAATTTTCCAAATTCCCGTGTAGGTAGAAGGCTGACCCCATCTTCACGAAATTTGGTAGGTGGCTTCCCTGCACTAACCAAAACCGATGTACGTACTTATTTCGGTGGTATAATGCCACTGTCGGCCGCCATATTGAATTTTCCAAACGTCACTAATTCTCCAACTTCCCGTGTAGGTAGAAGACTGAAATTTGGCAGGCTCATTCCTTACAGCTTACTTACAAAAGTTAAGCAGGATTCATTTCGAAATTCTACGTGTAACGGTCATAATGGTCAACAACGTCCTCGATGTTGAACTTTCTTATTTATGGCCCCATCTTCACGAAATTTGGTAGGCGGCTTCCCTGCACTAACCAAAATCGATATACGTACTTATTTCGATGGTATGACGCCACTGTCGGCCGCCATATTGAAGTTTCCAATGTCACTAATTCTCCAACTTCCCGTGTAGGTAGAAGGCTGAAATTTAGTACTTATTTCGGTGGTATGATGCCACTGTCGGCCGCCATATTAAACTTTTCAACAGTCTTTTGTTACTTATGGGCCCATCTTCAAGAAATTTGATATGCGGGTTCCCAACGCTAACTGAATCCTACTTACATACATATATACGTCCATAGCCTGCAGCTCGGTCACCGTGTGGCGGCGTTGGGTCCCTCATCCAAATGCCTCCCACGTTGTTGGCTGCCTGCCTATATAAGGCCGTCCGTCGCTCCAGTCTCTACATTCCCTTTCTTGCTTTGCCACGGGATTCACGTCTCCCTGCTGATAACTACGACCTTTTTATTTAATCCACGGCTTCTCCGCTGTTTTACTGTTCTTTTATTATGATTATAGTTATTGTCTAGGTATTTTAGACTTAGTTTACATTGTTCAGGTACCCATTTCCTTTATCATTCCAACCATACCCACATTAACATGTCTATCGAGGTAATCACCATCGATCAAAGAACTGTCACTTACCGAGTGGTTTCCATGCCCAGAGATGGCACCTACCTTTTCCATTCTCTTTGTTACATATTGCACGGCCATATCAGGCTCACTCTTGATATCTGGAGGAACTTTGTGTCTTATGTATTGAATGACTGGGACAGGTTCAAGGTGTGGACTGATGACGGTACAGTAGATAATTATACTACAGTACACAGGCGCACTATAAGAATGAAATGCTTAAGCCCTTCACCTATGCATGGTATGCATCATGTCAGTTGATGGCTACTGCTGAATTGTTCGGTTGTCACTTTCAAGTGTACTGAAATGGCCAAATATTTTACACCTTTGGACAACCGCCAATGCCTCTTCAACATTTTAGATTCACAGGTGACAATTTCAGTAGTGGACACTTTGATGTTTATGAATGTTTAAACTCTCAAAAGCTGGATGTGAAGTTACCGATGAAACTGGTTGTATATTTACAGCGCTTGACAGATGCCGAATGTCTCTTCAACACAAGTCCTACAAATACTGTCATAATTGAAACAAACCATGAAACTCAAACCGATTATGACAGCAGCAATCCAAGCTGTGAGATCTGAAACAAGATTACTGTTCACATGGCCAACTGTACATTGCATGCTTAAGAGTAAGCTCAGCGCACAGCTTGGTCATATTACAACCGAAGGGCTGAACTCACAATGTGGTATATACAAAGAGATCCTTAACAAATAATTATTGGTATATTTTCTCTCAGTTTTAAAAGATTCAAATTTATTCTTAATAAAACTTTTAAGGCAGTACTTTGCTGCTGCAAAGCGCGGGTATTTTGCTAGTATATATATATATATATATATATATATATATATATATATATATATATATATATATATATATATATATACAGTATATGACAGCAACACTCATAACAGTGACAAAACAATTACATTGACAATCATGTTACGTTATTTTTAAAATATTTCCTTTTCTTTTTTATAACTTCTTTAACACACTACTTCTCCGCTGCGAAGTGCGGGTATTTTGCTATGTATAATATATAAAATAACTATTATAATTTATTTTTTAAACTCCCCCTTCATTTGTGCCTTTCAGGATGGAATTTAAAATGTTAGCTCAATCTTTATTGTACATCTACTGTACAGACAAGCCTGCCCATCTGCACAACGAAGCAATATGTTAACTTTATGTTATATGTTAAAATGACCCTTCTCTGTTTTACTAATGAAAACTTTATTCTGTTTTTTGAATTGGTTTTGATTTCATTTTGATAGTAAATATAACCAAACTGTCCACTCCATAAACTTCTAGCATTGGAAAAAATAAGGTTCATGCGCCTAATAAAACTGTAAATATCACATTAAAAAGACTAAATAATAAGCACAAGTAAAATGTTGCATATGCACGTTTTTAAAAACCTAGCGCCAATTTCACAGAAGCCCACAATTCACATATTTGAAGTCCTTTATTCTTTAAACATGGCGCACGCTCTCGTTAACGTATTACTACTGCCCTCCCTCTGTGTGTGGTCGACCGTCTCGTCGCCATCACGTTGACTAAGCCACCACCACTAACCTTGGATCAACACCATCAATAATGCACTTGGACACGGACCTTCCGTATTGGGAATGTTTGCTTTTACATACACATACTGTGTGGTGCTTTGGTTTCATTTACTGTCCTATGAAAAATCAAGACATAATAAGTAAATAGACATCATTTTCAGTGCTTGTGGATGGAATTTATTTTTTTTTAGCTTTCATATCAGATGTTAGAGGCAAGGATGAATGCTGGTTTTGTGCCACACTACTGGTTTTCATTTCTTCATTATATCCGACAACAATTCCTGCTGTCTACTTATTTCAGCTGATGGCATACTTTTTCTCACTAAAGGTGGTCGTTTATAACCAGAAGAGAATTTGCGCTATTTGCCACTAACTAATCAATAGTTTTTCTTTTTCTAATGCGCAGTCCTGAACTTAAGTGTTAACAGCAGGTCACTGCTGAATATGCTGTTTTCAAGGCTGTGACTAACAAGGAAAATGGTGAAAAGTTTTAGGGCTAAAGTCAAACTGTTAAATTAGCTCAACTCATCCACCTAAGCATTTTAAGAAGCAATAGCAGGATTACCGGGAATGTATGTTTGGAAGTACCCCATCTGTGTGCAGCCATTTGTTTTCTATTTTCACCTTTAGTTAAAAAAATAAATAAATAAAAGATTTACAACCTACAGTGCTATGTCTTGTAGCCATTTTCATCCTCTGGTGCCTGCTGCATGGACTGTGGCCATTCTATCATGGGCCAGCGTTTCCAGTTTTCAGGGTGAGCCATGTCATGGACTGGCATCTTTTTCAGGGATGGTGACCATGAAATGTTAAAAGCAGGTCGAGACATGAGCTTAAACCAGACAAGTGACAACCAGACATCTGAACTGGAGGGGCACCAATGTATTGGGGAGGCGTATGTGTAGGCTAGTCGAGGATTGTTTAAACTAGGGAAAGGGGGATGGTTGGGGGGCAGGGAGTTTAGGACAGGCCAGATTTAGATCTATACATGGAAGAACAAACAATGGTGTAGAAATAAGAATGCATAGTAATGTAAATTCTAAGCAAACACGTAAATGTAGAAGGAGTAACACATTAAAAATAGCTTGCCTTAATGCTATAAGTATCAAAAATAAGGTAAGTGAGTTGGAGTTGTATGTAGCAGAGCATAATTATAATATTATAGCAATAACGAAACCTGGCTAAATAACAAAGATGGGGATGAGTGTAACATAGAGGGATACACATTTTTTAGGAAGGATAGACAGAACAGAAAAGGAGGTGGGGTTGCTGTTTATGGCAAACAGGGTTTAAATGTAAGACCCCTTCAGTTGGATGATGAACCCCATCTTAGTGAGGACATGTGGCTTCGCCTGGAATATATTAGGGAGAGAGGTCTTATTTTAGGAGTGTGTTATAGACCACCCAATTCAGACAGTAATTTCAACACATATTTTTAGTAATATCAAAAAGGCAAGTTTACAGGGGGATATTATAGTCATGGGGTACTTTAATTATCCAAATATTAACTGGGATAACCTTGCAGATGGAGGAGCACAAGAGCAGGAGTTTTTAGAAGTAATCAGTGACTGTTTTTTAACACAGCATGTTAAAAGCACCAACACGGGTGAAGCCTGTCTGGATTTAGTATTCTGTAATAATCAGGATAGAATTGAGGGTGTAGAGGTGATTGAACCACTAGGGTCAAGTGACCATAATGTAATACAATTCTCAGTATTTTGTAAGAGTACAGATGCAAAGACTAAAATTGTTAAGTTGAACTTTGGTAGGGCTAATTTTGAGCAGATGCGACAAAGTCTAAGTAGGATACACTGGGATAAGCTTTTAAATGTGGAGACAGTCAAGGAGCAGTGGAACAGGTTTAAAAATGTTTTACATGTAATGCAGGACAGATGCTGTACATACCTAACTTTGGAATAAATAGGAAACTAAAAAAACTCCACGGTGGATTAATAAAGATTTAAAAAAGAAGTTGTAAAGGAAAAAACTGCTGTATCTATACTAATAAAAGGCAAAGCCCCCACTCACTGACTCACTCATCACTAATTCTCCAACTTCCCGTGTAGGTAGAAGGCTGAAATTTGGCAGGCTCATTCCTTACAGCTTACTTACAAAAGTTCAGCAGGTTTCATTTCGAAATTCTATTTGTAACGGTCATAACGGTTGACAACATCCACCATGTTGAACTTTCTTAGTTATGGCCCCATCTTCACAAAATTTGGTAGGCGGCTTCCCTGTGCTAACCGAAACCGATGTATTACTTATTTGGTGGTATGACGCCACTGTCGGCCACCATATTGAACTTTCCAACGAAAACGACGTGTCATGGTTGAGGGAGAGAGCTATCCTGACACCAAGAAATGACATGACTATGACTATAAACCACATTTTACTTCAAGAACTACCTTCACAACTGAAAACATATCAGTCTGTGGATTCAGTTGTAGAAGTGGAAGATGCGGTGCACTATCCGGTAGAGTTTCTCAACACTCTGAATCCTCCAGGCACTCCTGAGCATAATCTAATTTTGAGGGTTGGGGCACCAATAATGTTACTGAGAAACTTCCAGCCACTGAAACTTTGTAATGGCACAAGACTTCAGGTCACGTGTCTGCAAAAGAACCTAATTGAGGCAACTATTTTTACTGGTAGTGGCTCAGGGTAGATAGTTTTTATTCCTCGCATCCCTGTTATACCCTCTGATCTCCCATTTCAATTCAAGAGCCTCCAATTACCAGCAAGGCTCTGCTTCGCAATGACAATTAATAAGTCTCAGGGACAGACCCTACAAAAGGTTGCCATTGATTTGAGGCAAGATTGGTTTTCTCCTGGACAACTATACGTTGCATTCTCAAGAGTAAGCTCAGCGCACAGCTTGGTCATATTACAACTGGAGGGCCGAACTGACAATGTGGTATACAAAGAGATCCTTAACAAATAATTATTGGTATATTTTCGCTCAGTTTAAAAGGTTTACTTTTCTTCTTAACAAAAATTTTAAGGCACTACTTCGCCGCTGCGAAGCGCGGGTATTTTGCTAGTAAGACATATAAGACTAATGACTGCAAAGTGAATCATAGAGCGTATGAGAACATGAGGGCAACCATTAAGAAGGATATCAGGGAGGCTAAAAGACAGTTGGAGAGGAATATAGCAGATAAGACGAAAGAAGACCCCAAGAGATTCTTTCAGTATTTTATTAGTAAAAGAACATTTGAGGAGGAGGTCAAGTTCATCGGGAATAGTAAAGGGGAATTAAAAGATACAGACAATGAAATAGCAGATGCCCTAAACTTACATTTTTCTGAGGTGTTTACAAGTGAACAAGTGGATACCCACCCAGACGTAAACGCGACTACTAAGGAGGTACTGAGGGATTTGGAAATTGTAGAGAGAGAAGTACTGCTCAGATTAAATAAGATGAAATCAAACAAATCACCAGGACCAGATAATATTTATCCTTGTGTTCTTAAGGAGGCTAGCGAGTACATATATAAACCCTTGAGACATATTTTTAGGAAGTCACTGCGCACTGGAGAGATTCCGAAGGACTGGAAAATGGCAAATATCATCCCATTATATAAAAAGGGTGACAGGGCTGATCCAAGCAACTATAGGCCAGTAAGCTTAACATACATCACAGGAAAATTAATGGAAGGAATTATTAAGGATAAGATTGAGCAACACATGGCAAGGACAGGAGTTATTCCGAACAGTCAGCATGGGTTCAGAAGAGGGAGGTCATGTTTTACTAACATGCTGGAATTCTATGAGGAGGCAACAAAAGGATACGATCAAAGTGGAGCATATGATATTATTTATCTGGACTTTCAGAAAGCATTTGATAAGGTGCCACATGAGAGGTTGGGCATCAAATTAAAAGAAGTGGGAGTTCAGGGTGATGTTTTTAGATGGGTGCAGAATTGGCTCAGACGCAGGAAGCAGAGGGTGATGGTGCAAGGAACCTCATCAGAACTGTCCGATGTTAAGAGTGGTGTTCCACAGGAGTCAGTGCTAGGGCCGCTGCTATTTTTAGTATATATAAATGATTTAGATAGGAATATAAGTAACTGTAAGAGCCATTTTCCTAGTTCTATAAAATGTATGAATATTTACTAGATGATAATGCATAAAATATGGGAGGTTCCTAAAAACCCCATGAATAGAATTGAGTTGGTATTTTCCTGTCATTTCTTAACAGTTTTTGAGTAAACAATGTTCTTTAGTAAGTGTTTAGCCTTGCCTTGTGTAAGTTACAGAGGCATACGGTTTTTTAACCGTGTCCTTGAACGAATTCCTTTTTATGCTCGTGTTCGTGCATATGCACGTCACTGAGCCTGGCGCATATCTAAGTGCCAACGGCCTAAGGGTCTTTTGAGTGTGAAGTAACTCATAAATTAAAAGATCTAAGTTTTGAACCGTATGTTTAAAGCATACAGAAGAAGAAATAAATAACCTTTAAGTACAGAAGTAACCAAAGCTTCATAAGAAAAACTAAGTTTATAGAAGATACATTTTTCCCTTTTTTGCCTTTATTCTTTGTGTGTAACTATTTTTCTTTTTATTCTTGTATGGATTATTTGCCTATAACTTTCACTAAATATTTTTAAAAACGAACTTTTGGACTGAGAGATTTCTTTGACACGCGTCTTACCCGTGCCTGACTTTGCCTTATGCAAAGGCGGCTACAGTAACAAGCTTGTTAAGTTTGCAGATGATACCAAGATAAGTGGATTAGCAGAAAATTTCAAATCCGTTATATCATTACAGAAGGACTTGGATAGCATACATGCTTGGGTAGATTTGTGGTAGATGAAATTTAATGTCAGTAAATGTAAAGTATTACACATAGGAAGTAAAAATATTAGGTTTGAATACACAATGGGCGGTCAGAAAATCGAGACTACACCTTATGAGAAGGATTTAGGAGTCATAGTGGACTCTAAGCTATCGACTTCCCGACAGTGTTCAGAAGCCATTAAGAAGGCTAACAGAATGTTAGGTTATATAGCACGATGTGTGGAGTACAAGTCCAAGGAGGTTATGCTCAACCTTTATAATGCACTGGTGAGGCCCCAGCTTGAGTACTGTGTGCAGTTTTGGTCTCCAGGCTACAAAAAGGACATAGCAGTGCTAGAAAAGGTCCAGAGAAGAGCGACTAGACTGATTCCAGGGCTACATGGGGTTGAATTATAAAGAAAGATTAAAAGAGATGAGCCTTTACAGTTTAAGCAAAAGAAGATTAAGAGGTGACATGATTGAAGTGTTTAAAATTATGAAGGGAATTAGTACAGTGGATCGAGACTGTTATTTTAAAATGAGTTCATCAAGAACACGGGAACACAGTTGGAAACTTGTTAAGGGTAAATTTTGCACAAACATTAGGAATTTTTTCTTTACACAAAGAATGATACACACTTGAAATAAGCTACCAAGTAGTGTGGTAGACAGTAAGACGTTAGGGACTTTCAAAACTCGACTTGATGTTTTCTTGGAGGAAATAAGTGGATAGGACTGGGGAGCTTTGTTGGGCTGAATGGCCTGTTCTCGTCTAGTGTTCTAAAGTGGTACCTTGACCATGTTTATACTTCTCTAACCCCATGCCTAATAACTACTACTAGGTAATTCTTTTTTCATATTTTATAATGTGCACAAATACACTGTCTTAATTATCACTGTGCCTAAAATAAATTTAACAGGAGTACATTTAAAAACCCTCAAAAACTAACATGGCAGACGTAAATGACTTTACATTTTACATCTCCGAAGCATAACATTAATAGAACTCTCCTAACACATTGAAATATGCAGCGCAAAAACAAAGAGCTGGCAGGTTACCAGCTTTGTAGGTCATCCAAGATTTCTGAAAATCACTGCATAGATTGTAATCTGATAAAGCAGTCAGACTGGCTACTGCTCTGTTGGCAATTCTGAATTAAATATTCCATTTTTGAGAAACACTTATTTCATATATAATAGCACTCTGGAAGCCCTCATCACAGTTTTTTTTCCCCCAATTGTTAGTAAAATATGTATATTTTAAACATGGGCATTACCTTGACAGTTTTACTTAGCTGTATTATTTCCTTATCCATTTACTGTTCATTCTTTTCTAGGAAACACATGTTCTGACCAGTCAATCATTTTACTTTTCTAGAAATGTTTGCATTTTCCGCACATCTCATTTTTTTATTACTTATGCAAAACCACCAAGACAAACAGATCTATGAAATTTCACATTTTCATAATCATTTTTCCTTTCCAGTTCTCATTACAATCAGATTTCAGTGTATTGGCCAGGTACACTAATGGAATACTAAGAATTTGACTTGGTAGTACTGATGCAACATACAAGCATAACACAAAATAATAATAAAAAAAAAGATAAATACCGAAAGATGAAATATGATGTACCATACAAGGACAACATAAAAAGATAATTTTAAAATATAAAGAAAAAAAGTCCAGCTAGTCAGTGTGCAGGTATACAGATATACCGAGTAAAAACACAGACCTGGTTATTCAGAATAACTACTTCTGTTACAACTTCATGAACCAATCTGGCCCAATCAGTATTACTCTTTTTATTTCCCCTATTTTTTTTTTTTTTTTTGCATCACTCTTTAAGATTTCAGTTTAAAAAAAAAAAATCTTGATAATCACCGTCCCCATTTTCTTTGGTTACCAGTTCACCTCTTGGTTGTTTACCTGCATTTTCTTTAGGTATTTCTGGACTTGTCACATGGTATTGGAGAGTAGCAGCGTGTTGTTGAATGTTGATTACAACATGCCAGTAGGAATTTCACTGGACTCTGTAAGCATGCCAGTGATGACCCTAAAAAGTAATAACACTGCATTATGCAATCAGATCAAAACTCTTTCACTTATTATTAGATTTAATTTCATATTCAGTTCTCAGTCAGTAACTGGCATTTTACAGTTCATTATTGTCACATTGAAATGCTTACTTGCATGTGCTGATCAATACGTTGCCACTCTCTGGTGCCATGGTAGTAGAACTGTTATCTCGATACTGGTGTCTTCCTTACCTGAAAAGTCTCAGAACAGTTTACAACACTATTGAGTAAAAAAAAGTGCAAATGTATATTATTATTTTCACCTTTATGATCCGAGAAATGCTGTCAAATGTGAGCATATGAAAATTAAGAAAATAGAACACATTAGCAAAGGATATATCAACCTTCCTGGATTCTATCACATACTCAAAACCTTCACATTACGCTTCTCCTGTTTGCTAGCTCCCACCAATTCTTTTTTTTTTTTTTTTTAATTTTATTGCAATCCATACAAAGCAATCAAGTTTTTACAAAAAGAAAAATTGAGTTAAGAACAGATCGATCCCCACCCCTGAGAGAGAGAGCAAGCCAAATGGCGTAAAATTTAAGGCTTGTAAACATACCTAAATTAATAAATTCTGTGCTTTATAAGCTTATTTTAAAATATTACTGATTAGATCCTGCCATGTTTTGAAAAAGTCTGTACGGATCCTCTAACTGAGTATTTGATTTTTCCAATTTCAAAGAATATAACACATCGGTTTCCCATGGACTTAGAAGAGGAGAGTTTGGGTTCTTCCAGTTTATCAGAATAAGTCTGCGTGCCAAGAGTGTAGTGAATGCAATCACAATTTGTTTGTCTCCACTTTAAGACCCTCTGGAAGAACACCAAACACAGCTGTTAATGGGTTAGGAGGGATTGTGAGTCCAAGGCTGTCTGAAAGGCAATTAAAATTTTTTGTCCAGAATAATGTTAATTTGGTGCAGGCCCAGAACATGTGACCCAGTGAGGCTGGGACTTGGTTGCAACGTTCGCAGGTTGGATCATGCCCTGGAAACATTTTGGAGAATTTTAGTCGAGACAGATGTGCTCGATATATAAATTTAAGTTGTATACTTGTATGCTTTGCGCATATGGAGCTCGAGTGAATTCTCTGCATTGCTACTTTCCACTCCTTTTCTGATATATTAATTGAGAGATCTTTTTCCCAGTGTCCTCTTGGATCTTTGAAAGGGAGGGATTGTAAAATGATTTTATATATTGTAGAGATGGAGTCTAAGTCCTTGAGATTGAGCAATATTTTTCCAGCATGGATGAGGGTGCAAGATGAGGAAAATCTGGAAGGTTCTGTTTAACAAAGTTCCTGATTTGAAGATAGTGAAAGAAATGTGTAGCTGGAATGTTAAATTTGGAATGTAATTGTTCATAGGATGCAAAGACGTTGTCTATATAAAGATCTCTAAGCAAGTTAATTCCAAATTTTTTCCAGATATTAAAAACTGCATATGTTTGTGAAGGTTGAAAGAGGTGGTTCTCTTGCAGAGGTGCCACAGATAGAAGCTTCTCCGTCTTAAAATGCTTTCTACATTGGTTCCAGATTCTAAGTGAGTGGAGCACAATTGGGTTATTAGTATATTGCCGATAACGTGTGTTTATTGGAGCACAGAGCAAGGAATACAAAGAAGTACTGCAGGATTTTACTTCTATTGCGGTCCAAGCCTGTGTATGTTCTTCTATTTGTGTCCAGGTTCTTATCCTGTATATTTGCTGCCCAGTAATAAAACTGGAAGTTAGGTAGAGCCGTGCCTTCTGCCTTTTGTCTTTGTAGGGTCGCTCTTTTGATGCGTGGATGTTTTGAATTCCAAATAAATGAGGTTATTGTTGAATCTAATTGCTTAAAGAATGATTTATTAATGTATATTGGATGTTTTGAAATAAAAAGGAGCTTAGGAAGAATATTCATCTTAACAGTGTTAATTCTTCCAGCTAGTGTGAGATGAAGGGTTGACCATTTATGCAAGTCTTGTTTAATTTTTTCCATGCAGACGAAAATTTTGTTGATATAGAGCTTTATGTTTACCCCTAGGTATTTAAACTGTTCTGCAATGATAAAAGGTAGGGTATCTAATCTAATATTATATGCTTGAGAATTCACTGGAAAGAGTACACTTTTATTCAGATTAATTCTGAGACCAGAGATCTTTTGAAATTCTGTGAGTGCTGCTAAGACTGCAGGCACAGAATTTTCTGGGTCCATATATACAGTACCATATCATCTGCATATAATGAGATTTTCTGTTCCAGTCCTTCTCTGCTAATCCCCTTTATCTGATCAGTATTTCGACAATGTATTGCCAGTGGTTCAATGGCAATGCAAACAGCAGCGTGACAAGGGCATCCTTGTCTAGTGCCACGTTCTAGTTTAAAGTAGTCTGAGCAAATGTTGTTGATGCAAACTGAAGCTTCTGGGTTAGTATACAGTAATTTAATCCATGCACAAATGTTGGGCCAAACCCAAACTTCTCCAATGTAGTAAAAGGTATTTCCATTCAATCATGTGAATGCTTTTCTGCATCCAATGATAATAATATTTCTGGGGTGTTTGATTTAGTTGGTGAGTATATTACATTAAACAGGCGTCGAAGATTTGAAGATAAGTGTCGGCCCCTAATAAATCCAGTTTGGTCTTGTGATATTACCAAGGGGAGCACTTTCTCCATCCTTCTAGCTATGATTTTAGAGAGTATTTTAACGTCGTTATTCAGAAGTGAAATTGGTCTGTATGATGCACATTGTAATAAGTCCTTATTTTGTTTTGGAAAACAGTGATTAGTGCTTGGCAAAAGGTTTGTGGAAGAGATTTGTTATCTCTGGCTTCTGTAAATGTTGCTAATAGGAGGGGAGCTAGCTGAGCTGAGAATTTCTTGTAAAATTCTGCAGGGTAGCCATCAGGGCCTGCTGCTTTCCCGCCTTGGAGTGACTTTATAGCATCTAGTAATTCTGATAATGCCAGAGGTTTATCAAGTTCCTCCACACTAAAAGCGTCTATTTGTGGTATCTGTAATGTATCCAGAAATGCATTAGATTGTGTATTGTCTTCTTTAAACTCAGTAGTATATAGGGATTTATAGTAGTCTCTGAAAGTGTGCATTATATTTTTGTGTTCGACAATTTTATCTCCGTTCGTGTTAGTGATTACAGAGATTGCGTTGCGCACTTCTTGCTTGTGAATTTGTTGAGCTAAAAGCTTATTAGCTTTCTCTCCATGTTCATAGTAATGATGTCTGGATTTGTAGATTAGTTGTTCAGTTTCTTTAGTTGTCAAGAGGTTTAATTCTGAATGTAGAGCCTGCCTCCTCCTATGTAGAGTCTCGCTTGGTAGTCTGGCATGTTCTTCATCTATTTTAGTAATTTCGCTTTTTATCTCTGCTACTTTCTTGGCTTCGGATTTATTTCTGTGGGAAAGATATGAGATAATCTGTCCTCTTAAGAAGGCCTTAAGAGTTTCCCAGAGTATTCCTGCAGAGATCTCAGGGGATGTATTTGTCTCTAGAAAGAATTTGATTTGTGGACTTTTTCTTTGTGCTTGTTGTTTGCCGGGATAGGCTCCAGTTTCCCTTTAACCCTGCTCAAGATAAGCAGATTTGAAGATGGATGGATGGGTGTTTTTTTTTGTTTTGTTTAAAACCACACCATATCACCTCTTCTCCCTACATTCATCCTTCTCTTGTTCTTTTTATATACAGGGGTGGGTAAAAGTAGGTTTACAGTTCTGAGTATGCCAAACACAGAGTTTGTTGTTGTTTTATTTATTTAATTATTGTATTATTTGTCATCTTATTATTGTTATTATTTCATACCTTAACTTCTGAGTTATCTATTAGATAATAATGGCCGACAATAATCACTCTTTTGAGTTAATAAAGTTAACAAAGCCTTTGAATTATTCAAGTTATTGAAATAATCATAACCTGTATTTTTTTCCATATGAACAACTGTAAATCTACTTTTGCCCAGCCCTGTATATAATTTTTACAAGTGTTTTCCTTGCCCTCTTCGGTTTACAGTCATCCTACTTCTTACATTAGTTTCTTACTTCCCAGTTAATTACCTGACAAGGCTTGCACTGTTCCACATCTTGTCCTACTTCTTATTCCCATTTCTTATCCTACATTTTCTTGCCAACCACTCATTTCCTCATAAAATCCACATTACCTCTTTCTTTCGTCTGACAGCTTCCCTCCTCACATTGATTTTCACTTTACAAGAGAGAAAATAATTAGAACATATAATTGAGTCTTTCTAATAATATGAAACAAACCCAAATGTATTATTTTCAGAGCAATGCCATCCTCATGTACATTTCTGAGCTATCAGAATTACTACTTAGAAAACTCTGGAGGCACCAAACAGAGCACACAGGAGAAGACAAAAACAGCACAGGAGTTTTGAAAGCGACTGCCTAAAGATGACACCTACTGGCCAATGACAGTTATAATTTATCTTTCAAGGTCAGTTTCATCAAACCCATTATAAAACTAATACCAGGAAATCTGGAACTGAACAAAAAACAACAACTGAAGTTCTCCATTGCAATGTGCAATCCTTATAAACCCATGAGTGAAAATGTACTACTTTTTTCATTTGCATTAATCAATTTCACTTAAGTGTGATCTATTATCAATAATTTCACTTGTGGTGGGACACACACACACTCTAAAGTTCTTGGCAGGTTCTGTAATTTAGCTAACATGAGGCTTCTGACAATTTTATCCACCATTTAAGGAAAAAAAAAAAACAAAACAGAGAAAATACTAAGACAAAGAATTCTATGAAACAGTAGTTCCTCTTTATTGAGCAGCACCCAATGAAATCACATATTTACATGGCATGCCAATTTAATAAGAAATTTTTCTAGGACACATACGGAACACTTACTATTATCTGCGGGGTAAATGTACAAGATTTCTGAACATACAAGATTATTTTCTTTTAAAAGGTTCTCTCATATATGTTCCACAGTAACACTGTTTTTATATATAAAAAGTTTGATGCTGCTATTTAATGTACATATTCTGATGACAAACTCATCACCCAGAGAATATCCAGGAGATGCCAGAGTTGTTAAGCGTCTTAAATGTTTAGTTTTGGTTAAGTTTGTGCCCATACCGATAACCAATATGGCATCTGAGGCCTGAAGAGAATTCTGCTCCACCTGGAGAACTGGAGCTGCCAAATGGGGGGAAAAAAAAAAACATTCACTGATAAACAAGTATTACATTCCAACTGAAAGTTCCACTTCATCTAGAAAGAACTCTTAAATACACCTGTTAAAAAAGTGGACATTTCTGGAAGTTCCACAATCACTGCAATGGAGGAGGACAAACAGGGTTGAGAACATAGGAGAATAAAAAAAAAATAGATATCAGGTGCAGCTCAACGTATATTCTGCAAACATTTTTTTTTCTTCTCGTTAGATCATTTGCTTGATAGCAATATGTATGAAGTCCATTTTTACCAAAACTGAAAAAGTTCATTAATTTACTGTGACATTACAGCTGAGATAGTCAAGTTCAGGTAGAGTTGCAGCTGCTTATCTGCTCAAATGAGTCCTCGTCGCTTCTTGTAATCCTCTAGATTCAGTGATCTTCGGGGAGCGCCATCCTTAACTTGGGGGATATTGGAGGTCACAGACAATGATTTAGCCTCTAAAGAATTAAAGAGGAAACACATGAAAACTATTCTTGTTATTACCATTCCATTTCAATGTCTTGTTTTACAAATAATTATTTTGAAAAAACACCTTTACAACCACAATTTCTGCAACTGTGCAACAAATTCCCAATAAAGTGTGGGATATATATTAAAAAAAAAAAAAAAAGCAAGTAATGGAAGTTTTTCTGCACTTTTTTTTTCTTTTAAGTACACCTATGCAAGGTCTATTCATTGCTTGTCAGTAGTGCTCTCCCTGAATTGGTTTAATTGTTGGTTGGTTGATAGTAATCTATTGATTTAATTGTTGTGTGACCTAGGGTTCGTTTATACTTCACGCTCAGTATGCATACGCGTTCGCATCATGGCTGTCACCCGTTCCAAGCATTCATTTGATGAGTCCTCTGAGCAAGGTTATTATAGTTAAAGAAAACTAAAATCAAAACTGAAACTATTAAAAAACATTTTCATAAACTGAAATGAAATAATTAACAAAACCGAAATGAAAAACTAAAACTAAACAAAACCAATAAAGTAGCTGGGAAGACTAACTGAAATAAAATTATTTACTAAAATAAGTTTAGTTTTTGTTTTCAAATGAATATTCTTGCTGTTAGTTTTTAACCCTTATAACTTTTAACTCTAAAACTGAAAGTCATCCCCCACAAGCCACCCGCATATATTCATCAAGTGAATGGTGGCTGGTGAAGGAGTGCGGCTGTTCACACAGCATTTGCGGTGACACAGCAAGCTGAATATGCGCGTAAAGCGTGTGGATTAGAAAGCGATTTATGTACCGCCTTTGTTTGCAATTGTTGTATATCAAGATGTAACTGAAACACCTGAAACTGGAATGTGGTAGTCAACAAAAACTTTATCATATGGACAGAAAAATCACGAGTGAGTAACATTTCAGTTTATTTCTCAGGTGCCTGCTTTTTGTTGACAGTAATTCACCTGCCACTTCATTACCATTACAGTATAGAGAAAGTATAATCAGGAAAAAAAAATTCAACCTCAAGATTTTGATGAATCTTGACCTTTTAGACCTCCCCAAGTCCAAAAAAACAGTTTTTTGGAAGTATGTCTGTGTGTAAACACGGTAACTCAAAAACACAACTAGATAGATGGATGAAATTTGGCATGTGGTGATTACACCAAAATTGTAGATCTCTATTAACCTTTGGGCCAAATCCATCAACCGGAAGTGGTACTTTAACCGAACACATACTTGATTTTTTTTCATTTAGCTGCAGAATCAAATTTAATCAACTTTACTTTCATAATAATTTATCTATATATTATTAAATTTGATTTGTTGTTGAAGGTTCTTTAAATTTACATAATATAATCATTGTCTTGTGGTTTACTCCTCAAATATCCATGACCATATCCGAGTACACGAGAAAGTCAAGGGGAGACCACTCCCAATTTTGAAAATAAAACGGCACTGATCGAGAGACTGACTAGATCATAATACAAGATCAGCACATTGTTGCTAACCAGTCACTTTTGCTTTAAAAATGTCATTTAACAACGAAGAGATACAAACCTTGTAAAATTCCTGAGTTGGCAATGTCTCTACTGAACTACAGGTAGGTGGGGGAAGAGAGTCTGCCAAGTGATGAAAAGCTAAACATGCTAATGTGTTTTTGTATTTATGCTATATTTATTAATTTATCTTTTTTAGTTAATATTCATCATTATTAATAGCAGATATTGTTAAAAGAATCCAATAGCAGAATTATGTTTTAAAATATTTGTCCCCATTTTGTCACTGTTTCTGTCTCTCAAAATAGTTGAAATATCATATTCTTTTTGTTCTTAACATCAGCCATATCATACATATTGCATACCAGGGATTTTTCCTGCTTTGCATCCAAACCTGCTTGGGTAGGCTCCAGGTTCCTGTGATCCTGCTCTGGATAAACAGGTTTAGATAATGTATATATTGTTCTTAATCTCAGAGGCTGTCTCGGTCATTTTGTGCCTGTCCATACTCTTGCTCTGCTCATTATGGGTTTACTGTTCTTATGCATGGGCTATTCAAGTCTCACTGCCCCTAACCTTGACACTACATGCTTGTTTTTCTTTGTTTCCCTCAATACAGCTAGGTGGGGTCTGCACACTGATTCAAGCCTAAGAGCCTTGTTCTTCCTAAGACCCTGTGATTTTCATGGTCACATCTGTCACAACACAGTAGATTCCGTTTTCTGATTGTTGATCTTTTCAGGTCTGCAGGTGGCAAAATTATGTCAATAAATTCTTTGTGCCTGAGATGGAATCAGAGATCAATCTGGCTGGTAGAAAATAACAAAGCCCAGTAGTGGAGATTTTTGAATGCAATATTGAAGGCATTCATTATAAATACTTTGTTGTTGGAGCAGGATATGTTGTGTGCTGTAGACATTTAGAGTATAAAAACCCTCACACCTTAAAATTCACCTAAATTTCATTACAAATTGGCCCATTTTGGGCAATAAAAGGAAAAGAAAAAAATGCCAACAGTCAGTGCAGATTTGTTCAGCACAAATGACATAGAAAATATTTTAAAAATTACAAAATTGTGTGAAATTGTTCATATTCAGTATCTGGTTTCAATTATGCTCGTTTTTATCAGACAAAAACA